>NW_019154178.1:4245835-4280772 GCF_002288905.1 Enhydra lutris kenyoni
GCTGTCTCTAGGGGCCAAGGGCTGTTGCAGCTCTGGCTCAGCATCACTCAGAACACCTGATGACATGGACTTCTGGCATGTGGACCACCAAGGTTTTTTGGAAATCTTGTCTAAAAGGAACAGCTTCACAATGAGACATCATGGAATTCAAAGTTTCAACAGCCCTTCTGACCCACGGAGGAACCAGCCACACAACTTTTTCTGATCTGCTCAATGGTCCCAGCACTCACAGAATACTTGTCTGTGTTCACCCCCCTTCTAGCTCCCTGGGATTATTGGTCACTGTTCACTATGGCAAATACCCTTCCATAGGAGGTGTCTTGCCATCACTTTTCCCAACCATTATTCTCACTGGGTTCTTAGAACAACCCTAGGAAGGAGGCAGGGATGAGGCTCTCTGCTGTACAAATAAGGCTAAATTTGAAAAGGGGGTAAAAACAGAACTTGAGTTTGTACCAGCCAACAGACATTTTCTGTTTACCCAGAGTGTAACATCACCCAAGGACAATTCACAGTACACATAGGGATGTGCTAAAGAATTCCCTAGAGCCTCAGAATTCCCAAAGGAAATGAGACCTTGTCACTGGAGCTTTTTCCAGGGAACGATTTATGTCCTGTTGTAAGTGCCACCAGGGCCTCACCCTAGCCAATCAATGGGCACCCAAGGGAAGTGTGTCTCTGGCAGAAGTTCAAGCTATAACATCTTTTTCATGAAAAACCAGCTAAGACTTTAGACAACTTGGGCATCCACTTTCTCCAAAATAAAAAAAATCAGAAAAGTATTTAGAGCTCCAGAAGCAAGACTGGCCCTCAGTTAAGAGGATTATGTCTGGTGCTAAGCACTGAGAGTAGATTAGTGAATTATGCTGAATTTCTGACCTCTAGACAGATTTATACGTATATGTAAAAGGCAAACCTATAGAGACTGTGCACAAATCAGTGGTTGCCAGAGGTCTGAGGAGGAGGGAAGGTTACAGAGAGAAGTCACAGGCAATTTTTTTAGGGCACTGAAACTCTTCTGCATGGCACTATGGTGGTGGATACGACACTATGCATTTGGCAAAACTCGTAGAATTCTGCAGTAGAGTGAACCTTAATGTATGCAAATGAAAGAAGAATCATTTTAGGAGATTGAGATCCCAGAATAGAATTCAGGCTGAAGCAGAAGAATGTAACTGTATTACAAACACACAAAACAAGCCCACTGAAGGGGGTAGGGGCAAAATGCTGACCTCAAGAACTCTGAAAATGCGCAAAGTCTATGAAAACTAAAAGCAAAAGGAACTCCACAAAAGCACCATCTTCTAATTTTTTAAAGTTGTTACCCACAGGGGTCCAGGTTAACAATCCTTCCAGTACTATAAAGGTATACTGGAACTGAACCATATGAAAATGGATAGCAGATGGTGGAAACCAGGTTTTCCATGGTTTGTGTGGGACGTTACAGACAAGCAAGAGGAGAAGACTAGAAATGATCTCTGTGGTAATGGATTACAGAGACACAGGTCTTGGTTTCTAATACTGCTCTCCAATAAAAGAAGCTTGGAATCTTGGACAAAGAGCTACCCTGAACTAGGGCAAGAACTAGGGCAAGATGAGCCTGAAGCATCCTCTAGAGCCTGAAAATACAAATGTAATCCAACAACTCAGCAGTTTGGGGCTGCCAACAGGACACAATCACCAATGCTAGAGCAATGTGAGCAACTGAGTAGTACCAGATTACACACCAAAAGACAAAATATATCCGAGTCCATACTGATGTGCTAGAAATACATGGTGGAGAGTAGACAAGTCTTTTGGGAAGAACTCCAAATAATGTCTGTACTCTACTCTCAAGGAGGTGGAGTATAACTGTATTATGAGTAACTTGCGATGCACATGGTGACATCCTTCCGAAGGGTACAAGTGGGGAGATGGGATATAAAGAGTAACTTATTTCAGAAACCTGTAAAACCACCTTATCCAGGCAATCGAGATCAACATCAACAGAAGTCTTCTCTGTGGGCTTCCTCCCCAAAACTATAATCTCTGGTACGTTTTTCTCTGAAGTCTACATTACCTATTATTAATATAGCCAGTCCTACTTTCTTCTGATGTCTACACTATGGTTAATTTTTTTTTCTACCAGCCTGTATCACATTAAAGTTAGTTTCTTGTGGAAAGTATATAGTTGGGTCATGTTATTAAATCCACCACACCAATCTGTTTTAAGGGGACCTATTTAGACCACTTGATATAATTATTGACATGTCAGGGTGCAAAGACACTTTATTTTGTTTTCCTTTTCATGCCTTCCTATGGGTTATCTGAACATACCTTAAGATTACATTTTGGTTTTTCCATAGTTTGTTTTTTTGGTTTGTTTGTTTGTTTTCTGGTTTTTGGTTTTTTTTTTGGGGGGGGGGTTTTAAAATTTTTAGGAAGAGCACAAGAAAGTGAGCAAGCATGGGGGGAGGGGCAAAGGGAGAAGAAGAGTATCTCAAGGAGACTCAGTGTGGAGCTCAGACCCCAACATGGGGCTCCATCTCATGACCTGAGCCAAAATCAAGTGCAACACCTAACTGACAGAGCCACCCAGGCACCCCTTTTCATAGCATTTTGAGTGGGTCTCTTCATTTAGCTTTTCTAGTGACTGCTTATTTGGCTCACTAACAAGGAATGGGGTGCTAGGTCATAGGATAAGTGTGTGTTTAACTTTATAAGAAACCGTCAAACTGGGGGTGCCTGGGTGGCTCAGTGGGTTAAACCCTATGCCTTCAGCTCAGGTCACAATCCCAGTGTCCTGGGATCAAGCCCCGCGCTGGGCTCTCTGCTCAGTGGGGAGCTTGCTTCCGCCCCCCCCCATCTGCCTGCCTCTCTGTCTACTTGTAATCTCTGTCAAATAAATAAATAAAATCTTAAAAAAAAAAAAAAGAAAAGAAAGGGAGCTGTCAAACTTTTCCAGAATGCCTGTACCGATGTGCTTTCCCAATATGAAAATCCCTGTGGCTCTGTGTCCTTGTAAGCTGCTGATATTGTCAGTTTTTAGCTTAACCATTCCAATAGGTATACAGTTACACTAGTGTTTTGACTTTATATTTATCTAATGGCTAACAAGGTTGAACAGCATTTCATGTGTTTATCATCCTTATATCTTTTTGGTGATAGGTCTGATCAAATATTGTGTCATTTTTTAACTGGATTGTTTTCCTGTTCTTAAATGTTCAAAGTTCTTTATATACTCTGGATATAAGATCCATTGTTAAATAAGTTATCTTCAAATATCTCATTCTAGTCTTTTGCTTGTCTTATTTCACAGAGATTTTTAAATTCTGAAGTTCAATTTATTGATTTTGTCTTTTTTAAAAGATTTTATTTATTTATTTGACAGAGAGACAGTGAGAGAGGGAACATAAGCAGGGGGAGTAGGAGAGGGAGAAGCAGGTTTCCTGCCGAGCAGGGAGCCCAATGCGGGGCTCGATCCCAGGATCCTGGGATCATGATCTGAGCTGAAGGCAGATGACTTAGGTCATCTCAGCTTAACGACTGAGCGGGGAGCTTGCTTCCCCCTCAGTTCTGTCTTAAATGTTTTTGTATCGTATCTGAAAAACTGCTGCCTAACTCCAGTTCATGAAGATTTTCTCCTGAAAGTTTCATAGTCTTAGGTTTTACACAGACAGATCTAGAATACATTTGAGTTTTATGTAAGATAGGAGGTTTAGGTCAAGGTTCATTTTGTTTTACATATGGATAGCCAATCATTACAATTTCTTCTTTTGAAAAGATTATCCTTTCTGCACTGAATAGCTTTGACATCTTTGTCAAAAATCAGTTCTACATATTTGTGTACTATCGGCTGTTCCCGTTCAGGAACCTGACATGCTTAAGATCTAACACCCTATACACACAAGTGCATACATCACTACCAACTTCTGTGTATTTCTTCCTTGTGTCATTTGGTTCAATTATGTCTAGGGATTTTGGCAACAGGCCCTATGCTGACTTCCACTGTGTCTTTGTGGCCTCAAGAGTGGAGAAACTTTCCCAAACTGCATCGTTCCCTATTACCTGACAACAGAGACAGACTTGCTTATGCATAACATTGCCTCTGAAACCAGCTGTCTCATAGCCCCTCTTCCAGACACCACACTAGGAAACAGAAAACATGTCTCTCTAGCCTCCTCCTTCACCCTCCTTTCGTTCTCCCTGTATGAATCACAGAAATTCTATCACAAAGTATTTTATGTGAAGGATTCTTGTAGGCCTGACCCTGACATGTCTGAATCCCAGTGGCAACACAACTAAGCCTTAAACGGAGACGCTTACACCACATTCAGACTATTCTTTCCATGTTTTCATAATATCATCAATAATGAGATGACTGGAACCTGAACGAAAATGATGAGAGCATGAATGGAGGGAAAAGTGTTACATATTACATGAGTATCACAAAGAATAAATCAGGCTCTGGTCCCAGATTCAATATGGAGCTTGAAGAAGAGGACAGAATGCAAAATCACTCTTCTCATTCTCAGTAGAAACAGCATGAGGTGATTCATAAAAATATGTAATATGGGTGAGTTCGGTTGTAAACACGATGGATTTGAGGTGCTTGTGAAGACTTTAAGTGGAAATAATCAGCAGAAGTTTGGAAATGTAGGTGAGAACCTCTGAGAATAGAGAGTGGGGAGCCATCCATAGAAGGTGAAGAGTCAAGCTGTGGGAATAAAGGCTTTCTCTGAGGGAGAGGTCACCCAAAGAGAAACGGAAGGCTGAGGACTGAGACTTGAAATTAATGAGCAGTGTTCTAGTGGCTGATTGAAGACCAGGTGGCAAAAGGGGTCCACGTCAACTAGAAAAGGTCTCATTGAGAAGGAGCAAAGAGCCTTCCTCCGTGGCAGGCATTCCATTAATTTCGGTTTTGACGTAGGCAGTTTTTCGTTTCCTGTTGGTATTGTTTTGTGTATTTGCACTGCTGGTTGATGCTCAGTAGCCTCACAATCTACCTCCCTCAGCCCGGCTTTCTCCTCCTCCAAGAAGACTGGAAGAACCTTCTGGGGGCCTGTGGCCTGGGAAAGCCAGAAGACAAACTCTGCACGGATACCAGTAACAGGATATCTTGTAATAATCATTCCCAATGTTACCTTTTCAGGAAAGATCATCCCTACTTTCAGCATATTTCTACTAGAGCTTTTGTGATTCTTTGCATCAACACACAGCTGTTCCTTTTAAAACAATACAACAGGTTCCTTATATATTCAAGAATCCCACAGATCACAACACAAGGTTTTCAGAGTATTTTGTTTCTCAATTCTAAAGTAATGTATGCCCATTCTGGAAAAACAAAATACATAATATAGGGGTGATTTTAAAAGTCCAACTGGACATTCTAGTAAAGCACATTTCTTCCAGGCTTTGTTTTTTACATTACTGAGATGATTTTATACAAAGAGTCACACTTTGCTTTTTTCACTTAATATAGTAAAAGATTTTCTCCATATTGTTGTAGACTCTTCATAAAGATAATACTTTAAAGCTTCATCATAAACCATCATATAAATGTTCACTCTTTTCTTCAGTCATTAGTTTTTAGCATTTGGACTGCCACCTCATTTTCTTCAGTACAAAAAAAAAAAAAAAAAAAAACCTAAGAAAATGTCGCTTCTATTTTTTAAAATAATCCATTTTGGCTCATCCTCACATGAAACAGATTTAATATGAATACCAGTTTCCGTAAAATGCAAAAATGTGGTGTTCATGGATGCCCTGACGTGCAGGTCCTCTCTGCATGTGAAATCCCCACAGTGCACACAAATGGTCCGGGGATTTTTTTTTTTTTTCTTCCAGGTAATGAATGTGAACCTAGAGTTAATCCTTCTCCTTCAGTGCATTAACCTCAAATCTCTCTTCTAATAACTATTTCCTTTCCCTTAAAAAAATCATTCTAATTATTTTCAGTCATTTTGTGCCTTAACATTCTCCGGGCTTTGGATACGTACAGGTATTCCAATAAGGTGAAAGGACGTCTATCTTTCTTATAATCAAGTATTCAGATTGATATGCCTGTTACTGTAAGCTGCTATTGAAGGCATTTCTGCTCTTTTCTCCTGGGACTGGATTCTCAGGAACTGTGCATAACGGGACTTGGGTACATGGCTGATAGTTATGATCAAGGACTAAAAATTTGTTGACAGTTTATGAAAATTTTTCCAACCAAGTAATTTAAAATACGTAACATGGGTAGGGCATAGTTTCAAAACAGAGCTATAGAGGGTTTTCTCTAGAAACAACTTTTCCTGGGTCTGATTAGCATTTGCTTTTACTGCCTCCTCCCTCACCCTCTCGGACCTCCCAAAGTTATAGTGCAGATCTGCGGTTTTGTCCTTTCATGGAATCACTGAGCTAGAAGAGACACGGAAATGATCTAGTACCTCATTTTATAAATGAGGTAGGAGAGTCTGAAAAATTTTAAGGGACCTGTCCAACAACACGAAGCTGGCCAGTCCATGGCTGATTTGAAATTAGTGTATTTTCCAATGCTATCCTGCATCATAAAGATGGATAATTGAAAGTTAGCAGAAATAATCTGCCCAAGGAAGGTAAATCACTCAGTGGGAAAATGCAGGATGAATTTGGGCTTTAATTTTAAATTTTGTTCAAAGTACAAATGCAAAAGATGAATAGGACAGTAAGAGTTGGAACAAAGTCTGACTCATGATTCATTCATCTGCCCTGCCCCAGCCATGATGATGGGTTGGAAGAAGGGATCTTGAATCCCGACTTACTACTTTAATCACTGTGAATATGTTAATAATCTTCCCTTCCCAGCAATCTTCTCATGCTGCATACTTGCAAGGGTTACGGGTTAAGGCATTTTTGTCAGGCCATAGAAAATTTATACATATTTTCTCTTACCCCAGGATATAACTTCTAATATATTTTCAGGATCACTGTGATTCTTTAAGTAATTCTTCCCAAAACAAATGACATCTTCCCCAAGGTGACTTCTTCTCCATTATTGTTTACATAAATATATGGAACTTTAAAATGGCAGCTTGTCTTACTAAATAATAATAATAATAATAATAATAATAATAAAGAGAAACACAAAAAGGAAAAATCTTGAGTTTTGTTTTTTTGGGCATACAACAACACAAGCCAGTACATGTTTAAAAGCGAGATACCTCTAGGTCTCCCAGTGTGATTAAGTACCAAGTACCCTGTTTTGTGCAAACTAGTTCATCATTAAATATCTATAGAAAGAAAGAAATATGGAAGGAGAAAAAAAGGAAGGACAGGAGAAAGGAGAAAATATTTGATCTACAGACAAAGATGGGGAAATAACCAGTATAATTGAAAGCTAACCATGTGTTGGACATTTGACTTATAATCTTATTTTGTCCTAACAAATAGAAATTTTATCTGTACTTAGCTGTCGAAGGAAATGAAGCTCAAAGTTATATACAGTTAAGGGACTGTGGAGAGTGATTCAAACTGTTACCTCTACACAGTGTTCCCTGTCTTCACGACCATATTTTGCTTGGACTCCTCAAACAGCTTCCTAAGACGTCTCCTTAACTCCCATACCATCTAACGGTCACCACTCAGCAACTGGAACCTTGAAACAATGTAGACCAGACCCATCACCATCCCGATTCAGTTATTTTGGAGGCTTCCCTCTGGAGCTAGGATCAAGGGCCAACGTCTTCTCCAGGTATGCAAAGACCTACCTGACAATTCCCTATATCTCCAACTACTAGCTCTTACCCCAGTTCACCCCCCTCCAGCCACACCTCTTCCTTCTGTTCCAAGAAGACAAAGCATGAACCCAGCTTTGGGTCTTTCAACTTGCTATGCCCGCTATGCTCTTTCCCCTAGATCAGAGAATGGCAAATCATGGCCTGTGGGCCAAATTCAACTCCTCTACCTCTGCCTGTTTAATAAAGTTTTATTGGCACACCACACACCCATACTCTTACCTACTGCTCCACTTACACTGTAATGGCAGAGTTGAAGAGTTAAGAGAGACTACACAGGTTGTGAAGACTAAAACACTTACTATCTGACCTTTTTCAGGGAAAATAACATGCCAAATCCCTGCCCTCTACTATGGCCTACTTGGTTCTATCTGATCACTCAGGAGAGGTTTCTGTCTCAAATGTCACTTCCAAAGAATGGCCTTTCCTGACGGCCTAGTCAGTGTAAGGCAGCTCCTTGCCACAGATCCTGTCATCTGTATTTTGTCCTTACAACACTCCTTTTACTCATGTATTCCTTGTTTCTTACCTACCTCCTCTCTTTAGAATACACATTCCAGCACAACTGTGACATTCCAAGTCTTGCTTACAATATTTGCTAGTTATCAGCATAGAAGTCTCTGATGAATATTTGTGGTAAATGAACAAATGACGGAACTCTTGGTTTTTATTATTTCAGAACTCAGTATTTTCCACTATCGTATATTTTCTAAGAGGAAAAGCATGGTCTGGCCATAGGAAAGAACAATGTATAATTAAGCATGGACTGCTCAGTTCCACAGATCTATTTCGGACTCAGTAGAGACAGACATCACACCGCCCTCAGGAAAAGCATCAAGTCTATGAAATGCAGAGTACACTCTAACTTAATTGGCAGTGCCACACCACGGACCTATCTACAATAACTAGGCAAAAACATCTGGAAGGTTTCCATGGGGAGAGAAGCTTGTTCTGTGAGAGTCCTAGAAAACACTTCAAAGTAAGCAGTTTGTCTTTTGAGCTCAGCAACTTTGTTTTTCTCCTTATAGCACCTCCTCCCTTCCAGTGATGCAAGCTCCGTCCTCCTGCTGACTAATCCTGGTGCATCCAAGACCCAGTTCCAAGCCTGTAAGCAAGACAGCCACCGTGCTCCCAACATTCTTTTCAATTTTTCTTACTTGGAGGCCCATTCAAGACTTTCTTCCGCTACTCAAAGGTGATAGTAATACACTGATCAGGTAAATAAGGAGCTGGTAGTAAGTCAGCTCCTGTGTTGCCCCTCCCTGAGTGGGCCTGTAATCCCAGAAAGCCATTGTCTCACTTTCATTTAGAAGATCGATAGGACAAGGTGTTTCAATCCTTTGGTAAGCCAACTTCCTAACTTTATCTCCAGGGTGTCTCTGAATGTGTATCAAACAATTCTGCTTGGAATCCAAATGGCTCTAACTAGGACATCTGCAATCAGTGTACAAATCTGTTAAGTGAGGATACAGGATTGACAATCTCCCAAGTCCCTTAGTTCACAAGAACCTATGCTTCTAGGACACCCATCAGAGAGTTTGGGGCAGTGAAGAAGCATGTGGAGCACTGACACGGAGTCACACCACTGGGAGTCCAGTGTTGTACGGTGTGTGGAAAACTCCTTCATTTCTCACAGCCTTGGTTGCCTGGGACAATACGGCATAACGACACCCGCCCCTTGTGTGGTTATGAGAATCCGAACACGCCAACAGCATATCAAAGACCTGCTGCTGCCTCTTGCTAATAAACAGAAACTATTTTCATTATTATCGTTCCAGTAGGCTCTAGCTCGACCAATTTATAAAGACCTTGATTATATGAAATTTTGATTATGATTATGAAATTTTTATCTTAGGAGGTGAGACACACTAGAATTTCTGAGAACTGGCAAAACCGAGGAGGGCTGACCATGAGTCAACAAGGACTAGGTCACAGACCAGAGTTCAGGGGGCTGACAGAACACAGCCCCACCAGTGACCTGTTTTTGACCTTAATCAAGAAGCCAGTTCTCAGAGAAAAAGTATTAATGCCCCCAGGGAGAGTTTAAGTTAGAAAGAGGAGTCAGCCTTTGTCCCCGAACTGACGGACAACTCCTGATAGTGTAACAACCGGTCTGGTCTGACCTGAACGAAGATTTACAAAGGCGGGCACAAGCCGCAGGAGGCTTTGCTGGCCCAGATGTGGCTACAGAAAGGCTATCTTACACTAAGGAGACTTGGGACTTGGTAAAGCTCCTTATTATATTTACCAAATTTCTTAGCATTGAAAACCTTTACTTTTTAAACTTATCCAATTTATTCTGTGTAATGAAATGAAGAAAATCATATTCCCCAAAATTCCTCTTAGGGAGACGTTGTATTTATTCAAAAGAAATTACTTTCTTTGGAGTATGAGGCCCTAAGGAAATGCTCGAGTAACACAATACGGCAATTAAATTGTTCCGCCTAATAAAAGGATGAGAAACTCTAACCAGGGAGAGTCCTGGGGAGGGAAAAAGGGCAGGAGGCAGGAAGATGGGGAGGTGTGGGTGCCAGGGCAGGAGGGAGAACCCCTACTGACTGGCAGAGAAGGGACTCAAGAAAAGATTAAAAAGGCCTAACAGGGGGCAGGAGCGGAGTGGGTGGGGGAAGGGGGGGAGGGAGGTGTTCCTTACTGTGAGTGTGCAATTCAAAGCCCTCCCTCCGGCTTCCCTAAGAGATCTGCAAGAACGCCATCTGGGCTGCTCCCTGTGCTTCTGGGCTTTGTTTCGTGGGCTGGAAGCTGCACTGAGTTCTGTGTTCAAGGTTGTCCAGAGAGAACAAGACGTTCCAGGGAATAACTCGGAGCACAGTGGGAATGGGGGAGAAAAAGCTAATATCCGAGGCAGACACAGTTCTATTTCTTTGTAGCATCTCATAACATTTTTAATGAGGTTTTTTTCTTTTTTTTTAAATTTATTTATTTTTTTAATTTCCAGCATAACCGTATTCCTTGTTTTTGCACCACACCCAGTGCTCCATGCAATCCGTGCCCTCTCCAATACCCACCACCTGGTTCCCCCAACCTCCCACCCCTGCCGCTTCAAACCCCTCAGATTGTTTTTCAGAGTCCATAGTCTCTCATGGTTCACCTCCTCTTCCAATTTCCCCCGACTCCCTTCTCCTCTCTAACTCCCCTTGTCCTCCATGCTATTTGTTATGCTCCACAAATAAGTGAAACCATATGATAACTGACTCTCTCTGCTTGACTTATTTCACTCAGCATAATCTCTTCCAGTCCCGTCCATGTTGCTACAAAAGTTGGGTATTCATCCTTTCTGATGGAGGCATCATACTCCATAGTGTATATGGACCACACCTTCCTTATCCATTCGTCCATTGAAGGGCATCTTAGTTCTTTCCACCACATCCACACTGTTGTATAGAAAATTAAGACCAGAGAGACAGAACTTAATTGTGGTAGGAAGGCCCTCCCTCAGGGTGGGGGACACACACACACACTCAGAAGACCAAGTTCAGGAAATGAGTCTGCTCTCCGCCTCCCTCCCAGCAGAACACCCCTGCAGGGCCCTGCCCAGCTCACTCTGAGAACTGTAGATGTTCTTCATCTGAGGCACTGCTGTCCAAAGGAAATATGTGAGCCACTTATGTAATTTTAATTTTTCTAATAGCCAAATTAAAAAGTGTAAAAATAAAGACTTAATAATGATATCTTTTATTTAATCCAATCTCCCTTAAATATTACCATGTCACCATATAGTCAGCACTTCTGCAGCTTGCTTGTGCCTTGTGGTTCTGCTTGTCCTCCATCCCAGATGGATCTTATAATGGATTATTACTGGGCCTACTTGCCTTTTTGACTTTGAGGGTCAAACAGGACAAGGGACAACACATGAAGGATATTTCTAGAGGCACGGTCACTTGGTATCTTACTGTCAAACATTTTTTCTCTGGTAGGGCTCAGTAGCATGCCAGGAGCTGGTTTTTCCAAAAATGTGTAATTCTCTGCTCTAGATGGTATGACCTCCCTCTGGAACCTGAGATCTGCATGGTGATCTTTCCCCTGGCTTTTGCTATAAACTGTGGGCTGCATTTTTCCCTACCACTGGCCCATACGATACAGTGAGGTCTGCCAGTGTCTGTGGCCCCCACAACAGGACTGACGTGCCCAACCTGGATCTGCTGCATGTCATGCAGAAGCATGTGGCCTAGATCCCAATGTCACCAGGGTCACCTCAGTCAGTATCTGACTCCCTCCACTCACCAGGGTGGTTCTGTGTGTGTTGGGGGAAGGGGGGAAGTTCTGTACAGCCAACCAAAAGAGGGAGAAAAATCCCAACCCATGGATGGGTTGGCTCAATATGTGGATGCAAGTCAAAAATATGTGGTGACTGCACCACAGACCATCGGTCAGGAGTGGATCTCAAAGACCATGAAGAAGGAAAACTTTCCCAATCAGTGGACCCTTAAATGGTGTGCATGGTCACTGGCTGCTAAAAGCAAAAGGTCTGAACATTAGGATATAGATGGCTTCATGAGCATAGCAAATAGCCTGACTGGCTGGTCAGGTACTTGAAAGAAAAAGGTTAGAGAGAAAAGTCTGGGGTAGAGCCACGTGGACAGATGCATGAAAGTGGGCATGAAGCATGAAGATCTCTGCATCACACATTTATGCCCACCAGGAAGCAACAGCAACTAAACCACCAAGTAGACAAAATGACTCAGCTGATTGACATTGGCCTAATTCTGTCAGCAGCTGCGGTAAGTCCTGGCTTGATGGGCACAGCTACACCTGCCATGGAGGCTGATGCAGGGGTTACAAGGAGCCCAACCCCATGCACTTGCACTTACCAGGCCTTCTAGAACTACTGCCCACCTTGGATTATCCAACTGCCAGTAGTACAGACCCACAGTGAGCCCCAGTATGGCACCTTCAAAGAGAAATCAGCTCTCTAGTAATAACTAGATTATCACCTAATACTAAGCTCCTTTCTTCTGGGAAGGGCCAGCAGTTATTCTCACAAGAACAGAAGCTTCCTCTCCGTGAAAGGGTTGCTTTTCAGACCCCAGAGCCTCAACCAGAACCACTACCAGAGGCAGGCACGCAGTGCTTTTACAAGAACTAGACCCACAAGCTTGGAATCCTGCTCTCTTGAACATCCAACTACAAGACCTTCCTTACAGTGAAGCAGGGGCAGAAACAGGCTCATGACCATGGCATCCCCTAATTGTATCACATACCATAGAATTCAGAAACAGCCTCACTGAGAGAACATGGAAATGACCTGCCAAAGGTATAGCTTTGGGAAGCGCCAGATCAGAAATACTCCATAAGGCTGTGGTGCTTTCCTCCAGAATGCAGCATGGACGCAGGATCTGACTCCTATACGGTGCCATGTCCCCAGTAGGAAGAACAGAGACACCCAAGAGCAAGGAGTGAAAGCAGCAGAAACCTTCCTTACCATCATTCCCAGAGACACCCTGAGAGAATGTGTGCTCCCCATCTGCTTTATTCTGGGCTGTGAAGGACTGGAAGGTCCTGGTCCTCGAGAAGGGCACATTCTGCAGAGATGTGGCAAGGGCACCAGGATGGAATGTATGTGGAACAGGGTGCCCCTTGGAACTCTCCTGTCCGACTGTGATCATGAATGGATGAGGGCATGAACCCAAATTGGGAAGGATGTGACCAGCAGGAACTCTCCAGGACACTTCGCGTGTGGAGCTTCGGTGACACTGCAAGCCAACCACCGAGACCTTTTGGGAGGATAGTGGGGAATGAGGGGAACTTAGAAGTGAAAGCAGATGGAAAAAATTCTTCGTATCAGTTGTGGCCCCAAAGGCCACTGCGATGACAAAGGCTGCCATTTTCCCCACCCTCCACCCTGTAAGTCTCCCTTCAGGAAGAGGCTCCACAGAAGCCTGGACGAGCTAACTGCTGAAAGTACAAGGAGAACGGATCAGTTCAGGGATAAAGGGAGGATGGGGGCAATCATGGAGACACACTGCTTGGATTCCCCTTTCCAGAAAGGATGTGTTACCCATGTGTAAAATCCACTTGGGCTTTTAAGTCAAGTTCACACACCGGCGGGGTCCCCCAGGCTAACAAGTAGCAAGACTGTAGCACAATAGCCTGGCCACTCCCACCAAGCGATCCCTTAAAAAAGCAGCAATTCCTCCCATGGCTTCCACCGGACTGATGGACACTTTGCCAAACATACACTCTGGTCTAATGAACACCCCTTCCTTGCTCTTGCTTTCCCCCCACTTTTCCACAGGTGTTTCCCTACAATAAACCTTTGCCCAGCTACTTCTTGATACAGAGAAACCTAATAAAAACTATGTTAAACACAATTTCCAATGAAATAATATAGGCAAAGGGACTGTGAGTAATAGAGAGGTTGTTAATGGGCTGGGCCTTTAAGGAATCTTCGAGACAATGCAGGTGAGTAGAGACCTGAATAAAGCAGAGATGTGGGAGATGAACATGTGAAGAATGAGTCATTTTCCCCCACATTCACCACCACTGAGCATTTTCCAATCAACCTTCACCCTATCTGCTGTGTTCTTACCTCATGACCAGGTAATCTACATCATCATAGAATCATTGTATCATAGAATCATTGTATCATAGAATCATTGTATCATAGAATCACTGTATCATAGAATCATTGTATCATAGAATCATTGTATCATAGAATCATTGTATCATAGAATCATTGTATCATATACCAAACTTATCAAGACATTTTGACATGGATTCCTCCAAATCTCTTAACCCAAATCTGTCTAAATTCTCCCTTTCTTTGCCTGTGACCCTCTCTCTGGGGAAGCGTATGTTCTCATGGCCAACACTAATCTCTCCATTTGTAACTGCAGACAAGCAATGTAGTGGTGTTCTCAACTGCCAAGAAAAAATTATGCATCTCTGCCTCCAGGGAACACTGCCATTTTCACAGAGTACGAATCAGAAACTGCTGATGCTTCATAAAATAAGACTAATGAATCTCAGTGCCACATTGAAAAAGGACGTGTTCAGTAAAGTGTTCGTTAATTCATCACTTAGTGAGCACCTGCTAATGGGTCTGGTTCTAGTGGTGATAATAGAAAAGATAGCCAGCACCCCAAATCTTTGACCAGCTGTCTCCTGCTATAGATTGTTAATAGGGCATTCTAAGAATTCTTAATAGAGCTCATTCTTATAGATTCCTAATAGGGTATATTTTGTATGGAATACACTCTAGGAAAATGCATACTTGTCCCCAAATAAAGCACAGTGCCCTATTTTTGTTGACTTAGGCCAGCTCACATGTGCTGCCCACCATATCCCACAGCCAGTCAAACTTGAAAAGTCTTAAAATAACCTCTTGGCTTTTTCTACCAAGTCTACTCCAGGAATTGGACCCAAAGATTTCAAAAGAATAGTAAAATGAGGGAAAGATAGAACTTACGAGTAGGAACCTAGCTTCCTAAGGCACAGAGTACAGTGACCCAAGAAGTGTCCTCCAGGCTTCCCTCTGTGCCCATTCCAGCACTGGTGGCTTTTTCTGGATCAGAGATGCTCCAAAGCAGAAGTTACTGGTTACTCCAGCCCCACTGGCAGTAAGAGTAGCATCAATAATCCCAAGTGACAAGGTTCTTGACAGAACAGATCTAACGTCTTTGACCCACCTGGTGAAGGAGAGAAACCCGCTTCTCCCCAATACACACACTAAACCGAGATTCCCAAGAAACTGAAGAACTTTTGCTTTATTCTAGGGTTGATAGTCACTTCCATTGTTGAGTGCTCATCCTGCTTTTCAGGACCTGTCAAAAATAACCACATAAGTCACTGAGAAACCAATCCACAAAGAGGCCCAACATTTTCTACATAGGAGGATTGGAGTCCAGTTGGCATCCTCACCACTGTGGCCTGAAAACTCTGAAGAGTGTCTCCATGAACAGACATCACCCACTCAGACCTTGCCACTCGAGTTTCATCCCCTCTCCTGCAGCTTCATTCCTATTTCCAAAATTGGGATTTCCTGCCATTGTAGAAACAATGGAGACTTCAAGAGCCATGGCGATGGATTTGTAGAAAATCTTTACCCACTTCACAACTGGTTGAATCATTATTTCTCATTTAAAAAAAAAAAATCAAGTCTTCTACTTGTCCAGAACGCAAATCCAGCACTGTTAACTTTTTATTTATTTATTTATTTATTTATTTATTTATTTTTATTAACATATAATGTATTATTTGCCCCAGGGGTACAGGTCTGTGAATCATCAGGCTTACACACTTCACAGCACTCACCATTTCACATACCGTCCCCAATGTCCATAACCCAACCACCCTCTCCAAATGCCCCTCAGCAGCCCTCAGTTCGTGAGATTAAGAGTCTCTTATGGTTTGTCTCCCTCCTGATCCCATCTTTTTTCACTTTTTCCTTCCCTACTTCCAAACCCCTACTCTGCCTCTCAAATTCCTCATATAAGGGAGATCATATGATAATTGTTTTTTCTCTGATTGACTTATTTCACTCAGCATAATACCCTCTAGTTCCCTCCATGTCATTGTGAATGGCAAGATTTCATTTCTTTTGATGGTTGCACAGTGTTCCATTGTATATATACACCACATCTTCTTTATCCATTCATCTGTTGATGGACATCTAGGTTTTTTCCATAGTTTGGCTCTTGTGGACTGCTGCTGTAAATATTCAGGTGCATGTGCCCCTTTGGATCACTACATTTGTATCTTTAGGATAAATACCCAGTAATGCGATTGCTAGGTCATAGGGTAGCTCTATTTTCAACTTTTTGAAGACACTCCATGCTGTTTTCCAGAGTGGCTGCACCAGCTTGCATTCCCACAACAGTGTCGGAGGGTTCCCCTTCCTTCACAACCTCTCCAACATATGTCATTTCCTGACTTGTTAATTTTAGCCATTCTGACTGGTGTGAGGTAGTATCTCATTGTGGTTTTGATTTGTATTTCTCTGATGCCCAGTGATGTGGAGCACTTTTTCAAGTGCCTGTTGGCCATTTGGATATCTTCTTTGCAGAAATATCTGTTCATGTCCTCTGCCCATTTCTTGATTGGATTATTTGTTCTTTGGGTGTTGAGTTTGATAAGTTCTTTATATATTTTGGATACTAGCCCTTTATCTGATATGTCATTTGCAATATCTTCTCCCATTCTGTCAGTTGTCTTTTGGTTTTGTTGACTGTTTCCTTTGCTGCAGCACGTTAACTTTAAAACCACATCCCTTCAAGTGTTCAGGGTATCCTTTGCAATGTGTTCTTAGGCACAATGTCTGCTCTGATCCTCAAACACCTATGACATGAGAACTGTTCTAGGAAAACTGCCTTCAACCCCAATCTGGATGGCCTGACTCTCAGAACCCATCTTTGTACCATATGACCCCATCTCTGGTCAAAAACTGGTTGAATCAGGAGTGATCCCAATGGGATAAGTCTTATTCCCTCCATTAGGAATCTGGAACTAGAACAGAAAGAGAAATGTGCAGAAGTGGGGAGAGAAGAAAGAAGAAACAGTGAGGAAAGATGAAAAACAGTGGTCCATGGAGACAGAACATAAGTTGGAGAGCTTTGGTCAGAGAAATAGGTCTCTGAGGAAAAAGAACTACATAGTTTATAGAGAGAAGTAGGCCCCAAAATGAGACATCATGCTGAAACTTCAGGGCCATGACCTAAAACTTCTTCTCAAGATCTGGCTACATTCTCGTCCCTGAGCTTTATGGGATATTGCTATAACTTGCAGTAATTTTCTTTTTCCTTAAGCTTGGCCTGATTTCTAGATTTGCAACCACCATAAAAAAGGTAAGATTCAAAGTGATTAAAGTTATCCAAGATCACATGGTGGGATAATGGATGAAAAATTCAAAATCAAAGTCCAACCCCCTGACTTCCAATCAATTAATTATGAAGAGATGTTCTACCATAGAGACAGCTACATAGATCAAGAGATAGTGAGTATGGAAAGGTTTGTACATTAAATTCAGAACAACACAAAAAAATGAAAAAGCCAAGATAATTGTAGGTTGAATTTTGTCCTCCAAGAAGATATGTCTGCCAGGAACGTGTACCTGTGACTTTATGCAGGATTGGGATGCTGGAGGGAGTCTTTGAAGCTATAACTAAGGATCTTGAGGTGAGACCATCCTGGGTTAGGGTAGGCCTGGATTCCAATGATAAGTGACCTTATAGCAAGGAAGAGGACAGAGAAGTTGAGGTAAGGACTGAAACAGAATGTTTAGTTATGTATCTATGAGCCAACAGACACTGAGAACTGTCAGCACGCAGCCACCAAGCCCCCAGCTGCTAGGGGACGAGCATAGAATGGGACACCCTGGGAGTACCTTGACTTCTGACTTCTAGCTTTCAGAAGTGTCAAAAATAAATTTAAGTCACCAAGCTTCTGATCTTTTTTTATGGCAGCCACAGGAAGTTAATACAATGACTAAAAGTGTAAATAAATAGGAAAAGTGGAAAGAACTTAAGAATACATTATGATAGCCTGCGATATTTGAACTACCATGTCCTGGTGAGAAGGGAGGTCAGCAGTCCCTGGGTCCTGTTCTAGGCACCCAGCCTCTCACATGTGCTCCATGTGCGCTGGGGATACTCACGACGTGTGAACCTGTGCTGGAGTTGCACTGTTGAGGTCCAGGCCACATGGACCTTTTTTATTTTTATTTATTTATTTGGTAAAGGATTGAGGGTTCTTTTTTTTTTTTTCCTCTTCTCTTTTCTGTTATGGCTTTATCAGGAAAAAAAGAAGACATCTTTTTCCTTCCTCATTAACACCAACCTACATACTCTCAGCTCCTCTACCACCTCCATCACTCCAACACAGAAACGGTGAGTTGTTTCTCGCTCTAGAAGCTCTGTGAGGCAGGACAGAGGCAAACACTGTTTTCTGTATCATTCTCAGAACTAGAAATCTTTGTGTTTCAAAAATGGAGTCCACCAGGGCAATTAGGATGGTGTGTACACAAGTGGGAATGATGGATGTCATGGCTTGAAGGAGAGGAGTGGGTGGCACAGATCCAGGGGGGGCTGACTTCTCTAAAGCCTGAGAGGATTTGGTGGGCTGAAAGGGCGTGATGTCGTGGAAATCTGCAGGCTCCTCATGCACAGCACCCCATAAATAGAAAGATCTCAGAGGGAAAAAACAGTTGTACGAATACCCATGGAGACTAAACTCTATGAAAAGAGCCAGTTTCATATTTTGAAATTAGAATATCTAAGGGCATCTTTTATTTGTTGCTTGAGAAAAAGCAGGTCAGGGGACGTGAAGGGTATTCTTCCCCCACCACTTTCTCTCACATAAAAAAAAAAACCTATGTGATTTACAGAGTAATGTGTTAGATTAACATATGGTTGATTAGCTCACTTGCAATTTTAATGAAAAATTCCGTTTTCTGCAACATAATGTATAATGTATTTTTATACAGAAAATGAAGACAGGTCTTATATGCTCCCCAGTTAATGGTTACATCTCAAGAGGAACTTAAATAACTCACACAAGTTAGGTATTTAATGAAAGAACATTCTAGGAGGAATTTGTAACAAATAGCCCCAGAAGTACCTGTGAGTACTTCAGGAAGCTTAACAGAACCAGACAGAGAACCTCTGTACATGTAAGTTCCCTCTTTCAGTGCTCTGTGCTCACAGACCACCTGACACAAGAGGGATCTTTCTTATTGGAGGGTTTTCATGCTCAAATTAAAAATAATTTTTGATCGTGGCTAAGTGAAATATTTTAAGATTATAATCTCTACCTATAATCCTAACTATGGCCCCCCATGGCCAAGCTTGCACAGAAAGGGAGGAGCTTCAAATGGACTCCCAGATGTAGGCATGAAACCTCCTCCTCACTGTCCACGGGTCTCTGAACTGCCTCAGAAACGGAGGCGCAGTCCAGTTTAGCAGAGGGAAGGGATTCACCAGTGCAACTTCTCATGGGATCTGATGAATGGGAATTTCTGACAAACGTCATTTGACTTAGAAATGCAACATTTATTGTTCCTAAATACTTGTGAAGTGATTCAAATCTACCACTTTTCATATGAAACATCTATGCTCAAGATACTCAGATGTTTGTTACTCAAATAGGATCATGTGAGTAAAGTTGAACAATGTTGACTAAAAACTCATCTTTCATCTTTTGTAATGAGTATACTTAAGAAAATGTGATCTACTCTTAGTCCCTAAGTTCTCTTTTCTTTAGTACCTCGGATCGAAGAGCATAGGTGGAATCCATTCTTTCCCAGTCACCAAATTTGGAAAAGCTACACCACTGGGACCCAAACAAATCATAAGAGGAAGAATCTTCACCCTCATACCTTCTGCACATGACCTCCTCCCCAATACTACGAGAGCAGCTTGTCATTTGTGTTGAGGTAGGAGTACTGGTCACTCTCTGATCTCCAGCTAAGTCCCTCTGGGCCTTGAGCTTAAGTGAAAAGTTTTCCTGCTGATTCGCTTTCTGCTTGTGGAGAACACAAGCCTGCAGACGCCCCATGGTGATGCTTCCTGCCTGTGCTCACTGCTGCTCCCCCAGTATCCCAGCAAGCCTCACTCAACACTAGGGAACAGGCTCTCAAGGGATCCAGGATACCCATCTCCACCCCAATTCCCAGCTCAACCACCTTGTTCAGGCTTAGAAATGCATTTATTGCATAAAATAACATTTTCCTTTAATACAACAAAACCCCAAGTTTCTGCCGCCTAGTCCTTAAAAATGTATTTATTGAGCAACTATTGATCTGTTAGTAAAATAAATGTATGTGCATATTTTGTTATTGGCAATGAACAAAATGCCCAAAGTCCCTGCTGGTTTTTTTTTTTTTTTCTAGTAGGTGGTAACAAATGATCTAGAAATAAATATATAATCCAGGAGATGATAAATGCTTTGGGGGAAAAAAAAGCAGTCAAGGGCCTGGGGTGCTAGGGTAGGTGGGGGGTCCTATTTTATAAGGGGTATCTCAGAAAGGTATTATGAAAAGATATTTACAGCAGAAACTTGGGAGTAAGGAAGCCAATAGGCAACTTTCTGGGGGAAAGAGAATTTCAGAAGGAAGAGAATCCTTTCAGAGACCTTGCAGCAGAACTGTGCTGAGTGTATTGGAGGAATGGCAACGTGGATGAGATGTTGTTACTTCAAGGAGTGCAGCAGCAAACACGCTGCAGCAGTGGCTCTTGGACGTGGCCACACCTTGGAACCAGCCTGGGCAGGTTAGAAACAAGCAAGCTGATGCCTTGGTCCACCCCCTGGGACTGGGACTTAATTGGTCTGGGGGTATGGCCTGACATCAGTATTTTTTTTTTTCTAACACTTGCCCAAGAGATTCTCATGAACAGGGAGGTTTGCACCATGAAAATGCGGTAAGGTTGCCTTGCTGCCCCTCAGCCCACGTAGATAGTCAGAAACAGATTAGTCAGAGTGGTTGTGGTCTTCTCCAATCAGTTCTATTGCCTATAGTAGATGCAAATAGATGGAAAGTGGATTGATCTTGGTTTGGAGGCTTACCGAGTGAGTACAATGAAGAAACAAGAGCACTGAGACTATGCGAGAGACTGGTTATCGTGAGAGACCAGGGAATCTAAGCAGAGGAAGAAGTTAGGACCAGAGAGGAAGGAGGAGGATTGTGATCAACCAACATTAGCCCTGCTCCCAATTACAAAGTGTGGGGTTTTCCCCACACCAACAAGCAAATTTCTGACACAGCTGGGGCTCCTACAAGTCCATGCTGACACTAGCTACCCAGAGGGGAGAGGCTTAGTCCCACACAACTGCCACACACCACTCTTCAGACGCCAGTGGCAAGTCCAGGTGGCCACCTGTGCCTCTGACCAGACTAGCTAAAATAAGAGGTCCCACCACTCGTCTCTCAGGTTTGACTAATTTGCTAGAGTGGATCACAGAACTCAAGAAGACAGCTTATTCATAGGGAAGAGCCAGATGGAAGAGATGCACAGGGCCAGGTGTGGGGGAAGGGTGCTGAGCTTTCATGCCCCCTCCAGACATGCCACTCTCCCCAAACCTCCATGTGTTCACCAACCTGGAAGCTCTCAGAATCCTGTCCTTTTGGGTTTTTAATGGAAGCTTCTTTACATAGGCATGATTGATTAAATTGTTAGCCATTGGTAATTAACTCAACTTCCAGTCCCCCTCCCCTCCACAGAGGTCAGGGTTGGGGCTGAAAGTTCCAACCCTATAATTGCATTATTGGCCCTGCTGTCAACCAGCCCCCATCTTTAGGTGCTTTCCACAAGTCACCTCATTAACAAGACATCCTGACAGCTCTCATTACAGGAAATTCCAAGAGTTGTAGGAGCTCTATGCCCGGAACAGGACTAAAACCAAATACATTTTTTTTTCTTTAGAGAGGGAGTGGGGAGGGGGAGAGGGAGAGAATCTTAAGGAGGTTCCATGCCCAGCACAGATTCTGATGCAGGGTGCAATCTCATGACTCTGAGATCACGACCTGAGCCAAAATCAAGAGTCAGATACTCAACCAACTGAGCCACCCAGGTGCCCCATAAATACATATTTCTTATAACCACAGTATCACAGAACCCAAGTCCTATTTGGGCTGAAGATCTGTTCCCTTTGGTGCTAGAGGGAGAAGTGGAAAGAGAGGCAGTTCTGGTTTTAAAGATTACACAGGAGATAGAGTTCTTAGTAATGGAAAGATCTAATATATGATCACCGAAGTAGGGGATCAAGGTATAGTGGAAAAAATCTTTGGGGGCCAAGCCAAAAACTGAGGAGCCAGAGTTTTGGAAAGCTAGTCTATGTACGGTTATCAAAATCACCATGGACTACAGCAGAAGAGATAATAATCTACGAGATAAAAACATTCAAGGAATGGAAAAGAGTAACCAGGGATATCTCTGAAGTACGACAACAAAGAGGGGTCCAGACAGTGAAGTCTGGTATCAGGAGCAGCAAAGCTACAAGGATTTTAAGGAAGGTGGAGGGAGGTGGACTGAAAGCAGCAGTGAGGAGCAAAGGGCTGTCACCATGCCACCATGGTCATACCAAGGAAGGAGGAGAGGAAACACCTGCCATAGGATAAGACCACAGACGCTGCACCTGCCCAGGAGCCAGGTTTTGGCGTGAGCAAAAAGGTAAAGGAAACCTTCCAGAGAAGAATTAAAGATATTGGGGATGTTGTCACTGATGGGTCAGGGTTCTCCCATGGGAAAGCCTGGGCATCAAGGGGGGTGGGAGAGCAAATTCTGTTGTGAACAGAAACCTGAGTCATGAGTGTGGATCTGGTGAACTTGGTATGTTCTGATGTGCATGGAGCCCTTCAAACAATGCCTGGTATATAGTAATTTCTGTGTAAATGTCAGCTATTAACAGTATGGTGACTCGTGGGAACAAGTAGAATGTACAAGAGTGATGGCACATTTCTGAGACACGGTCATAAAAGGTGCTATGTCCTTCTCCTTGTCCCTCTTCTTGGATCAGTAGCTCTGGACAAAACCAGCTGCCACATCCCAGAGACACTAAGGAGCCCTATGTCAAAGCACACATGGGGGAAATTGAGGTCTTTCTCCAAATGCCAGCTGTGTAAGTCAGCCAACATGGAACAGATCCTCCAGGACTGGCCAAGTCTTTGGTGCACCCAGGCCAGAACTTTGACCTCATGAGACACGGAGCCAGAACCACACAGTGAAGCCACTCCCATCATCCTGAGCCACAGAAACCATGAGAGAGTTTGTCCATCTTAAGCTGATTGAAGTTTTAGGGTTCTGCATTATAGGGTTTGCACAGCTAATATGTTTTGAGTTTCAATGTTAGACGAGACTTCCTAATTTTTTAGAGTAAATCTTCCAAATCCCCTTCCTCTCTTTTTGGGTCTGACACATTACCCCCCACACCCTTCTTAAACTGGATGTATACCAATTTAAAAACAGAATGGAGAGGAGGTGGGAGGAGAGAGCTCTCCCTTCACTCATTCACTGAGCTTTGACCGCCAGACATCTCAGACTGGGAAGCTGTGCACCAAATTGTCCAGGGGTCGTCTTTTGTTGCTTTGTTTTATTTCTATTACAATTCGTTGGATTTTCCTTCCAAGCTTGTCCTACTTGCTGTAACAGTAAACTGCCAATGTAACAAGAGAAAGGTAACAATCTTCCCTTTCTCCCTCATTCCTGAAGCAGTCAATGTTCAGGGCTTGTTTGGTATCCTTTTACTGCCCCCCGCCATGTTCATGGACCTATACAAAGATATATATTTTTATTTTTACCCATCTTATGCCACATGCATTACTCAATATGCATTTTCTCACTTAAAATATAAGTGCCATTTCGTATAAACACACTTGCAGATGTAGCTATTGTTCTGCACAGATGCATAATATTCCCAAGTAAGGGACTCTATACTCTTCAACTATTCTATTGATTAAAACCATTCAAGATTAAAATGTAGTAGAATAACCATCTTTTCAAGTATATTTTTAACCTACTGAGACCTATATATTTAGACCTCATTTCTCAGTGATTTATGAGTCAGTGGTTAAATTTTTTTTAGGCTTTCCAGCCTAGTAGTTGAAACGTTTGTAGCCTTTCGCAGTTGTGCCGATAGTACGCACCAAGCCATTTCTCCATCCTCTTGACGGGAGCTACAAAGTTCTGCAGCCTGTGGTGAATCCTAACCCTGATACTCTCTTGACTTGCATGTCCACAGTACTCCCTGGGCACCTTCTCCTAGGTTTCGGGACACTGGCTATTCTTTTTGTTTTCACGAGATTTTCTGAAGGAGATAAGATGGGTTTTTTGTTTCTGCATTCTTAAATTAATAGGCTTTAGCTTTGAGAGTACTTTTAGGTTCACAGCAAAGTTGAGCTGATAAAAAAAGTTCCTACATCCCCTGCCCCCACCCCCCAACAGCCTCCCTCCTCCACCACCAGCATCTGTTCTAATCCATGAACCAACACAGATAAATCATTATCAGCTAAAGGCAATAGTTTAGAGTTCTATGTTGTACACAAAATTCTCACGAATTTTTAATATGATCCACCATTATCATGAATCCTACAAAATAGTTTCACTGCCCTAAGTAAAATCACCTGTGTTCCACTTACTGGTCTCTCCTCATAATCCTTGGGGGGCAGAGTAGGGAGTGGGGATACTGAAGTCCCCCAACAGTTTTAAAGGAAAGGTACTTTCTGAAATAGGTGCATGTGAAAAAGGTCTCAGGCTGAGCTTCCCAATTCAATGCCACGGGCTGGACTCCATGTTCTGGTGGGCCTGCAGGCAGGGTCTCAGGGTCAGACAGCCTCACTTGGAGCTCTGCGATCAGGCAGGGCCAATGGCTGTCCTCCCCTGCTGGACAAGGCTGCTGGCTAGATTCTCTGGTCAGGCAGGGGCTCCGGGGGCAGCTTGTGGTTGGGTAAGGCTGGACACCATTCCCCATAGCTGGGCAGGTCATTGAATTCCCTGGTTGGGTGAGGACACGGGTTATTCTGCACCCTAGGTGGGTTCACCATCTGGACTCCGTCCCTGGGTGAGGTCACAGCTGTGTTCAGAAATCAGGCAGGGCTCCTAGACTGGGCTCCTAGGCTGTCCAGGGTCACAGTTTAGGCTGCCTGGTAAACCAGGGTCAGAGGCTACACTCGACCGCTGCACAGGGCTGCTGGCGTGGCTCTCCACCTGAAAGTGGCTAGAAGGCGGGCTCCATGGCTGCCTGCGTTCTCTGGCCTGGCTTCCTGCTCCAGTGGAACTTCAGGCTCCGCACCACAGTTGAGCTACTCTGCAAATCGGCTTCCATGCCTGAGTGTGGCTTGGGACTCAAATCGGACAGAACTGCCAGCTGAGCTCTCTGGACAGACGGGGCTGCTGCCTCCACACTCCTGCACGCAGAAATATAGTCACCCAAGATCTGAGCACCTGGCTGCCAGGAGCCCACGGTCTTTTCTCCAACTCTCTCTGATCCCCAGGGACTGAGCCCCATTGTTCCCCAGTGATCTCCAAGAGGCAAGACCTGAGTGGGCCTCCTGGGATGCATCCTCAAGCTGTGGGAGCTAACGGTCCATCTTGCTCTTTCCTACTAGAGGAGCTGCAGGCCCAGAGGCCCCCTCAGTGTGGTGCTCTGCCATTGCAGCCTGGGAGAGGGATGATGCTGTCAGTGAAACCTCTCACCTTCCTACTCTTCTCATGCAGTCCCCCTTCTGGGTCTGAGTTCTGGTAGTTGGGGGAGAGCGCTTCAGCCTCACCTCCAGATTCGGGGATCTTTGCAAGGATGTCTTGTTTACGGAGAGCTGCTAGGTGGTCTTCTTGCGAGGAGCGGGACTGAAGCTGGGAATGACTGATGTCACCATTTTGATGAGGTCACCCCCCAGGAGTTCTCAGATCAATCAAGAGGGGCTGGAGCCAGTTCATAGCCCACTTCCAGGCCCACCGCCAGGACTGAGGTCTGTGTGCATAGTGGTCAGGCCTGACTCCTCCTGGGTCATACCTCCCGGGTATGGTGCTGGTGACAGAACCAAAGCCAAACAGGGCTGTAGCCAGGGTCTGAGGGGTTCAGAGGTATCTGTAGATACGTAACAGGGACCACAGTCAGAGCCAGTACTGTTAGAGCCTGCCTTCTCCAAACAGCTATCCCTGGTCTTGAGTGGTACTGGGGTCCTCACAGGGTCCCACCTGGACCCCAGAGCTCCCACAGAGGCACTTCAGCATGAGGACGGATGGCAGCGGGTCGGGTCTTATTCAGCCATCTTACAGATGTCACCCTCCCCAATGAGTTTTCTACAACTTCGACCTGATACCACGATCTGAAAGGACAGCAGTCATATTCAAAACTGACAGTACCTCAAAATCATGTTGGATTTATGCCAGGAATGAAAGATAAGGTTGACACATTATAATCCATTTATTTCACAATTATAGAAAGGAGGAGGAAAACTATCCTCCCAATGGACACAGAAAAAGCCTTTTACAAAATTTAGCATCCAATCCTGACGGACCTCAGCAAACAAGCATCCCATGGGAAAACGGAAAACACATTGTACAGATCATGTGATGGCATTCCGGCTGTTCAAAATATATTCTGGTTTGCTCCTTAATTCTTTTTTGCTCAGGGCAGTAAGGAGCTGATTAATGAAGAGCTTAATAACTACACACGAAAGCCCTCTGTTTAGACAAAAGAAGCATTTCACAATGTCGACAAAGCATTTAAGAAATTAACAGCTTAATGGGCAACTTAATGCAAAAGTAGTATTAGAAATAGAAGGAAGAGATTCTAGAAACAATGACCTTCAGATCCCAGTGATATTTGTTTCCCAGTTGGTGACCCAAAATACTTGACCTGAGTTCAAAGATAAACTCTTTCGACTACCTTAAAACATCTGGACTGGAAAGGCACCTCTCACATGCACAAGACCCAGAATCTCAGACAGTCAAATCCAATTACTTCCACAAGGAACAATCCTCATGGAACCCGTTGCTCACGGGAATCCTGCTCCTGTCCCAGGGCATTCCTGGGAGGAGCCCTCCTTAAGGATCTCTACCACAGACCCTTCCTCACCGAGGCCTCCCCATTGACCCAGAGCCCACTGATGTCTCGGGAGGACCCTCAGCACTGGCACTGAGGAGCAATGAGTGGTTAAGTCGCTGACGATGTTGGAGGCAATACTGTAGCCCCGTTCTACAAACTGTATTCTCCAATCACAGGCCTCGCAAGAACTAAATCAGAGCCCTTGTTCCAAGTAGTAGAGGAAAGGGGCCTGACGTTACGGGAGAAGGCGCTGAAGGCTCTGTGACAAAGAACAACGTTCTACAGAAGCTGCTCCAGCTACGCAACCAGGCTCACACAGCAGACAGTGGGTTCTCAGGAGAATAAAAACCCTTCCTTATGGTTGTCCATGAAAACGCAGAAAAACATTTACACAATAAAATATCAGGTAGGAAAAAACAGATGGAACTTATTTTTTTTAAGGGATCACTTTCCTCCTGTTAGTGCCTGTCCCTCCCTCCCACCCCACTAACTCTCCTCCCTGTCTGAGCAAAACCTACGGCCAACAGCAGTGCCTGCACACATACAACACAACCACCTCACCAAGTGCGAGCTCACCAGTTGGTAGGAGCTCAGACCTTCCAGGGTTCATTTACATACACGGAATGGGAGGGAGAGGGGGCTTCAGAGTATCAGTCTGTGAATGATTTTTCACTTCTGCACACAAGTGCCAAGAGTCTGAATCTCTGAAAGGAAAGAAAGGAATGGCCCTTGGCTGAGAGATCAATGGTAGTTAATTATTAAAAGCACCAATTACTGCATGCATCCCAACCTCTGTGGCCCATATTCCAGGAACGAAAGGACCCAGAATCATTCAAAGGCACTGAAGTCCAGGAATTGCCAGACTGAGGAAGAATGGTTACAGCTCACTCCTCAGTGTCCCAGGAGCACAATCTTGGAGGTCCTTGTTTCATGCTCAAAGAACACTGCTTTCCATGGTCACTGCCAGGTGACCATTCTCTTTAGCCATGGGAAGCTCTCCCTGAACTCCAGTCTCCAGACCAGATTCCCAGGGCCTGCATGTTGACTTCTACCCTGCTCAGAACAGTCATTCTCCAGAACAATGCCCTCCACCTTCCTTCCTTCCCAGGGCTTTCTGAATCACTGCTGAGCCCGGAACACATGCTGTTCCTGGGACCTGAGCTCAACATGGCCTCTGAGGACTTCTCCAGCACCCGGTCACTCCAAGGCACTGCTGTCTGTACTCCTGTCTCTGTGGGGTTGGACCTCCCACCTTCGCAGATCACTCCCTTAGTTACACACTCACACTGGCATGGAGACAGGTCCACTCTTGGGGTCTTGGAAACATCCCTCAACATTGCAGCTTTGTCATCAATAAAAGATCAACATTCAGATGGAACAATTATTGCCATGTAGAGGTGGATACAAAGAAACAACAAATAAATATAAACCTAACCTCTGACCTCCCGAAGCTTATAGTTCCCCTGCCACACTGTGTTCAGAAACTCCCTCTTCAGCTCCTGTCATGCCCTTCATTACACTCAATCCCTTTTCATTAGTCTTTACAGATCTGCAGGAACCTCTCCCTCTCCTCCTCAGAGCTAAAACATCAGACTCGAACCCTTTTCTAATGCTGAGGACTTGGGGTACCCTGGGTGTTCAGAGTAGAACTGGCTAATGTCTCTTGTTCCCAGGTCACTGGTCTTAGGGAGAGACTGGGACACCCTTGTCCTCAGTGTGAGGGATGTCATCATTTGATTCATTTCTTGTTTGCATACCAGCCCCCACTGCATCATCCATGGGCGGGTAGGGGGAGGGTCTTCCCAGTCTCTCTTCCCAGTACTCAAGCCCCCAACCTCATTCAGCACCTTCATGCTCAAACTGTATCGAGCAATTTCTTAAGGAAGATTTAAGGGGTCTTTCCACTTAGAACCCCAAAACCCATACTTTAACCCTCCCTTTCTGGCATAATCTTTGGAAAAAACAATTCCCTACTGCTTCCCCAAACCCAGAGATAAGAACTAACAGCACTTACAAATAATTTCTGCTTCATAGTCTGAGGAGGACACATGGAAACTGCTGAGGGTTCATAAATGAGACTGTGGAGTCAGCACCATGTCAGAGAAAAATGCACTAAGTTGCTAGTTCTGCAAGTAGTATTCCTTATCATCTTAAGCTTTTAATAAATTTCTGTTCAAGTTTAAATTTTGCTATTACTAAAACAAAACTTACTGGCACCTACTCCAAATATGCATATGGCAGATGTTCAAATTTCTGAGGAAAACATTTCCTAAGGGCAGCCACATGTTGCTTCTTTTCTAATAAAAACTTTGACATTCAAAAATTAAATAACCATGATTATAATCAAGGATTACCTTCACAGTGGTTCTCAGACACTGCTACTTCTTCCTTTTTCTCAGAGTTCCACCCACTACTGCTACGATAATCTAATTCTGGCCAAGACTTGGTAGGAAATGGCAGTGCAGTCCTGGGAAATATGAAAACTCAAAATTCAACGGTGGGAAAAACAAACTGCAAATAGACACAAAAAATGCATCCAGATCATGGAATACTACTCAGCAATATTGAAGAATGAGCTACGGATATATAGAACAACTTGGCTGGATTTACTTACATTGGGTTTAACTAGCCTTCAGCTTTTTAAGGTGGATATGTCACTGGCTTTAGCCTATTTTTTAATCTTACATGAAAATTTAATGCTATGATTTCTCCCTAAGGACGGCTTTAGCTGCATCACATACAAATGTTATGTACTTTGTTCTCATTATCATTCAGTTCAAAATATGTTCCAATTTTCCTTGTGATTTCTCCATCAACCAATGGATTATTTAGGAGTCTTGTGTTTAATTTCCAAATATTCCAGTATTTTTCACATATATTAGTTATTAATTTCTAATTTAATTCCACGATGGTCTTGATATTCTGCATCATTTTAATTGTCTTACAATGTAGTCAGACTTATTCTAAATCCCAGAAAATGGGTTGTCTTGGTGAACACCCTATGAATACCTGAAAAGAAGGTATATTCCGGTTGTAGAAGAAATATACTCAATAAACAGCAATTAGCCAAATTAGATGAAACCACAGGACTTTATTCAATATATTTTTCTTCTTCATCTATGTTCTTCTAGATCTTTTTCTTCTATATTTGTACTGATATTATGTCTGTTACATCAGTTATTGAGAAAGAAGTGTTCAAACTCCTGCTTGTTTTGAACCATGGTAGTAGGTGTACAGACATTTACAGCTTAGGTCCTCTTGAGAAGTTGACCCTTCTGTTACCCTTTATCACATTTTGAGCAGTCCCTATTTATTCATGGTAATATTGCTTACCCTGGAGTCTCCTTTCCTGGATAGCATATGTCCTCCAAAGCCCTGTGTTCATATGGCATGTATTTTCCATTTGTTTACTTTTAACATAAGCTGGTATTTATATTTAATATTCATTACAGAGAAACCTGTAACAGGTCCTGCTTTTTTATCCATGTAGACAACCTATCTTTTAATTGAGAAGTTTTTCCATTTATATTACATTATTTATTTTATATTACATTATTTATTTATATTACATTATTTATTTAGTTCAAGTTTCCCATGTGGCTACTTTTTATCTATTTGTCATTCTTTGTTCCTTTTTTCCTACTTCCCTTTGCAATATTCATGCATTTTTATAATTCCATTGTATCTTCTCTGTTAGCCTTTTATTTCCTCTTACTCCTCCTCCTTCAGTTCTGCCCTAGAGTTCACAATATGGACATTGTTGCCAGCATCTACCCTGAATTCACATCATTTTTACATATACTGTAGGAAAATTAGTATAATTTCACGTGCTCCTTCCTCTTCCTTGTGCTTTTCAGAATTCATTTTATTTCCACATATATTATAAACCCCATAACACACTAGTTCTAACATTACACAGTTATCTTTTTTATAAAAAATAACCAAAATAATCTTGAAAAAGAGCAAAGCTGGAACACTCACATTCCCAATTTCAAAAACTTACTATAAAACCAGAGTAACTAAGGCTGTGTGCTGCTTGAATAAAGACACACATAGATCAGTAGAATAGAACTGATGGTCCAAAAATGAACTCATACACCTTTTGGGCAACCAGCTCACAAGGGTGCTAAGACAACTTGATGGGAAGAGTAGTCTTTTCATCAAATGGATCTAGTACAACTGGATATATCATCCAACAAATTGTGGACTCCACATCCTTCTCAAGCTCCCACGGAGCATGCACCAAGACAGACCATATTAAATTTGTTTTACAGCCCAGAAAAGGATAAAATCCATACTGTGTCTGTTCTCAAATTACTATGGAATTAGGTATCAATAACAAAGATAACTGGAAAGGCCCAAGACACATGGAGATTGAACAAAATGCTTCTAAGTAACACATGGATCAAAGAAGAAATCGAGAAATTAAAAAAATTTTAATTGTGAAAATGAAAACATGACTTAATCAGAATTTGTGGGATTCAGCAAAAACAGTGCTTAGAGGGGAAATTATAGCTTTGAATACCTATATTAGAAAAGAAAAAAGATCTAAAATCAGTAATGTGAGTTCCCACCTAGGGGAACTAGAAAAAGAGCCAAGAAATCCAAAGTAAGCAGAAGGGAAAAAATAATCAGAGCAGAAACCAATGACAAGAAAAACAGTAGATCAAGAAAGATGATCAATGAAACAAAAACCTGGGGGAAAAAATCAATAAAATCAACCTCTAGAGCCAGGTTAACGAAGAAAAAGGGGACACATTACAATATCAGAGGTCATGAACCAAAAGGACAATAAAGGAATACTATGAAAAACTCAATGCCCACAAATATGATAACATCAATGAAATGGACCAATTTCTTGAAATACAAACCTGCTAAAATTCACACAAAATGAAATAGACAATCTGAATAGGCCTTTATGTATAAAAGAAATCTAATCGATTATTGATAAACTTCAAAACAGAAAGCACCAGGCCCAGATGGTCAATGCTGGTTCATCAAGTGTAACAAGTATACATGTCATTGGGGGATGTTGGTAATGGGGGAGAGGCTGTGTGTGGAGGGAGGGGATATACGGGGAATTTTGGTACCTTCCCCTCAATCTTGCTGCAAACCTAAAGCTTTTTATAAAAATAGTCTTAATAAAAAATACAACCCACAGGATGGAAAAAGTATTTCCAAATTATAGAAAGGTCTAGTAGCCAGAATATATAAAGAACTCTTATAACCCAATAAAGACAAATAATTAAAAATGTTTGAAAGCACTGGGTGCTTATACACAACTAATGAATTGTTGAACACTACATCAAAACCTAATGGCTAAGAGGGTTCCCCTTTCCCCACATCCCCTCCAACACATGTTGTTTCCTGTCTTGCTAATTTTGGCCATTCTAACTGGTGTAAGGTGATATCTCAATGTGGTTTTAATTTGAATCTCTCTGATGGCTAGAGATGATGAACATTTTTCATGTGTCTGATAGCCATTTGTATGTCTTCATTGGAGAAGTGTCTGTTCATATCTTCTGCCCATTTTTTGATATGATTATCTGTTTTGTGTGTGTTGAGTTTGAGGAGTTCTTTATAGATCCTGGATATCAATCTTTTGTCTGTACTGTCATTTGCAAATATCTTCTCCCATTCCGTGGATTGCCTCTTTGTTTTCTTGACTGTTTCCTTTGCTGTGCAGAAGCTTTTGATTTTGATGAAGTCCCAAAAGTTTATTTTGGCTTTTGTTTCCTTTGCCTTTGGAGACAAATCTTACACTGTTGGTGGGAATGCAAGTTGGTGCAGCCTCTTTGGAGAACAGTGTGGAGATTCCTCAAGAATTTAAAAATAGAACTTCCCTATGACCCTGCAATTACACTATTGGGTATTTACCCCAAAGATACAGATGTAGTGAAATGAAGGGCCATCTGTACCCCAATGTTTATAGCAGCAATGGCCATAGTCGCCAAACTGTGGAAAGAACCAAGATGCCCTTCAATGGACGAATGGATAAGGAAGATGTGGTCCATATACACTATGGAGTATTATGCCTCCACCAGAAAGGATGAATACCCAACTTTTGTAGCAACATGGACGGGACTGGAAGAGATTATGCTGAGTGAAGTAAGTCAAGCAGAGAGAGTCAATTATCATATGGTTTCACTTATTTGTGGAGCATAACAAATAGCATGGAGGACATGGAGAGTTAGGAGAAGGGAGCTGGGAGAAATTGGAAGGGGAGGTGAACAATGAGAGACTATGGACTCTGAAAAACAATCTGAAAGGTTTGAAGAGGTGGGGGGGTGGGAGGTTGGGGGAACCAGGTGGTGGGTATTAGAGAGGGCACGGATTGCATGGAGCACTGGGTGTGGTACAAAAAACAATGAATACTGTTATGCTGAAAATAAATTTTAAAAAATGTTAAAAAAAAAGAAAAGAAATATTAAAAATTTGACCAAGCGTTAAAAAAAAAACCTAATGGCTAACTGAACATAATTTCTTTTAATGTTTAGAAGTATTTTTGTATTAAAAAACATTAGCCTTACTGTTGATAATTTCCTTTATGTGCATGGGATCTATTTCTGTATTCCCTCTTCTGTTACAATGACATATATGTTGTTACCCTGTAGCTATGGTATCTAGATTAATGTAGATTTATGGTAAACCTTGATAGTCTCCTTTTTAAATACGGTTTTGCTAGTTCTAAGTCTTTTACATTTACATATAAATTTTAAATTGACTTGTCAATTTCTATTTTTAAAAGCCTTCTGGAATTTTGGTTGAGATTATTTAAATTTATGCACTAACTTAGGGAGAACTAACAACAATTACTCTCCAATCCATGTGTATCGTACGTATCCTCGTGTATTCATGCCTTTAATTCCTTTCAGCAATATTTTATAGTTTTCTGTGCAGATGTTTTCACCTACTTGTAGAAATTATATTTTGATAAAAAATATACATTGTTTCCATTTCTAATGTTCACTAATATTTGAATACAATAAGATTCTACATACTGATCTTTCATTCTGAAAACGTGCTAAATTTACTTTTAATTCTAGAATATTTTCTATTGATTTCTCAGACTTTTCTCCATACACAAGCAGATTATATCTGAATAAAAGCAAGTTGGGTTTATTCCTTTACCATCTTAATGCCCTTAATTTTTTTCCTTGTTGCACTGGTTGGAAATGGCAGACAATGTTGACTATAATTGACAAAAGAAGGTACCTTTACCTTACCCTCATTCTGAGAGACAAAACTTTCAATGATTCACCGTTAATTACAGTTATGCCTGTCAGTTAAAGTAACTCCCTTCTCTGCTAGGTTGCAAGTTTTTTTCACAAGTCAGGGCTAAATTTTGTCCTTTTTCTTAACCGAGTTAATCATAGAATTTCTCCTTTATTAAATATATGGCATGTATGGTGAATTTCATTTTTTCAAAGGTTAAACCTTCTATTACTTGAAAAAGACTTACTTGCTCATTGTATAGGATACATTCTGTATAATTTTCTTTTTAAGTTTCCTCACCCTACATCCTCCAGAACCTCTTAGGTCTCAAACAAACCTCAGTTAGGGTGATGATGATAGCATCTTCATTTTTATGCCCTTTATGTATACATATATACATACACACACATATATACAGCAATAAATTATATATATGTATTAAATATATATATATATATATATATATATATATATATATATATATATATATAT
>NW_019154178.1:4280782-4356125 GCF_002288905.1 Enhydra lutris kenyoni
TCTCTTCAGTAGGCTCCTTACCTAGCATGGAACCCAACACAGGGCTTAAACTCACAACTCTGAGATCAAGAGCTAAGCTGAAATCAAGAGTCAGATGCTTAATTGACTGAGCCATCTAGAGACTCCCATTTTGTGTATTTTAGTTCCTAGCATTTTTTTAAATGAGTTTTGCATGTAGGTTTAGGAGGGATATTTTTCTTTTGTTTTCTTGTGTGTGTCATGTAGAAAGACTGCCTGATTTGGGGATTTGAATAAAGCTAGCCGCAAAGTGGAAAATACTCATTTCCCCTCTCACCTAGAAGTCTGTGAAGAATTTATACAAGTAATTAATTAACTGTTTGATAGGATTTACCTATAATGCCACTGAGAGCCCTGCAGTATTCTTAGTGGGTAAAAATTTTAATAGACACAGGGCTATTCAGATTTTACAGTTTTTCTTGGGCCAGATTTGATCATCTGACTTCCAAAGGTTTTTTTATCAACTTCATGTAAGTGGTTAAATTGGTTGACACAGTTTCTCATAACACTTCTTCCTTAACCTTATTTTCTTTTTCAGTGTTCCAAGATTCATTGTTTAAGCACCACACCCAGTGCTCCATGCAATATGTGCCCTCCCTAATACCTACGACCAGGCTTACCCATCCCCCCACCCCAATCCCTTCCAAAACTCTCTGTTTGTTCCTCAGCATCCAGATTCTCTCATGCTTCATCTCCCCCTCTGATTTCCCACAATTCCCTTTTCCTTTCCTTCTCCTAATGTCCTCCGTGTTATTCCTTATGCTCCACAGGTAAGTGAAACCATATGATAACTGACTTTCTCTGCTTGGCTTATTTAATTTGGCATAATCTCTTCCAGTCCCATCCATGTTGATACAAAAGTTGGGTATTCATCCTTTCTGATGGAGGTGTAATATTCCATTCTATAAATGAACCATATCTTCTTTATCCACTTGTCCATTGAAGGGCATCTTGGCTCTTTCCACAGTTTGGTGACTGTGGCCATTGCTGCTATGAACATTGGGATACAGATGGCCCTTCTTTTCACTACATCTGTATCTCTGGGGTAAATACCCAGTAGTGAAATTGCAGGGTCATAGGGTAGCTCTATTTTTAATTTCTTAAGGAATCTCCACACTGTTTTCCAAAGTGGCTGCACTAACTTACATTCCCACCAACAGCATAAGAGGGTTCCCCTTTCTCCACATCCTCTCCACCACTTGTTGTTTATGGTCTTGTTAATTTTGGCCTTACTAACTGATGTAAGATGGTATCTCAATGTGGTTTTGATTTGAATTTCCCTGAAGGCTAATGATGATGAACATTTTTTCATGTGTCTGTTAGCCATTTATATGTCTTCTTTGGAGAAATGCCTGTTCATGTCTTCTGCCCATTTTTTGACATGATTATCTGTTTTTGGGTGTTGAGTTTGAGGAGTTCTTTATAGATCTTGGATATCAGCCCTTTGTCTGTAGTGTCATTTGTGAATATCTTCTCCCATTTCGTGGGTTGCCTCTTTGTTTTGTTGGCTGTTTCCTTTACTGTACAGAAGGTTTTTATCTTGACAAAGTCCCAAAAGTTCATTTTTGCTTTTATTTCCTTTGCCTTTGTAGACATGTCTTGAAAGAAGTTGCTGTGGCTGATGTCAAAGAAGTTACTGCCTATGTTCTCCTCTAGGATTTTGATAGATTCCTGCCTCACGTTGAGGTCTTTTATCCATTTTGAGTTTATCTTTGTGTATGGTGTAAGAGAATGGTCAAGTTTCATTCTTCTATGCATAGCTGTCCAATTTTCCCAGCACCATTTATTGAAGAGACTGTATTTTTTCCCACTGGCTATTTTTTCCTGCTTTGTCAAAGATTATTTGACAATAGAGTTGTGGGTCCATATCTGGACTCTCTACTCTGTCCCACTGGTCTATGTGTCTGTTTTTGTACCAGTACCATGCTGTTTTGGTGATCACAGCCTTGTAGTAAAGCTTTGTAGTAAAGCATCAGGCAACATGAGGCCCCCAGCTTTGTTTATCTTTTGCAACATTTCGTTAGCAATTTGGGGTCTTTTCTGGTTCCAGGCAAATTTTAGGATTGTTTGTCCCAGCACTTTGAATTAATTGTAGTGGATCTTAACACACCACTCAGTAACAGACAGATCATCTAAGCAGAAAATCAATAAAGAAACAAGAGCTTTGAATGACACATTGGCCCAGATGGACCTCATAAATATATATAGAACATTCCACCCTAAAACAGAATACACATTCTTCTCAAGTGCACATGGAACTTTCTCCAGAATAGACCACATACTGGGTCACAAATCAGGGCTCAATTGATACTAAAAGATTGAGATTATTCCCTGCATATTCTCAGACTGCAATGCTTTGAAACTGGAACTCAACCACAAGAAAAACTTTGGAAGGAGTACAAACACTTGGAAGCTAAAGACCAGTCTGCTCAAGAATGTTTGGATCAACCAAGAAATCAAAGAACTTAAACAATTCATGGAAGCCAAGGAGAACAAAGACACATTAGTCCAAAGCCTATGGGATACATATGGCAAAGGTGGTCCTAAGGAGAAAATACATAGCCATCCAAGCCTCACTCAAAAAAAAAGTGAAAAATCCGGGGGTGTCTAGGTGGCTCAGTGGGTTAAAGCCTCTGTCTTTAGCTCAGGTCATGATCCCAGGGTCCTGGGATCAAGCCCCACATCGGGCTCTCTGCTCAGCAGGGAGCCTGCTTCCTCCTCTCTCTCTCTGCCTGCCTCTCTGCCTACGTGAACTCTGCCTGTCAAATAAAAATAAATAATTTTTTTTTAAAAAATAGAAAAATCCCAAATACACCAACTCTCTTTACACTTCAAAGAATGGGAAGATCAACAACAAATTAAGCCAACCACACACACAAGAAGGGAAAAAATTAAGATTAGAGCAGATATCAGTGAGTTAGAAACTAGAGATACAGTAGAACACATCAACAAAACCAGAAGCTGATTCTTTGAAAGAATTAATAAGATCGATAAATGACTAGCCAAACTAATCCAAAAGAAAAGAGAGAGAACCCAAATTAATAAAATTATGAATGAAAGGGGGGAGATCATGACCAACACCAGGGAGATAGAAACAATCATCAAAAATTATTATCAACAGCTATATGCCAATAAGTTAAGCAACCTAGAAGAAATGGATGCATTCCTAGAAACCTATAAACTTCCAAGACTGAAACAGGAAGAAACTGACAACCTGAATAAATCTAGTAATGAGATTGAAGCAGTGATAGTGATCAAAAACCTCCTTAATCTTATTTATACAGTCTGTAGTGACGTTCCTGCTTTATCCTTTCCTGGTTAGTCAGACTACAAGTTTTTCAACTATTTTTTTTAAAAGCTTTGGTCTCCTTGATTTGGTTTCCTATTCCATCAATTTCATCTTTTACCATATTTACTTTTATTCAATTTGGCTCTAATTTCCTTTCTAGCTTCTTAAAGTGGAGGCTTAGATCATTGAATTTGGACTTTACCAATATAACCATTCAAAGCTATAAAATCCCAAGAACTGCTTTAGCTCCATCACACGAGTGTTTATATCTTGTGTTTTCATTTTCATTCAGTTCAAATATGTCCCAATTATCCCTGTGGTTTCTCCTCTGACCTCTGATATAGTCAGAAGCAGGTTGTTTACTTTGGGAATTTTGTGATATACACTTCATATGTATTTTCACATGCATTTCTGGAACTTATTTCTAATATACTTCCATTACGATCACAGAAGAAACTAGGATTTAAATTCTGTTAAATTTAAGCCTTGTTTTAAAGCCCAGAAAGTGGTCTTGGTGAATGTTTAATGAACACTTGAATGTGTATTCTGCTGTTCTTAGGTGAAGTGTTCTATAAGTAGCAACTGGGTCAAATTGGTTGGTTCAAGTGTCCCATATTTTTCCTGATTTTGTGCCTACTTGTTAACGATTACTGAGAGAATTGTTGAAATCTCCACGGATAATTGTGGCTCTATTGTACTTTCAGTTCTGTCCATTTTTCTATCATGGATTTTGAAGCTCTGCTATTACATGTGTGCATGTGTAGACTGTTATATCTTCCTGATGGCTAGCCACCTTATTGTGAAATATCTCTCTTATGTCTGATAAAGAATCTCACAAATATGATCACTGTACTACTATGTTTGGTGTTTCCATGGTACATGATTTCTCATCATTTCAATATTTTTCTTTATATCTGAAATTTCATATAGAAAGCACACTGTTAAGTTTTTTTTCCTTACAAACTCTTCATTTTAACTGGAGTGTTCACAACAATTAGGTTTAATGTAATTATCAATACAGTTGGGTCAAATAGAACAAACAAGATGGTAGCCCATCTCCTCTTTCTTCCATTTTTTCCCCTTATTCTGACTTATTTGAATCAAGCATGTATTTGATGAGTCCTTCTTATCTGCAATATTGGCTTAACTATATTACTTGGTTTCACATTTTAGTTGTTGCTTAGAGTTTATATTATGCACCCTTAAGCAGTCAGTAGGCCTGCAAAAAACATTATACCACATCACACAGAACATAAGATCTCAAGTGTCCTTCCCTCTCCTGTCCTCCGTGCTATTTTTTTATATAGCTCTGCAGGTCTTAAACCCCATCTTACATTTTTAAAGGAAATTTAAAATAAGGTGTGTATCCTATTCACACAAATTTACTACTACTTTCATATATATATACATATATATATATATATCCATGTTTCTTGTGGTGCAGGTCTATTGGTAATACATTCTTAACTTTGGTTTCTCTGAAAAATTATGTAGCCTCATTTTTTAGTCCTATTTTCTCTGAATATAAAATTAAGCTTACACTGTCATTTAGCACTTTAAGGATATTGTTCCATCGTCTTCTGACTTGCATTGTTTTTGATCAGAAATCAGAATTTTTTTTTCTGTATTCCCATGTACATAATTACTCTTTCCTCTGACTTTTTTATCCTCTTTCAAATTTTTATTAAATTTCTACTTAGTTAGCATAATGTGACATTGGTTTCAGGAGTAGAATTTTGCAACTCATTACTAACTTGTAACACCCAATGCTCACTGCAACAAGTGCCTGCCCTTAGTACCCTTCCCCCGCAACCTCCATCAACCCTCAATTCATTCTCATTACAAGTCTCTCGCCGTTTCCCTTTTCTCCTTCCCATATGTTCATCTGTTTTGTTTCTTAAATTCCACATGAGTGAAATCATATGGCATTTGTCTTTCTCTGACTTATTTGGTTTAGCATAATACAATCCAGCTTTATCCACGTTGTTGCAAATGGCAAGATTTCATTCTTTTTTAAGGCTGGGTAATTCCATTATATACACACACATCATCATCATCATCATCTTTATCCATTCATCAGTCAATGAACATTTGGACTCTCTCTATAGTTTGGCTAGTGTTGATAATGCTGTTATAAACCGGTGTGTGTGTGTCCCTTCAAATCTGTATTTTTGCGTCCTTTGGGTAAATATCTAGTAGTACAAATATAATTCCCCTATGAACCAGCAATTGCAATTTTTCACGTTTCCTTTATCACTAGTCTCAGCAATGTGATTTGGATGTGCCCTGGCCTGGATGGGGTGTAGGTGTATTCTCTACTTTGTAATTCCTTGTTATATGGGTTTGTAATCTTTTTATCCAATTTTAATGTTATTGCTGTTATATATCCACATAATTTCACTGTCCTCTTGATGGTCTATTCTTTCCTTCTGAGATTCTGTCTTTACATGGAGGTGCTAGATTTTTTTCCCAACAGCTTACTGAAGTGGTTTTCAATCTCTTATTTATAGCTCTCTTTTAGCTGATTTCTATTGTTCTTTCTTTACATTCAGTGATCTTCTCTTCTACAGTTCCCCATCTATTAACCTTATCCAGGGAAATTCATTGCAGATCATGTATTTCCTTATACATCTAGAAGGTACATCGTACATTGACTTCTTTTCGATCTTCCATTCTTCTCATTACATCTGTGTTTTCTTTTAATCCTTGGATGTACCTGCAGTATTTGTGATTGCTTTAACATCCTTGTCTGCTCATTCCATTCTTTTTTCATTTCTTCTGATTTTTTTTTCCTGTGGCCTTTTCCCCCCACTTCACATATCTTCTAGTAGCATTTTAGTGAATGCTAAAGATTTTGAATTTTAGGTGTAGAATGCTACAGTTTTTCTGGTTTACCTTTAAAGAGCATTGAACTCTTTTCTGTTATGTAAGTGGGTTATTTGTAGAGCCTATTAAGCTCTGGTCTCCTTAGCCTTCAGCTTAAGGTTAGAGTAGCCCCATTCCTAAGATATGGTCCTACTGGAGTCTCAGCAGAGGACCCAGGATGCTAAGCTTCTCTACTTGGTCAGACACCAATGTCTCACAGCCTCATGCAGACTCCACAATCCTTTCAGCTCCCATTCCCCTATAGTTGTTTTGTACCAGCCTTAGAAAGCCCGGTCCCACATATGTGTAGCTTGGTATTCAGCTCAAGACCAAGAGATGCTTATGCACCTTTCCAGGGCTTCTATTTTGTGTGGCTCCCCCCACCCCAACACACACTGCCCACAATTTCCAACCACACTGTCAGATTTAATTTCTATTTTTAATCTCCTCAGCCCAGTAAGACCGTGTCTTCTGCTTAGACTTCACTTCCCTATCTTTTGCCAAGTACCTTTAGGCAAAAGGTCAGAGGAATCACGGAGCCTATCATTTGTGTTGGTCTTCCCTCAAGAATCATTCTTTTGGGGCGCCTGGGTGGCTCAATGGGTTAAGCCTCTGCCTTTGGCTTAGGTCATGGTCTCAGGGTCCTGGGATCGAGCCCCACATCGGGCTCTCCGCTCAGTGGGGAGCCTTCTCTGCCCCCCCCTCACCTGCCTCTCTGCCTACTTGTGATCTCTGTTAGATAAATAAATAAAATCTTTAAAAAAATCATTCTTTCACTGCCCATTGTCCAAAATCTGAAAGTAGATTTATGTATATTTCTACTTCATAATTTTGTATGCTGCAAGGACTAAACAAGTAGTGGTTATTTCCTCCTGCCTGACTGGAAGCAGCGATATATAATTGTACAAATTTGTGTGCCATTTATCAACTTACTGCCCTTCAATTTCAAATTTCCTTCCTTTGCTTGCTTTGAAGAAACCAAACTGGGCCTCTGACCCTGGGCACATTAAGCTCTGTCTGGGACAGGACCCTGCAGACATATTTCAGGAGGAAGGGACTTTCCATCCTGGGCCCCAAGTGCTCTACTTGGCAGGTTTCTGTAACATGAGCTGGCTTCACCAGCACCAAGGTCTTACAACATGGGCAGCTTCTCTAGCATCCAGCTCCTGTGGCTCATGCCAAATCATGAACACCCAGAAATAAGCAGTTTCCCTCAGCATCCCTCTTTGCACAGTGTCCAAAAGGACACCATCCTTGGAATAGCTTTCCCCAGCATGCTAGAGGGCAAATTTCTGGCCAATTCCAAGTGAGTTACAGTAAGCCAATATCATACCCTCGCTAATAAGGTCCAGATCTTAACCTTCGTATAGAAAAGGTTGCCTCTTCCTTGGGTGTTTGCTGGGTTTTTAATATTCATCTTTATTAAATTTTCCTGAATGCACACATGAGGTTTCTGAATCAGAGCAGATTTCTTATTATGCTCCCGCACAATCAACAGTCAGGATGACATTGGAACATTAGTCTCCCCACATTTGCAATCCTGCAGAATGATGTGATAAGAGCCAGATGGAAAATATATCCTTACAAGTGGCACACTTACTCTGGATTGGAGAGGTGAAGAAATAGGAATGTCCTCCATTGGTAACAGGGAAAGAGACGATTCTTCCTCTGAGTGTCTCCTTGGAGACAGGATGTGAAGGATCTTTAATCCTTTGTTATGTAAATAAATCTCTCCAGGAGGAAGATAAACCCAGTGCCTATGGCTTTTACAACTTAGAAAATTTCTTCAGGGCTCCAAACTCCACCCCTTTTGAAATGTAAACAAGAGGGAGATAATACTCTAACTCAGGTGTCTAGCCTAAATAAATAAATAAATAAATAACCACCATTGGCTCTGGGGAAGATAAGTGCAGCTTTATTGTATAGAAGCAATTAGCTCCACCATCAGAGAAACACATAGCTGCAGAGCTAATCTTCATTGTATGTAGAAAGTAAAATGATTCTAGGGGAAATAAAAACAAACCCTTTATTCTTATAATGTGTACATTTCCATGGTTCAGGAACACCAAAATTCCTGAGAATATTTGTCTTCCCACCCTACCCTATCTTAGGCCTGGCGATAGTGGCAGTTCCTTTTATCTGCCATTCCAATGTTCTTCAGAATCACCTTTACTAATTGCTATCAATATTTCATTGCTCCAGTTCCTTGAAGTTAATAATTCTTTATATTAAACTCCCTATTCTAATTACTGTGACAGGTCTTCAAATTAGACCCTGACTGATGGAGATTTAGGATTTACCCTCCCATTTACATCTTGTTAAACACCTGTAGTAATTGCTACTTTCTGTTCAACAGATCCAATTTGTACAATCTCATCAATATAGTTGATAAGTGTGAGGTTTTATGAAATGTTGTGACAAGCAAGATTTCTGTGGTCTATACAATGACAGGGAGAAGGATGGTCCTCACTTTACAGCAAGACAATGCAAATACATCATTGGTTCTCCCAAATAAAATCAACTGCTTCCAGTTACCTTGAAACTTGGCATGTAGAAAAATTCTTTATCCAGGTCAATAGTTACATACCAAATAACAATTCATTCCAGCAAAGATAGGACACCTGAGGACAAGAACTACAACTGATACCACAAGGTGATTAGGTTGACAATACCCCATAGTCATTCTCTAACATACACAGGACTTCTTCACAGGCCAAACAAGAAAAACTAAATGGAAATACAATGAGTGTTACCATCCCTGTTTCCTTCAAGTCTTTTACAGTGCCATGAATCTCTACAATTCCCATAGTAATACAATAGTGCTTCTCGCTTATTATCTCGGTAGAAAGAATACTTGCTACTAAAAGGGTAATCAGGGAGCCACTGTGGGGACTCTGCCGATTGCTAAGTGTATCTACCCTCATTTCACATTCAAGAATTGAGGAAATAACCGCTGGGTGAGACCTGGAACCAAATGGCTCCAATGGGTCAGACCCGAACTAACACTACATCTCTCACCTAACTTCAGTCACCACAGTAGAGTCAACCAGTCCAGTCTTTCCACCAGGTTCCAAACCCATATCAATCCAAGACCCAGAGCCTCCTGACTGAAAAGGAGGCCAAGTCTCTTTGAGGAAGTATCCTGCACCATTAATGTAAATACACACTCTAAGTCTTCCACCAAACCTTCCCCTCCAAAGTGGACTTGTGCCGGTGTATTAGAGTGACCTCACTGAGAGACAGAAAATACCTGGACCTTTTAAGGACTACTTGATGTGGACCCTGAAGTGATGCCAATATCTTGGGACCCAAAATCTCACCATGGCTCACCAATCAAAATGGGGGCTCACAGTGGTCATGTGGACAAAATGGCATGCTCTAAGGATGTCAGTCGGCCTCTTTCCCCAGCTACCTAAGCATTTGTTCAAAGGCCCAGGAACAAAGTGGCCATATTGGCAGGGGTAACCTCAACAATAAGGATGCCCCCTTACCAAGACTGCCTAACACTATTGTTGAACACCTACACTGCCACAAACACAGACCAACCCATAGCCCTAAATGTGGCACCATCCCTTGTTTAAAAAAAACAAGCAAGCAAGCACAAACACCAGCCCAGTGGTAGGTTAGTTATACTGGATCTCTTTTATCATGGAAGGGGCAGAAATTTGTCTTTTCTGGGATAGGCACATATTCTGGAAATGGATTTGCTCTCCCTGCCCATAATGCTTCTGCCAGCATCTGCCAGCATACCGTCTGTGGACACTCAGAATGCCTTAGCCATCATCACAGCATTCCCCAGCATTACAGCTGATCAAGAAACTCATTTTGCAGTTAAGAAAGTACAGCACTAGACTCATGTTCATGAAACTAGTCTTACCACATACTCCATCATCCAGAAATAGCTGATGTATTGGGAAGATGAATAGCCTACTAATGACAGGGTTACATCACCAGTTGAGAAATATCTTGAAATGACAGAGTTCCGCTCTGAAGAAAGCAGTGTAAATTTTTGAATCAGACAATTCTACGACCAGAATTCATGGGTCTAGAAGTTAAAAGGAGTAAAAGAAGCTGCTCCTTTCGCTTATTATATCTAATAACTCATTTGCAGAATATTTCCTCATGTGCCAGCATCCTTGAGCTCCACTGGTCTTCATCTCCTTGGGGAAAATATTTCCACTAGGGAATAAAAAGATGAGACCACTGCCTGGCCATTTGTGGCCCCATGTTGCCTGAACCAACAGGCAATCTCATTAAAATTTGTTATATTAAATTTGCATATTCCAAGTACTCTGATTTCTATCTCTTGAATAGACCATGACTGATACCCTACTTCTCTACACTAAGTATAGTGTGTCATACTTTCTAAGCACTGCTGGATCTCACTTGTTTTAACATCCTACATTTCAATATCTTATTCAGCTCAAAATATTTTCCAATTTCTATTATTATTTTTAATTTTATTTTTTCAGCATTCCAAGATTCATTGTTTATGCACCACACCCAGTGCTCCATGAACTAACCCATCAGTTACCAGTCTTTTAATTTCCAAATACGTAAATATTTTTTCCAGATTTTTTACTTATAATTGAACTCCATTATGGAGTTCATTATGGAGAAAACATAGTTTTCTTATAAATTTATTGAATCTTGTTTTACAACATGTCATATGCTGTTGGTTCCATGTGCACTTGAAATGATATTCTGCCATTAGTCGTAATGTTCTAAAAGTATCAATAGATTCAGTTTATTGAAACTGAAACTGCTTTTTTAGTACTTATCTTCTGTCTACTCAATTGCTAAGAGAGAAGTATTAAAATCTCCAACCAGAACTATACATTTATTGACTTCTCTATTTAACTTAGTTTTTATTTTGGAGCTCCAGTATTAAGAGCATGCTCATTTAAGACTGCTAGGTCTTACGGATGGCCTTTATCTTAATAAAATCTCTCTTCGTGGTATTATTTTTGATACTTTGTCCAATATTAAATTTAAAGTACAAATGAAATAATGAAACTTTGATAAAATCAAAATACTTTCTTTATTGCCAGAAATGTTATAGGGATTTCTGGAAGGTATAACCACTCCAGTATATATAGAGAGAGAGTTTGTATTGTATATTCTTACCCCCTTCTTTCAATTTATGTATTTCAAGTATCTCTCTTCTTAATAGCATAGAATTTTCTTGCTGGGTTTTATCCATTCTGACAATGTCTGCCTTTTCATGGTTAGTATATTTAGGTTGAACATAATTATTAATATTGTTGGGCTTAAGTCTACTGTTCTGCTGTTTTTAATTTGCCCCATTTGTTATTTGTTCCTCTGTCCCTCCCTTTATTCCTTCTTTTGAATATTTTGTGCTCTATTTTCTCTACTGCCTTCTTAACTATACTTCATTGCTCTATTAACACGTGCATTTTTAAATTAAATATTTTATTTATTTGAGAGCATGCACATGCAAGCATGAGGGGAGGTGGGGCAGAAGGAGACGCCAACTCCCTGCTGAACAGGGAGCCCAGTGCAGAGCTCCATCCCTAAGACCATGACTCATGGTGAAGGCAGACACTTAACCAACTGAGCCACCCTGGTGCCCTTTAACACATGCATTCTTAACCTATCACAATCTTTCTTAGGGTTAAAAATTGTACCACTTCTTGTCAAAGGCATCTCAAGAGTGTAATTAAATTTACCCTTCATTGAGCTACAGTTATATGTACAACATGTAGATACATTATGAGTCTAATAATATTTTTTAAAATATATTCCTTAAAAATCATTCAGAGAAGAAAAATAGAATATGTTATATTTACTCACTATGGCCCATTTCCTGTCATCTCCATTTCTATCACTTGCATCTGGTGTCCTCTCCCTTCAACCTGAAGAACTCGTTTTAGCATGCTGGTAGTACATAAATTAGCTCAATATTCACTTACCTGAAAATATCTATTTCACCTTTGGTTTTGAATGATATTTTTCCTGGATTTAGAATTCTGGCTTAACACTAAAAATGTCATTTAATTGTTTCCTGGTCTCCATTGTCTCTAATTAGAAGGTATTGTTATTCCCTGGTATGTAATAGGTTTATGTTAATCCGATGACTTTCAAAGATTTTCCTTTATTTTTGGTTTCAAAGATTTGATCTCTGAAATACAGAGATTTGATAATCTTTTCACTTATCCTACTTGAGATTCTTGGAGATTCTTAGATCTGCAAAAGTTTCTATTTCTCATTAATTGTTGAAATTTTTGGCCAGTAGGTCTTCAAGTACTTGACATGTTCTATTCTCTTTTTGAGGCTCCAGTTACATGGACATTAGACTTCTCATATTGTTGCATGAATCACTAAAACTTCATTTTGTTCATTTTTTGTCTTCCTCTTATTCTAGAATTTATTGATCCATCGTCAGTTTAATCGACTCTTCTACAAACTCCAATATACTATTTACAAATTAGCCAACATTTCATTTTAAATATTTTTTCTTTTCGTTCCCATGTTGAGCATTTTATAACTGTATGTGAGACATAGTGGATGACCCATTACAAAAATTTTGGATTCATTAGTTGTGGTGCACTTGCTGTCTCTGTGCACAGACACAATGTTGGGACGTCCCCCCAGAGCAGTATTTGGACACACCAAACTCATTCACTGTGACCTCTTCCTACCATACATGGACATACAAAGATGAAGGTCACCAACTAGGTAGTGCCGTTTTCTTCTCTGTGGTTCCATGGTTTTCTTGTATAGCATTAATCTTTATCAAAATGGGTTGCAACTAAATTATTAGCCACTCAACAGCAAGGCTCGAGTCTTATTTCTGTCTCCCTAGTGCCTAAACCAGTGGCTGATACTCAGAATAGACAGGCATAATTATTGATGTAACAAACGGAATTGTTTAAAAATTCAGGAATCCTATAACGCTAACACAAAACTCAAAATCCAAGAAAATGTGGGTCATCTAATTCAGAAGAAAACACTCTATTATAAGCTCTGTTCCAAGTGCAGACATCAGTGAACCATGAGATAAATTTAAGTGCCACGTAGTAAATATTTAAAGAAGTATATTCATGATCTTCAATAGGCTTTGTTTACAAAGGCAGAGGAAGAAATAGGACATTTCAGGAAGAGTCCATAGCAACTGATTGAAATGAAGCTTTAGCATTTAAACACAAGGTTTACTCCTCTTACCTTACTCCCTGGTCAGAACAAGGTGTATGCATGTACATGGAACAACAGCATGGCATTCAGAATCAACAGATCTGTGAGGCTCACTTCTGTGTTCATCCTCTCTCTCTTTTTTTTTAAAGATTTATTTATTTATTTGACAGAGAGAGAGATCACAAGCAGGCAGAGAGGCAAGCAGAGAGAGAGGAGGAAGCAGGCTCCCCGCTGAGCCGAGAGCCCAATGTGCGGCTCGATCCCAGGAGCGTGGAATCATGACCTGAGCTAAAGGCAGAGGCTTAACCCACTGGGCCACCCAGGCGCCCCATTCGTCCTCTCTTTAATGGTGCACATGACCTCAGGGAAGTCACTTCATCTATTCCCATTATACTCATCTGAGAAATGTGGAAGTACTATGTCCCTTACAGGAGTGCTGGGAAACTTGAGTGAGGTCATGAATGGAAAAGACCTTTGTGAACCATAAAGAGTTACATAAATATTAGAGATATTTAATACACAGTAAAAATAAGGCATTAGTGCTTATCATGGCACTCATCACATCTAAAACTCCGAAATATTCTCTCTCCCCACGAAACACATGTGTGTGCTCATACACACGTGATCGGATACACACATGGAGACACACTTCAGCAAGGGCACAAAACTGATTTGGAACCTTGCACCTTTTAAACTGGAGGGAAAGATGAACCATGAGAGACTATGGACTCTGAGAAACAAACAGGGTTTTAGAGGGAAGGGCGGTGGGGGATATGTTAGCCTGGTGATGGGTATTAAGGAGGGCACGGATCGCACCGGAGCACTGGGTGTTGCATGCAAACAATGAATCGCGGAGCACTACACTGAAAACTAATGATGTACTGTATGGTGACTAACATAATAATAAATTATGTATACCTCTGTGCAAGTTAAGCAATGTGTGCCACATACTCCCTGGCTGTCTTTTGGCTTCATTTTCTTTTCTTTCCTGCTGACCCCCCTCCCCTGAGACATTTGTGCTCATTAAGAAAATGTTTGTTGTACTTACTGTTGGGAGAACTGCAACTTTTCTCCTCTGATCCATCATGCGTCATTGTAAGTAGGATGCGGAAGGATCTCAGGTGAAACTAGTTTTCTCCAGAGAAGCTATGAAGTCAACACCGAAAATTTTTTTTCTAAAGTTCGAAGACCCCTAATAGTTGATTTCATTTTTTTTCAGTTTTAAGGGACCAACAAAATACACCAATGTCAATAGTTTATGAAGTGAGAACTGCTTGTAGGCAATCCCACAATGGGGAAAAATGATTTCAAGTAGCTTTTCTGTTCTTTTCTCTGTTGGTTTACTTTAGGTGAGGGTAGTCTGTAAAGCAGACAGAGGGAATAGGACAGATCAATCTAAAAAAAACCTGCAAATCCCCAGATAGGACCTTATACTCAATAGGTGTTCACACGATCATATATCCTAAGACACATGAAGAACCTACTACTCGTCAGGTTGATATCTGACATGGCAACAGGCACACAGAGATGAATAAACTACCCACTGTCCTGACATGTGCAGCCTTTATAGGCTCGTATTCTCTGCTCAGGCTCCTTCCCTTCCCCTGACCACCTCCTAGACTTCAACTGCCCCAAGGCCACAGAAAGTTCATTAAACATCAACAAATGCTTTCCTGACCTTACCAGATCTGAGCAATTCTCTGTGTACAACACCCCTCACCCCAAACAAGAATCCTGTGCTCGTGCCGGTAGCACGTTTTTGCCCTTTATGCTAATTTGTCTCCCCTACTGAACTGTGAATAACACGAAACGCCCTGCATTCCTCATGGTCGAGGAATAGTTCCCGTAGAACAGTACCTGCAAGTAGTCAATGGCCTGACACAGTGCTTGAAAAATATAGATTTAATAAGTTATGGGCATTTTTCTGATGAACAAAAGAGCTGAACAAAAAGACGACTAAAAGAATAGAGGTATTGGTAGCATGCGAGATGAAGGGAGGGGTAGAGAGATTCTGCAGGATGATGATAAAGACGATGAAGAGAGATGGATGGCTGACATGAGGGCTAAGCGTTACAAATTTAGGAGCTGGCAATAAAAGGAGTCACTGATCTGGATTCATCCTACTGGGAGGCTCTGTGGCCACACTGGCCTATACACCCTTGTACTGTCTGCTGCACGTCCCTTGTGGGAGAGGAGTCCTCCATCGAAGCTGAAGCCATGCAAAGTAGGAGGACAGGAGGCTGTACCTGTTCATGAGATAGGAGGGGAGTGGCAGGACTGATGTTTAAAAACTTAGGGGATTTGGGGAGAAGGGGTGGGAGAAGGCAAGAAAACTCAGTAAAGATGAGCACATGTCCTTGTGATAGCCCCCTCTCCCCTCAGCCTCCCAGCCAGGCATCTCTGACCCCCTCCATTTCCTCAACTTAATGAAAAAGCAGCAACATGAACATGGGCAAAAATGGACAGGATCAAAGAGTGCTTCTTTGGGAGAGTTTAAGGAAATTGTGGAAGCAAATGATCTATAAAAGAGGGAAGTTGGATCTTGTCTCATTTCTGCTAGGATTTTGGGGAAGAAATGGTTATACCAGAGAAAATTTTCCATAAGAATATGAAGGAAAAGGCACATTCACCTTTGTATTCATGATGTAATAATTTCAGAAAGTTCAAATGCCCTCTGAGGTCTCTCCAAGCACTCCTTACAGGACCAGGACACCTCTTTTAGAAGGAGAGCAGTGCTGGTCATCAGCTGACATCAGCGACTGCCTCACTCCACTGTGACAGACGGCCACAGTGCAGAAAGACTCCTTCAGCCTTCAGCCAGTGACCTCAGAGGGATCTGTAGAGCAGAAGAAAATTACAGCTCACCTAGAAGAGGCTTCGGTGCCACTCCAGTGGCACAGAACAGACAAACACAAGTGGAAAGTAAGGGCAGGAGCCCACATGGGGATGGAATAACTAGGGGGAGCAGGATTGTATGAAAACATGTTTCCATGTCTGTTTTAGCATCTTCTAGCTGAGTCTAGGTAGAGATAAATTCTGACGGGAAGGTCTACAAAAATATTCAAACAATCTTCCTCCTTAAGGGTATACAATAATATAACATGGTTATACTTATTTTGATATAAACACAGGAAAAGTATGAAGTTTTAACTGTTTACTGAGAGAAGGGAGTTTAATGGCATCTTCTTCAGATTCTAGAATGAGTGCAGCCAATACCTGACTACTAAACTCAAATCCACTGCAGGTGCCTCAGACCAATTAAAAATCTAGAAAGCTTCCATAGGTTGGAAAACCATCTTTATGGAAAATATATCTGGATAAAAGTATGGTTACAGAAATGCCACCAGTACGTTCTCTCCCTGCCTAGCTTCTGGGGAACAAGGGTTTTTGCCTTATTCCACAGAAGTAGGGATACCCATAGAAATGAGTACTGCTGGAAGAGCTCACACGTTTGAGTAATAAAGTGAGCTTTGTTGAAGCTGTTCATTTTTCAATCAGCAAGAATTAAGGAAACACTTTCTGAAATGATTGCTACAAGGCAAATGTTTTAATTCCTGAGGATGAAAGCCATCCTTGGGCTGTCTCTCCTGCTTGTTTTCTTAAGACCCCATCCGTGTCTGTTCCAACAGCCTCCTCTTCACATCTCCTTACCAGACTAGGTCAAGGACTTGACTGAGCGGAGCCAGATGAAGTGAGGGCGAGAAGAGATTCCCAAACCAAAATCCTGAGGCAAACAAGTAGTCCTAAATCTGGCTTGGAAGGATTCCCATATCTAAGGAACAATATTCACTAGAACATAAAACTGCTTTCTACCTTGTCCCCAGAGCATGAAAAAGAAAAGCGTTTCTACCGTTTGACCTTATTCTCGAGAAGAGCTATATTTGATGAACTTGTGTACTGCGGCATGTTTGTGAGCAGACACACGTTACACTGGGCTAAAGGTCTCCTGACAAAGTGATTCAATCTGTTGAGAAATGTTTTTTGCCTACAGCTCTGCATAGGGCATCCTTGACCTCCTTGTTTCTCAGACTGTAAACAACAGGGTTCAGCAAGGGAGTGATGATAGTGTAAGTCACAGAGAGAAGAGGTCTTTTTCTATGGAGTTCTCACACTTGGGCTTGAGGTAGGCAATAGAGGCACAGCCATAGTGGACAATGACCACCGTGAGGTGGGAGGCACAAGTGGCAAAGGCCTTCTTCTGGCCCTCAGTGGAGGCAATCTTGAGAATGGTGGAGATGATGAAGACATAGGAGATGAAGATCAAGCCCACAGGGACCAGGATCACAAATGAACTGACACCATAATTGATCATCTCATTAATAGTGGTATCAGTACAAGAGAGTTTCTGACTGGATAAATGTCACAGAAGAAGTGCTCCTCCATGGTGCCACAGAAGGACAAACTGAACATGGCTGCCACATGGAGAACTACCATAAACAGGCCAGTGCAAAGGACCCACATACATACATGGCACACACTCCTTTGCTCATGAGGACTGTGTACCTCAGGGGGTTGCAGATGGCCACGTAGCGGTCATAGCCCCTTGCTGTAAGCAAGAAGCAATTGTTAGTGGCCAAGATGACAAAAAAGAACATCTGAGTTGCACAGCCTGCCAAGGAAATGGGCTGGTTACGGAAAAGGAGACCGGAAAGCATTTGTGGGACACTGACCAACGTGTACACAGTCTCAGAACTAGCCAACATGCTCAGGAAGAAGTACATGGGAGTGTGGAGATGACGGTCAACATGGATGATGGTCACAATGACAACATTACCAGTTAGAGTTAAAATGTAGATGGCAAGGAAAACCACAAAGAGTGTTATCTGGTGCTTTCCGAAGACTGAGAATCCCAGGAAGATGAATTCTGTCACTTCTGTGAAGTTCTTTCTCTGCATTTTGCTAGATCAGTGTCTGAAAGCAATAAAGGAAGTCATCAAGGAAAACATTTTCATCAGCAACTGGAGTGTACTAGAAGGGACAATAATACCCGAAGTGAGTGAGCCCAATTCTTTCTTTTAGGACCGCTGAGCCCAGGCCCGAGGTACTTGCACCTGAAGAGAGAGCTACCAGTGCCTCCCTGGGGCTTACCCACATGTGCATTATCATTGTGGAGTAAACCATTTCCTGTGTGTGGCCAAGACTGCTAAATAAACGCTTACCTCACATGCATCATACTGATGTAAAGGGAAGAAAACTACGAGGAGGAAGTCCTGCTCTGTGTCCCCACCGGTAATGACACCCACCACTTAGAACAAACTCTGTTAACCAGGTGACACACAGAAGAGGGTTTCAGTGGGAATGATACGGCAGAATGGAGGAGTCCGGAGAGAGGAACTTGGAAAAGTGGTCACTGGATTTGGTAAGAGTCACCAAGACCTTTTATATGGCATTTCATTCAGTTGAGTTCTGAATCTAGAAACTTCATTTCAGAGGGCTAATATGGCCCAAACAGGTCATCAGAGCCTCAAAGCAGACTTTCTGCCACGGTCACTTCACTGTTTACTCAAGTGCCACTGAAGAGATCTCTTTTGCTGACTCATCATCCTTCTAAGAGATGAAGTCAGGAAGAGAGAATTGTGATGAGAGGACATTGCTTTGTCTCCACTGCAACAGGAGCATGTTAGAGTTAAGTCAAGGCATGGATACGATATTGCAAGCACCAGAGTTGAGACAAGAAGAGGAAGGAATCTGCTAGCTGCTTTGGGCTAAACTGGCTTATTTTTTTTTTAATCTGGTGCACACTGGATTTGATATAATGTTGAGAAATAATTCACTCATTAGTCCCCTTTATCAGAAGGAACACCCATCCTATGCAGAGAGCATGCAGCTGATCCTGTGGGTCTCCACAGTGGCCATTCCATTGTTCTCCCTCTTTACATTTTCACACTAACTAAAACGCACTTCCTCTCCCACCCTCCCCAATTCCCTGAAATTTGACTTCATCATGTTCACTTCCATCAAACTGTTCTCTCAAATGTCACCAGAGTCTCCATGGCTAAAACTGTCAGACTTTGCTTTTTCTTCTTTTGACATTTCTAAACATTCTGCCTCCTGGAAACCTTCTGTGACCTTGGTTTCCATGACACTATGCGAGCTCTCTCTCTTCTCAGTGCTCAGGTAGTTATAACCCTCCATGAATCTGCTCACTTCATCCACATAGTAATTGTAAATGCTATTCTATGCTTAATACTTGGCCCCTGCTTTTCTCTCCACACTGTCCCATAATGTTCTTCTGTTACTATTTCCATGTAGATTGCTCCCAAATCTCTCTCTCCATCCATCTTTTTCCCCCAAGTCTACAACTTCCCATGGACTTTATTTGTGGATTTCAAAAACAAATAAAACAGCTACCCTTCTGATATTCAGAAAGAAATCTCTCCATCTCTATTTTTCCAACATCCTCAGTGACCACACCATTATTCCAATCTATCCGAGTCAGTGTTTTAGGTCCAGAGCTATTCAAAATCCATGCAGTGAAATTCTTCCTTAAGCACGGTCTCAAGTTTGTCCCAATTTCTGGATTCACAATGATTCAACACAAGATTAGGATGCCCAAATCCTCTAACTGGGATAATAAAAAAAAAATTCCTAATCCAAAATTTATATGGAAATGCAAAGAACCAAGAATGCCAAAACAATTTCAAAAAAGAACAAAGGACTTAGACTATTTCATTTGGAGACTACAGTAATCAAGGTGGCATGGTATTCATATTAGAAACAACTCAATGGACCAAAAACAGTCCAAAAATAAGTCACACATAAACAGTCAATTGATTTTTGATGAAGTTCTAAGGTATCTCAATGATATTTTCAACAAATGCTGTAGCAACTGGATATCTATATGATTAAAAAACAATTAAATAAACCCCAAACCTTACCTCATGTAATACACAGAAAATCATTCAAAATAAATCAAAGATAAATCAAAACTAAAAATTCTGGACAAAACTGAAAAATCTTCACAATGTTGAAACAATCAAGAGTTCTTAGATACAAAACAAAAAGCATAAACCATAAGAAAAGCCATAAATTTAACTTCATAAAAACTAAAGCTTCCATTCTTCAAAAGATATTAGAAAAATGAGGAAAGCCACAGATTGGAAGAAAATATTTACCAGAGATATGTATAAGCTTGTATTCAGAATATATACAGAATTCTTACAACTCAATGCTAAGACATTTTTTAAGTTGGAAAAATATTTGGACATTTCACAAAGGATATACAAATGTTGAAAAGCACATTAAAGATGTTCAATATCATATCATTAGCCATCAGAGAAATGAAAAATAAAACAATGAGGTTACCACTACACACCCACTCCCATGGCTCACATCAAAACTTTAACACTGAATATTGGCAAGGAGGTAAAGGAACTGGAACCCCTAAGCATTGTGGGTGGTGATACAGAATGGTATAACCAATTAGTACAACAGTTTCACAAGTTTTCAGAAAGGTAAATATATACTAATCTCACAACTCAATGATTTCCTAAGTACTTACACAAGAATTAAAAAGTGTCCACACAATGTCCACATCTGTGTGGACATGTGTACAGACATGTTCAAGGAATGTCCTTAGCAACTTCATTGCTGGAAGCCAAAAGCTGGACACTCCAATGTTTAGGGTCAATCAACAGGTCCCTACAATGAAATATTCAAGCAATAAAAGCAACAGATTACCAGTGCAAACAAAACATGGCTAAATCGTAACATTCTGAATCACAGAACTCTGAAAAGAGACATTCAGTACAATCCTATTTATAGGAAACTCTAGAAAATGCTAATTTAATCTATAGAGCAAGAAAACCAATCAGTGTCTGCCAGAACTGTTAGGGAATTGACCACGAAAGAACACAAGGGAAGTTTTTGGAATAAAGAAAATGTTGATTATGGTGGTAGTTATAAGATGTATAAATTCATCAAAACTCAACAAAATGTATACTTAAAATTGGTACATTTTGTTCCATTATTTATATTGCATAGCATGGTATTGTATCATATTAGGTAATACTGTAATGTTTTATACCTCAAAGCTCATTTTTAAAATGATTCTGTCACAAAGTAGACTATCTCTGCAAATATGTCATGGCTAGGCCCACAAATCTTCAGGGGCTCATTAGAATGTAAGAAACACAGGAATTGTCCGGGACTAGGGATATCCGGAAACTTATCTAGAATCTCTCAACATCAACCATGTAGTTTTGGACAAATCACTTAAAATTATCCTTAGTATCAGCTCTGTGATAAGCAATATATATTTTTTTTAGGAGTCAACACAATGAAGAAAACAATGGGACAATGAAACACGAGAGAGACAGAAATGTATTTGCAGATCATCTTCTTAGGAAAATAAAAACACCACAACAGGCTAACGTAATAAAGAGTTAGTGCAGCCGATGTTTTAGTCATGAAGATTGTACTCCAAATAAAAGAGAAAAAAATTCTAAGTTGCAAAGAGAATTGCATTTGTAAAGAAATAAACTACTACAGAATTTGATACTTAGAACAAATAATCTCTCTGTTACTTATTCCCTAACAATGAACCTGTTAGGGAAAGGGAGAGAATTTGAGAACTGCAGTTTAGGCCAATATCCTGAAAATTGATAATACATGTAAATTACTCTTGCAGGATATAAACAAAGCCCTATGGTATCTTCTCCAGAGACCCTGAAACAAATACTCTAAGATGCTGGGGATGGATAAAATGACCTCTTTAAAAAGTCTGAAGGCAGTGGAAGAAAAACACTTGATCATAGTATGCTAGGAAAGAATCTGCAAGGCTGAGCTTTGAGGACATAGCCTAACTGGCCTATCTTTGTGGTTTTTCCACCCCAGAACCCCAGATCCCAGCACAAGGTAGATGCAGAAGCAAGTGGGACTAGAGCCTGCTCAGGGACATATAGGTATCCCCAATGTCTCTCAAGTCTAATCTGACAGCATCTCCAACCAACCAACCAACCAAACAACAACAACAACAAAAACCTGGTGCCTTTTCAAGACTATGCAATCTTACAATTACCTACATCTCTCCAGACAGGACTGTAGCTTAGAACAAGCAGCACATGACCTGCACACTGGCTCTCCTGGCTCTGAGGCAGTCTGTAAGAGAAGGAACACCTATAAACTCAGCCATCAAGAGAGGAATCTCCAAGGAAAAGCCTTGTTAACTAGAACTGCTCTCCTGAATCTCTTCCTCAGAACTTCGTAAGTATCTCGAGGGAATCAGTCGAATTAGACTCCAGACAGGTATCAAGGGATCTTATTAAAAATGGAACTTTATTTTTCCAAGTAGTTGGTGCTTTGTAGTTTCTGGAGCCATCTTCTCAAATGGTTTCCTTCCCTCTCCTTGACTTTACTGAGGGGATGTCACGGACAGGCATGTGTAGTGCAGGGACTGTCATCTTTAGAGATAGGGGATTAGTCTGTAGAACATTTCCAAGACAGAGGGTGCTTAAGTAAAATTCAGTATTCCCCAATGATGCTCATTTGTTAATAGATTCCATTTCAGCAGGATAAATGATATTGGTAAATCATAGCCTGAGTATGGTAGTTGGATTCCTTGCAGGAGACTTTCTGATGGCTGGATCATGTTCCTGGCAGCCAGAGCTCCCTATATTTGCCTAATGTTCACTCATCTCATCAGGAGCAAGCCCCTTTCCCATCTCTCTCAAGAATCTTCTGAGGCTTCAGCAAATGTCCTAGTTTTCCATTTGATCTATGCTTACTCCTCCCTTAGCTGCATAGACGTTATAGAATGGTAAGATTTTAGTGTACTTTTTACCTCCCCTTTATACCAATAAAACCATTTTCCAGAAGCCTAGGATCATGCATTACACACACACACACACACACACACACACACACACACACACACACCCCAGATAAGGATCAAGTAAGTCTTATCAACTACAGTGCTGGTTCCATCTACTGTGGTTAAATGTCTTTAAGCCTCCAAAGCTTCTCAATGGAAGTCACAATAAGGAACTAAATAGCCCCCAAATCCTGTTTAACCAGTTTCAAACCCAGTAACTTCTTGATCCAGGCTTTCCCCAGCTGTGCACTGACCTCGCTGTCTTGCATAACCCTGACTTTGGAAGCTACCTGAAACACATTCCATAAATTCCCTCCACTTCACTTACCTTTCCCGGCCCAGCCTTCCCCCAACCCTAACAGAGGCCGTGCAATCATGGATGCCTGCTCCCCCAACATTCCTTTGACACTTTTTTTTTAAAGATTTTATTTATTTGACAGAGAGAGATCACAAGTAGAGAGAGAGAGAGGAGAAAGCAGGCTCCCTGCCCAGCAGAGAGCCTGATGTGGGACTCGATCCCAGGACCCTGAGATCATGACCTGAGCTGAAGGCAGAGGCTTAACCCACTAAGCCACCCAGGCAGCCCTCCTTTGACATTTTTAATGTGCTTTAAAGCTCATGAAAAAAGTTGGAAATCTGATGGGAGAAACTCCTGCATACTCTTTCCCTAGATTCACTGGTTGTTTCTGTTTTGCCCCATTTTCTTCATCATCTCTAACTCTTAACCAGCTGAAAGTTAGAGACATCAGACTTCTTTAAATACTTTAGTGAGCATTTCCTTAACAAGGAAGTCCTATTACATAACCATAAAATGACAGAGACATGGAGTCAGGAACCATGGTGTCTCACCTAAACACAAAGTGGCAGAAAAAAATTAAGACCCAAATTTCAGTCTTCCTCCATCCCAGTGCTTCCCCTTCATAAACTGGAGAGTACCCTATTCTTTTCTTTTTTTTTTGTAGATTTTCCATGATTTTTTTAATTTTATTTTATTTTATTTTTTATAAACATATAATATATTTTTATCCCCAGGGGTACAGGTCTGTGAATCGCCAGGTTTACACTTCACAGCAGTCACCATAGCACATACCCTCCCCAATGTCCATAATCCCCCCCAACCCCCCTCCCCCCATTAACCCTCAGTTTGTTTTGTGAGATTAAGAGTCACTTATGGTTTGTCTCCCTCCCAATCCCATCTTGTTTCATTTACTCTTCTCCTACCCCCTTAACCCACCATGTTGCATCTCCTCTCCCTCATAACAGGGAGATCATATGATAGTTGTCTTTCTCCGATTGACTTATTTCGCTAAGCATGATACCCTCTAGTTCCATCCACGTCGTCGCAAATGACAAGATTTCATTTCTTTTGATGGCTGCATAGTATTCCATTGTGTATATATACCATATCTTCTTTATCCATTTGTCTGTTGATGGACATCTAGGTTCTTTCCATAGTTTGGCTATTGTAGACATTGCTGCTATAAACATTCGGGTGCACGTGCCCCTTCGGATCACTACGTTTGTATCTTTAGGGTAAATACCCAGCAGTGCAATTGCTGGGTCATAGGGCAGTTCTATTTTCAACATTTTGAGGAACCTCCATGCTGTTTTCCAGAGTGGCTGCACCAGCTTGCATTCCCACCAACAGTGTAGGAGGGTTCCCCTTTCTCCGCATCCTCACCAGCATCTGTCATTTCCTGACTTGTTAATTTTAGCCATTCTGACTGGTGTGAGGTGGTATCTCATTGTGGTTTTGATTTGTATTTCCCTGATGCCAAGTGATGTGGAGCACTTTTTCATGTGTCTGTTGGCCATCTGGATGTCTTCTTTGCAGAAATGTCTGTTCGTGTCCTCTGCCCATTTCTTGATTGGATTATTTGTTCTTTGGGTGTTGAGTTTGCTAAGTTCTTTATAGATTTTGGACACTAGCCCTTTATCTGATATGTCGTTTGCAAATATCTTCTCCCATTCTGTCAGTTGTCTTTTGGTTTTGTTAACTGTTTCCTTTGCTGTGCAAAAGCTTTTGATCTTGATGAAATCCCAATAGTTCATTTTTGCCCTTGCTTCCCTTGCCTTTGGCGATGTTCCTAGGAAGATGTTGCTGCGGCTGAGGTCGAAGAGGTTGCTGCCTGTGTTCTCCTCAAGGATTTTGATGGATTCCTTTCTCACATTGAGATCCTTCATCCATTTTGAGTCTATTTTCGTGTGTGGTGTAAGGAAATGATCCAATTTCATTTTTCTGCATGTGGCTGTCCAATTTTCCCAACACCATTTGTTGAAGAGGCTGTCTTTTTTCCATTGGATATTCTTTCCTGCTTTGTCGAAGATTAGTTGACCATAGAGTTGAGGGTCTATTTCTGGGCTCTCTATTCTGTTCCATTGATCTATGTGTCTGTTTTTGTGCCAGTACCATGCTGTCTTGATGATGACAGCTTTGTAATAGAGCTTGAAGTCCGGAATTGTGATGCCACCAACTTTGGCTTTCTTTTTCAATATTGCTTTGGCTATTCGAGGTCTTTTCTGGTTCCATATAAATTTTAGGATTATTTGTTCCATTTCTTTGAAAAAAATGGATGGTACTTTGATAGGAATTGCATTAAATGTGTAGATTGCTTTAGGTAGCATAGACATTTTCACAATATTTATTCTTCCAATCCAGGAGCATGGAACATTTTTCCATTTCTTTGTGTCTTCCTCAATTTCTTTCATGAGTACTTTATAGTTTTCTGTGTATAGATTCTTAGTCTTTTTGGTTAGATTTATTCCTAGGTATCTTATAGTTTTGGGTGCAATTGTAAATGGGATGGACTCCTTAATTTCTCTTTCTTCTGTCTTGTTGTTGGTGTAGAGAAACGCAACGGATTTCTGGGCATTTATTTTATATCCTGACACTTTACTGAATTCCTGTACAAGTTCTAGCAGTTTTGGAGTGGAGTCTTTTGGGTTTTCCACATATAGTATCATATCATCTGCGAAGAGTGATAATTTGACTTCTTCTTTGCCCATTTGGATGCCTTTAATTTCCTTTTGTTGTCTGATTGCTGAGGCTAGGACTTCTAGTACTATGTTGAATAGCAGTGGTGATAACGGACATCCCTGCCGTGTTCCTGACCTTAGCGGAAAAGCTTTCAGTTTTTCTCCATTGAGAATGATATTTGCGGTGGGTTTTTCATAGATGGCTTTGATAATATTGAGGTAGGTGCCCTCTATCCCTACACTTTGAAGAGTTTTGATCAGGAAGGGATGCTGTACTTTGTCAAATGCTTTTTCAGCATCTATGGAGAGTATCATATGGTTCTTGTTCTTTCTTTTATTAATGTGTTGTATCACATTGATTGATTTGCGGATGTTGAACCAACCTTGCAGCCCTGGAATAAATCCCACTTGGTCGTGGTGAATAATCCTTTTAATGTACTGTTGAATCCTATTGGCTAGTATTTTGGCGAGAATTTTTGCATCTGTGTTCATCAAGGATATTGGTCTGTAGTTCTCTTTTTTGATGGGATCCTTGTCTGGTTTTGGGATCAAGGTGATGCTGGCCTCATAAAATGAGTTTGGAAGTTTTCCTTCCATTTCTATTTTTTGGAACAGTTTCAGGAGAATAGGAATTAGTTCTTCTTTAAATGTTTGGTAGAATTCCCCCGGGAAGCCATCTGGCCCTGGGCTTTTGTTTCTTTGGAGATTTTTGATGACTGTTTCAATCTCCTTACTGGTTATGGGTCTGTTCAGGCTTTCTATTTCTTCCTGGTTCAGTTGTGGTAGTTTATATGTCTCTAAGAATGCATCCATTTCTTCCAGATTGTCAAATTTGTTGGCATAGAGTTGCTCATAGTATGTTCTTATAATTGTCTGTATTTCTTTGGTGTTAGTTGTGATCTCTCCTCTTTCATTCATGATTTTATTTATTTGGGTCCTTTCTCTTTTCTTTTTGATAAGTCTGGCCAGGGGTTTATCGATCTTATTAATTCTTTCAAAGAACCAGCTCCTAGTTTCGTTGATTTGTTCTATTGTTTTTTTGGTTTCTATTTCATTGATTTCTGCTCTGATCTTTATGATTTCTCTTCTCCTGCTGGGTTTAGGGTTTCTTTCTTGTTCTTTCTCTAGCTTTTTTAGGTGTAGGGTTAGGTTGTGTACCTGAGACCTTTCTTGTTTCTTGAGAAAGGCTTGTACCGCTATATATTTTCCTCTCAGGACTGCCTTTGTTGTGTCCCACAGATTTTGAACCGTTGTGTTTTCATTATCATTTGTTTCCATGAATTTTTTCAATTCTTCTTTAATTTCCTGGTTGACCCATTCATTCTTTAGAAGGATGCTGTTTAGTCTCCATGTATTTGGGTTCTTTCCAAATTTCCTCTTGTGATTGAGTTCTAGCTTCAGAGCATTGTGGTCTGAAAATATGCAGGGAATGATTCCAATCTTTTGATAACGGTTGAGACCTGATTTAGGACCGAGGATGTGATCTATTCTGGAGAATGTTCCATGTGCACTAGAGAAGAATGTGTATTCTGTTGCTTTGGGATGAAATGTTCTGAATATATCTGTGATGTCCATCTGGTCCAGTGTGTCATTTAAGGCCTTGATTTCCTTGTTGATCTTTTGCTTGGATGATCTGTCCATTTCAGTGATCGGAGTGTTAAAGTCCCCTACGATTATTGTATTATTATCGATGTGTTTCTTTGATTTTGTTATTAATTGGTTTATATAGTTGGCTGCTCCCATGTTAGGGGCATAGATATTTAAAATGGTTAGATCTTCTTGTTGGACAGTTCCTTTGAGTATGATATAGTGTCCTTCCTCATCTCTTATTATAGTCTTTGGCTTAAAATCTAATTGATCTGATACAAGGATTGCCACTCCTGCTTTCTTCTGATGTCCATTAGCATGGTAAATTCTTTTCCACCCCCTCACTTTAAATCTGGAGGTGTCTTCCGGTTTAAGATGAGTTTCTTGTAGGCAACATATAGATGGGTTTTGTTTTTTTATCCATTCTGATACCCTGTGTCTTTTGATTGGGGCATTTAGCCCATTAACATTCAGGGTAAGTATTGAGAGATATGAATTTAGTGCCATTGTATTGCCTGTAAGGTGAGTGTTATTGTATATTGTCTCTGTTTCTTTCTGATCTACTACTTTTAGGGTCTCTCTTTGCTTAGAGGACCCCTTTCAATATTTCCTGTAGAGCTGGTTTGGTATTTGCAAATTCTTTCAGTTTTTGTTTGTCCTGGAAGCTTTTAATCTCTCCTTCTATTTTCAATGATAGCCTAGCTGGATATAGTATTCTTGGCTGCATGTTTTTCTCGTTTAGTGCTCTGAATATATCATGCCAGCTCTTTCTGGCCTGCCAGGTCTCTGTGGATAAGTCTGCTGCCAATCTAATACTTTAACCATTGTATGTTACAGACTTCTTTTCCCGGGCTGCTTTCAGGATCTTCTCTTTGTCACTAAGACTTGTAAATTTGACTATTAGGTGACGGGGTGTGGACCTATTTTATTAATTTTGAGGGGGGTTCTCTGAACCTCCTGGATTTTGATGCTTGTTCCCTTTGCCATATTGGGGAAATTCTCTCCAATAATTCTCTCCAATATACCTTCTGCTCCCCTCTCTGTTTCCTCTTCTTCTGGAATCCCAATTATTCTAATGTTGTTTCATCTTATGGTGTCACTTATCTCTCGAATTCTCCCCTCGTGGTCCAGTAGCTGTTTGTCCCTCTTTTGCTCAGCTTCTTTATTCTCTGTCATTTGGTCTTCTATATCGCTAATTCTTTCTTCTGCCTCATTTATCCTAGCAGTGAGAGCCTCCATTTTTTATTGCACCTCATTAATAGCTTTTTTGATTTCAACTTGGTTAGATTTTAGTTCTTTTATTTCTCCAGAAAGGGCTTTTATATCTCCCGAGAGGGTTTCTCTAATATCTTCCATGCCTTTTTCGAGCCCGGCTAGAACCTTGAGAATCGTCATTCTGAACTCTAGATCTGACATATTACCAATGTCTGTATTGATTAGGTCCCTAGCCTTTGGTACTGTCTCTTGTTCTTTTTTTTGTGGTGAATTTTTCCGCCTTGTCATTTTGTCCAGATAAGAGTATATGAAGGAGCAAGTGAAATACTAAAAGGGTGGCAACAACCCCAGGAAAATATGCTTTAGCCAAATCAGAAGAGATCCCAAATCGTGAGGGGGGAGAAAGGGGATTAAAAGAAGTTCAGAAAGTAGAAAGAAAAAAAAATAGAAAGAAACAATTAAAAAAAGAAAACCAATAAAGAAAAAATATAAAAAGGAAAAAATATATATATATATTAGATAAACTAGTTAAAAAACTTTAAAAAAGAAAAGGGTAAAAGTTAAAAAAATTTAGCAGAAGAAGAAAAATAAATTGAAAAAGAAAAAATATTAAATTAACTGCAAGGCTAAAGAATCATGGGGAGAAAGCCGAGTTCCGTGCTTTGCTTTCTCCTCCTTTGGAATTCCGTTGCTCTCCTTGGTATTGAAACTGCACTCCTTGGTAGGTGAACTTGGTCCTGGCTGGGCTTCTTGTTGATCTTCTGGGGGAGGGGCCTGTTGTAGTGATTCTCAAGTGTCTTTGCCCCGGGCAGAGTTGCACTGTCCTTACCAGGGGCCTGGCTGAGTAATCCGCTCGGGTTTGCTTTCAGGAGCTTTTGTTCCCTGAGCGCTTTCCGTAGAGTTCCGGAGGGCGGGAATGAAGATGGCGGCCTCCCGGTGTCCGGCCCGGAGGAGCCGAGAGCCCAGGGCCCCACTCCTCAGGGCACCCTCAGAGAACAGCGCCGATTTACTCCCGTCACCCTGCCTCCGGCCGCGCTCCAAGCTGACCAAGCCTGCGACCGGTTCAAGGTAACCCCGAGCTGAGAGTCACTCCTCGGCTCTGTCTCTGTAGCCGGCTTCCCCGTTCTAATACCTGTAAGCTCTGCGACACTCAGACACCCCCGATCCTTCTGTGACCCTGCGGGACCTGAGGCCACACTGACCCTGCGTGGGCTTCACCCCGGTGAAGCCTCTGGAGCTATGTCCCTCAGCGGAACAGACTTTTAAAAGTCCCGATTTTGTGCTCCGTTGCTCCGCCGCTTGCCGGGAGCCGGCCCCTCCCCCCGCGGTCTATCTTCCCGTCGCTTTGGATTCACTTCTCCGCCAGTCCTACCTTTCAGAAACTGGTAATTTTCTGTTTCTAGAGTTGCTGTTCTTCTTCTCTTCGATCTCCCGTTGGATTTGTAGTGTTTGCAATCTTTAGATAAGCTATCTAGCTGGTCTCCTGCTACCTGAAGGAGTCTCAGCTGCTACTTCTCCGCCATCTTGACTCCTCCTCCAGAGTACCCTATTCTTTCCCAGAGTTCCTGATCTTTTAAGTGCTTCCCCCCAAATCCCTAAGGATAACTTTTTCTAGAAGAAGGTAAGGGAATTAAAACCCATCCTTTGCTTACCTCTCCCCATCCACCTGATCAAGAACATTACTTTCCAAGAGGCCAGTGGTCTCTGCAGGGTGACTGATCACCCAATGTGCAGGTCTATCTAGAAAATCTGTACTAGTCACTCCCATTTTCCATGACCCAAATCACTCATCCTTCTTTCCCCTTGACCATGGCTCAATCATCATCCCAGGCAAGAGAGAGTGCCACTTTCTCCAAATTTTTCACACTTTCTTCCCCCTCAAATTCACAGAGAACTTGAAGGTGCAGCACAAAAACCTGGAACCCTCAGAAAGCAGGCTGTTAATAGAGGGCTCACCACCTTCAAATACTCCACCCAGTACTTCCCTAAACAATGGCACTCACACACAAACAAGCACCCACATCAAGAAATGAACTCTGATTCACTACCATCTAATTCCCAGATCCCATTCAACGTTTTGCCAACTGTTCCTGACCACGTTTTCCAAGTAATCCACTGCAGACTCAAGCTCCACATTCACTAGCATGGGCTGCCAACCTCCTCTTTTCTAGAAGAGTTCTTTCATCTCTCCTTGTCTCTCAGGACCTGGACACTTCCAAAGGTTACAGGCCAATTATTTTGTTGAAGACCCTTAAAGTTTGCTTTGTCTAATGTTTTTCTCATGAGAAGACCCCTGTCACATTTCCGGCAAGATGGCGTATACTTTGATCCTTCACCGGATGGTATCAGGAGGCACAGATTCGGAACAACCCCATTTCTAACGATGCTCCGTTGGACCGCGTAAGATGGCATAAATCACAGTTCTCTACTTTGAAGTCACTCTTAAATCAGTATTTTGCAAAGATGTAGTTTGAAACTATATAAATATCCTTTTCTTCACACTTATGTATTCATCTATATCATTTTAGATTCATGGTTTACCCTCTTATTCAATGGGCTATAATTACTTCCAATATTTATGTTAATTCTCAAGTTGCTCCCAGTGTGGTCAGTGGGATCCCCTTCACACTGGCTCTGGTGTTCTCCTGACAGGTCTCCATTATTATTTGCTCATTTCCTTCCTTTCTGGCACAAAACAGTAATCCAGATTCATCTTCTACTTTCCGTGGCCCAGACCTGGAATTTGCTACTTCTCCAAGGATCCCTGGTTCCTCTTAGTGAAACACAGTGTCTAGTAGGCAAGGAATTCACAACGAAACCAAAAATTCTCTAACACCACAGGGTAACTCCGAAGTTCTCCACTTCCATATCAAGCTCTCCTTTATAAAGCAGATACAATAAGAAAATATATTAAGGATAATGGTTATCAATTCCCTTGCAGGTAACCAACTTCACTTTCTGCCCGCCCACACCTCCTCCTCTGCTCCACCCTCCCCACTCCAGAACCAGCTCCTACTCCCTTCCTGACCCCTCCTCTGCCCCCTCCATCATACTGAGTCACCCCACATCCTTAAGTATCCTCTCCCCCAAGTGTGTCTTCCTTGTCTGGTCCCATCTAATGTCATAATCCTAAATCTTTCAGTAAGGAAAAGGAAAAAGAAGAAAAGAACTTTGTTTCTTTGGGATGCTTTTTCACAAACTACATGGTAATTTGATTCACACTGAGGAATTCTAAGTATTAGGCATTCACATTATTCTCTGGTAAGAGTCTTTAATCCATAGGAGGAAGTGTAGCAAAGTGCTTGGACTCAAAAGTATTTTTCCCTTCTTTTCCCTTGTCTCTTCACTTTTTAAAAATTCTACCCAAGTTTTCATCACCACTTATTTAATCCAACAAATATTTACTCTGTTACTAGTATACAGGAAGCACGATATTAAGTAATGGATTGGACCCAGGGAAAGAAAATAGAGTCTTTTATAAGGTTTTGTCTAGGTGTTTGGATGAATACACAAATACCTATAATGAGACAGAATACTGTAATGCCATAAAATGTCATAATAACAATGATTTTCAAACACTCTGGGTAAAGCACCATGCTTAGTACTTCCGTGTGCATTTACCAGCCACTAACGCCCCAGGAATGTGAGTGGCTGTATTACCATTTCACATGGGAGGAACTGTAGATGTAAGAAGCTTGAATGCTTACGTTTTCAACATTTAGAAAAAGAGCACTGGGTTTGGAATCCACATTTGTCTGATTCCAAAATCTCTGCCCTTCCTCACTGTGGCATTCAGAAGATGGAAACATCCTTTCCTTTCAGGGGGTCAGGAGAGACTCCATGAAGCAGACAGAGTAAGGGATAGACTTAGCCCCTGGAGGTCTGAGAAGCAGAGATTCTCTGAAAGCCACTTTAAGTCACAGGAAATGAATCAGGATTTGAAGAAGGGACTCGGCACATGCCCACAGGTAGAGTCTGGGGGTGCAACGGGATTTGCGGAAGGAGTAACACAAGACCAGTAGCTTGGGAAAGCATCATGGTTGGCTCTAGATCCCAGGACAATGAGTCTGCATTTCATTCAAGCAGCATAAGGTAACTAAGCCCAGTTCCCACCGTAAACCGCACTCAGGTGGTCAGAGGAATGACTGTGTGGGGGACTGCTTCCAGGAAGTGGCACTTAGGGTCTGACCAGCACTGAGGATTCGAATAGGAGACACGAGATTCTGGATGGTGGTACTGAATCCGGCCAATCCAGCCCAGGAGGTTGGGAGGGAAAATGAAGGGGATGAAGCGCCGTCCAAAATGAAAAAGGCAGATGGATCGGGGACCATGATCATGGTAGCATGGAAAGCAGTTTAATAGGATTGAGGAAATGGAATACATGGACATTTTTAAGAAATTTGCTTGAAACCTGAAGAAAAGAACAAGATGAATCATCACAACTCTAATAAGTGAGGTTTAACGTCAAAGAATGGTAGGTCCCTGGCCACAGCCCATTAGAATAGTCCTCTCATCTGAAAAACCTGCATACTGCACTGCACAAGACACACAAAAACCTCATGGAGGGAGCACACACCTGAATGAATGCTAAGGCAGCAGCACCACAGAGGGATACTGAAGCTCACTGAGCTGCTGAAGACAGGAGAAAGCAACACAGTCAGTCAGATGCTGACATCGAGGGACCCTGAAGGAGGTGAGGGAGGTCAAGTCATAATAAAGGGGAAAGGAGGAGAGGCACCTGAGAAGTTGGAACACTTCTCCAGAACTCAGAGGTGGTGTCTACCATTTGCCTCAACCTCTACAGCAAAAGACTGGCATGTTTTGTTTTTTTTTTTTTAAGATTCTATTTATTTATTTGACAGAGAGAGATCACAAGCAGGCAGAGAGGCAGGCAGAGAGAGAGAGGAGGAAGCAGGCTCCCCGCCGAGCAGAAAGCCCGATATGGGGCTCGATCCCAGGACTCTGAGATCATGACCTGAGCCGAAGGCAGCGGCTTAACCCACTGAGCCACCCAGGCGCCCCAAGACTGGCATGTTTTGAATTGACGGGGAGAGGGAGGATTTTCAGGGTCTTCAGCAGAAAGCAGAATCCCAGAATGTCCTACAAACAGAAGCCTACTTCGCGGAAAGATGGAAGGAAAGCCTTGCACACACAGCCCACTAAGGCCAGAGTTCAGGAGGTCTGGCAGAGGCTCCAAGAGAAGAGGGTTAAGACTCTTACTCCCATAGGCTGACTAGACCCCTCCTGTCACCCTCAACTCCACCTCTGCTCTCCCAGCCCAGAACCAGGTCATAGGATGGCACCCTAGCAGTCCCTTATAGCTAATAAATAACCCCCAGGAGTTTCCGGGCCAGGCCCAGCCCTCTTCCCCTCAGTAGCTCTGACCCTGGGCACTGGTGCCAGGCTGAAAAATGCCTCACACATCCCTGGTGTTCTCCATCCCCCATCTTCCCCCACAGCTGCATATAAACCCTGGAGAGCCTGAGGTCTAAGAGCATGAACCTAAGAAGCTGGGGAACAACCACAGTGCTCTCTGTGCCCTCACCCCGGTCCCTCTGCTGCTAACACAGCCCCAGGCCGAGAGTAAGGACAAGCTGCTGCTTCTGGTCCCCGCCCTTGCCAGTCTCCTGGGGGCCTTTGCTCACACAGATTGGAAGATCATCAGGGTATGTGTGTGTGTCAGGAGAGGTGGGGACTGGAGGGACAGGCCACAGGAAGGAAAGATGAGTAGTTGCTCTATATAAGCTAAAATTTGTGATTTTCTTTCCTATTCACATTCTAGGTAAAGGTTATTTTATCCTTTTCCTCCTGTAGCTGACATGAGTAGGAATGTGTTTTCCTAAGAATACTTACACTGAGCTTGATCACACAGATGGAGAACTGTCTGCAGCATTCCCCCAACCCCCCTGCTTCGGCTGACCCCTCTAGTGCCCATGGCCTCTTCTCCTACAGCATCAGAGCAAGAGCAATGAGGGGATCATCTTTTAAGACTGGGATTGAGAGTACAACATCATCGATGGGGGTGAGGGTTGACAAGATGGTCTCCAAGGTCAATGAGGAGTTCCCCATCCTGGTGCACACCAACCTGTGCCAATTGGGTGGGAATCCCCTTCGGGCACTGCTAAGCTCCAGGTCAACAAAAGCCTTGGTGAGAAAATGGCTGAGGAAGGGTTCCCCTGGGGAAGCTCACCCCCAGACTGTCCTGGGGCAGGAGTAGGATTCCCATGGAGGAAAGTGTGAAGAGAGACCGTCCTTCATGAAAGAGCCTGGGATTTGTACAGGTCAGTCTCTGCACCATCCTCAAAAGAGAACCAGTCGGTATACTGCAGTATCCACACCAAAGCCCGTATCCCAGACTGGCAGGCCCTGAGCCAGGAGACACAGGAGAACATGTTCACTGAGCTCTACAAGTAGAGAAGCTGCTCTGCTCCAGCAGGACAAAGTTACTGTGAAGGTAAGTCACCAACAGGAAAGACCCACTCTGAAGACAATGAGGCTTCATGCCCTAAGGCTAACTCCTGTTTTCTTTGATCTTATCTATTGAAGGGCTTCATTTGTAACAGAAGTTTCAAGGCTCTAATATTTGTTCAGCATCTTTTAGGGCCCCAAGTTATCTACTATTTAGGGATCACATTTTTTAGTTTTTCTATTTTTCCAAATCACAGGGACTCACTGGGATGTAACAAAAATACAAATTTGTTGTAGGAAAAAAATAATAAAGGGCTTGATTACTAGGAGCAGCTTTTCTACTTTCAACTCAATGGAGTTTATTCTTACTCAACTATTTCTATGGAACTTAGATGAAGACCTGCTACACTGGGCTTCCTGGTCACAGCTGATAGAAACAGAAAGGCCTAACTGGTCTGGGGCTGCTCTACTCAATAAAAGCTCCTTCCCTTTTCTGTGGCACAACCCCACATCTAATAAAACACAAGCTGGAAAAGTATGGGAGCAGGACTACCTGGGGCCACATAGTCCTACACCCCTGGAACATTCTCCAACACTTGTTGATCCTGCCAGTGTTCCTAGGTCATCCAAAAATATTACAAGACTCATGGTACCTTTGCTTAAAATCCCTGGAAGATCCCCAGGCCCTTATGATAGAAGGTAAACATCTCAGCATGGAATACAGAATCTTACAAGATATGACTACCTGACTAAAAGCTGTGTGCTTCTAGGATGTTCAGCCACTGATGAGCACACAATACATATTATACATTATAATACTGATACATTACTTGTTTTGTTGTAGTTGCTGTTTTTCCCTAAAGCACATGGGACACTATAACGTTGTTGGTGCTCAAGGAGAGTATGTTTTATCTGTTAACTCCTTTCCCAAATGGAAAAGAGCAAACGGTACTCAACTTAGGGGAAGTCCCAGATAAGTACAGCACAAGACACATTGGTCCTAATTTGCACAGAATCAAGCCAATGAAGAAAGACATCTGGATAAACCCAGAGTTTTAACAAGAAACTTGCTGAAACCAAGCAGAGAGACCATTTGTAAGTGCAGATGAAAGGCACAGCACAATGTAATGAAAACAGACTCTGGAAACCGATGATCACGCACTGTAGCCTATGAAGAGTTCCTAGGTGCTAAGGGAAAACTGCTGCATGGCTTCTCATAAGTCAGGTCCCATGAGCCACCCCACTGAGTGGTAAGAGAATGGATCAGTTGACCAAGACAGTTAGGCAGGTGTTTTGTTGATAGCGAAGAAAAAAGTATCTCCTGACTTAACTATATATTTTCCATTTATGATACATCTCCATAATTTTATATTTTGCATACTAAAAAAAACCCAGGTATAATCCTGTTCAACAAATGTAATTGGAATAATTTTTGCAAACATTATGGGTTTTAGTTTCTCCTTTAAATTGTCTCCCCTCTGCAGCCTCCCCACTGTGGGACTAAGCCACATGACAGATTGTTTCAGGGCAAATATGCTCTAGTAAGATGAATTTAGTGGGCAAACATAAAGTTTACTCTAATAAGACTATCGTGAATAATATTGATGCTCACCTATATCTTGTACTCTTCTTCAAAGATCATACTTCTAAGTCCTCTTGCCAGAAATCAAGGCCCTGTTACTAGTTCATTAACTCTGAGAACTGTAGTGTTACACCTCTTTGCTGACCTATTTCAGAGAGGATGTGAGATCCCCAGGAGTTCTCTCCCACTCACATGGGAAAATCTATTAAGATCCAACCTGGGGAGCCTACAAGATGGCCTGAAAAGAAAGCAAAAGATACCAGGTGTGTGTGTCCTGATCACTCATTCTGGCCTGCCTACATCATCACTGGAACTGTCCTATCAAAATGAAGTTGGTGGCTCAAGCTAGTTAAGAAAATGGACCTAGAGCTTTAGCTTAACTTGTGATCTTTGTTTCAAAATGAGACAAGACACAGAAGTTTCCCTTTTCAAGGAAAAACCAGAGCCTAATAGTTAAAGCAGAAAATAGATCTTCTTCGAAACTACTGGAATAGGGGAAAGAGACCTCCATCAAGAATCGGGCTCAATTCTGAATACAGCAGGACAAGGGCCAGGGTAGGAGTCATGGGAAGACAAAATGCTATGCAGAAAACCTCAGAGATAGGGGAGATTCTGGTTCAACAGACTTGACAGGAACCTTCCTGGAGGCAAACCAGGGTGGTCAAATACCAAGGGTGGAGGGTGAGGATTCTTTCTAAAATTGGGTGAACTGCAGGCTCTACAAGGACAGACAAAAGCCCAAGGTCAAAGCCTAGTGGAGAAGAGGGCTTAGAAGAGCCTGACTCAAGTCTGGTCAAGGAGAGGGTCACAGTCCCTCTCTCTCTCCTGTTAGTCAAGAAGAGCAGAGACATTTCTTTCCCATTGAACAACATGAGGCCATTTCTTGTTTAGTTGCCTTTTATTCATGAAGGACCAGCTAGACCATCTTCAGGGACTTGCTAGAAAACATCTGCTGAATGATACAAGTCCTACATCTAATGTGGAGAGCTTTCATGAAAAGAGAAGAAACCCAGTTGGTAAGTGTGGGCAATCAATGGAGAAGACAGCACCATTGGGCATGATGCATCATGAGTGCTGAGGCAAGGATGGCAACAATGATCCAACAGACTTGCTGGTTTGAAGTCTGAGGATCTTTAGTGACAGCACAGACATCAGTATCACAAGCATGGTCATCTCTCAGAGCAGAAACAGCAACATCCAGTTTCAGTTCATAGGGCTTCCTTACATGGTCCCAAGAAGGATCACAGTGGTCAGGCTCTGGTTCTCAGGGGAGCCAAACCAGGAGAGTAGAAGAAAAAATAAAAACATTAGTTTGGAGAATTGGAGGCAGATATTGGAGAAAACTAGAAGAACTGAGAATTTGGCAAGGGCTGGAAAAATGGGCAAATGGATCCAGTCCATTTTCTAGATGATGCCTCAAAGACCATGAACAGAGCTAAAATCTAAAAACCCACAAGAGCAGGTTATGGTTTTCTATTGAAACAGAAAATTTCTCTATAGTTACCTCCCTTTTGGATTTCCTGCTTATAAAGTGAGTCTGTTTTCATTAGGTTTGGTCTGATTATTTGTGTAAATGCAACAAGAATGGACATTGACTGAATAAGTCTTTTTGAGTTTGCTTTGCGGGAACTTCTCACAAGGACTCTCAGACTTTCAAAATCCTCAAATCTTGGTACCCAAGCCGAGAACTCACCACCCAAGTTCTCCTTCAGTACCTATAGATATGGATAGATTCCTCTCTTCAAAATATCCAAAGCTTGCTGAGCTTGCTGGGGAGTGACCTTCCTTAACTCACTTGATAAGGCTGGGAACACTATTAAATAAGCCAGATACCAAGCTGATTTTTTTCCCAGAGGACTCTAAGCACTAGCTCCATAAAGTCAACCTTAGTTCCTTAACACTGTGTGGCCAGATCTGATTCTATGTACCATTTTCAAATAGGACATTCCAGTCCGAGCCTAAATATAACCAGTGTCTCCAATTATGTCCTGTTACAAGGAGAACAGATTCTTATTGAACTTAAGCAAATAGCTGGCACAAAAACAAGAACACTCAAGGTTTTCCAAATTCGGGAGGCAACAGGGAGATACAAACGATGGGAATGCAAGTTGGTGCAGCCTCTTTGGAGAACAGTGTGGAGATTCCTTAAGAAATTAAAAATAGAGCTTCCCTATGACCCTGTAATTGCACTATTGGGTATTTACCCCAAAGATACAGATGTAGTAAAAAGAAGGGCCATCTGTACCCCAATGTTTATAGCAGCAATGGCCACGGTCGCCAAACTGTGGAAAGAACCAAGATGCCCTTCAACGGACGAATGGATAAGGAAGATGTGGTCCATATACACTATGGAGTATTATGCCTCCATCAGAAAGGATGAATACCCAACTTTTGTAGCAACATGGATGGGATTGGAAGAGATTATGCTGAGTGAAATAAGTCAAGCAGAGAGAGTCAATTATCATATGGTTTCACTTATTTGTGGAGCATAACAAATAACACAGAGGACATGGGGAGATGGAGAGGAGAAGGGAGTTGAGGGAAATCGGAGGGGGAGATGAACCATGAGACACTATGGACTCTGAAAACCAACCTGAGGGTTTTGAAGGGGTGGGGGGTGGGAGGTTGGGGGAGCCAGGTGGTGGGTATTGTGGAGGGCATGTGTTGCATGGAGCACTGGGTTTGGTGCAAAAACAATGAATTCTATTACACTGAAAAGAAATTTAAATAAAAAAAGAAGCATATGTGGCAGAAATGTTATAATTATTAAACCAGATTTTAAAAAACTATTTTTAAAAAAGCTTTCATTTTTGTTTACAAAAGTATAATCTAATTGTTACAAATAACTTTGGAGAAAAGAGAAAGGGGAGTTCTTACATCCAGAAAATGGAACATGAACAGTCTACCAAGGTTCCAAATGAAACCCACCAATGTCCCTTCATTAGTCCATTCAGTCCCTTGTAATTAATTCTTGTTCTGTTCTTCCTTGGGCTACCAGTTTTATGAACCCATCAGTTTCCCCTATTAGTGTTCTGGAAATTCTTAGTCCAGGAGTGTGGTCTCAAGAGTATTAAAGCAATGCCATCAGAAGCCTGTAAGCCCAGAGCACCTGTCACAGCCCTTTCCATGGGTCTGAGAAGACCAACCATTCCGACCTGCAGCTAAGTGCAAATGCTTCCAGGGAAAAATCAGAGTAAAATAAAAGCATCTGTGGATGGCAGACTTAAAATAGCCATGGTTTAGACCTGATAAGCATTTACTCAATAAGAATATCTGGTTTCTATAGCAGACATTTTAAGGCAATTACTAGAATTATGGCTGATAACATACCGGACATACCATGCATAGAGAATACTGACCAAATTCTAGTAACTTCATACAATTTCTGAACTACTCATGTTAATATTTACACAGACAAATACAACCTATGGAAAGCTAGTATCTTTCTTATTTTACAAAGCCTTTCCAAGCCATCCAGCATATCAAATAAACCAAATTAGTTTAACATCTCTTTTTATAAGGTAAGAGAACAAATCCTTTGAGATTTTCAAAGGTGCCTCTGGGAAAGCTCAAGCCACTTTGAAGTCAAGAAGATTTCATTTAGGATTTGATTTGGGGAAGGCAAGATTATCAAAAGTGTAGAAAACCTCAGCTGTTTAAAAAGTGATAAGACTTGGTTCTCTTAAATAATCAAGAACATGCACCATGAGGTTAACATAAAGCACAGGAAGTTATTCTGATAAGACGTAGAATCTTTGTTTCCAACATGGATTACTTAAAAAGTAAGAAAAACCTCCTACAATCTATTAAGAATAGGCCAATAATGCAAGAAAACTTTGTCATTTTAACAGAGGAAAACCAAATTCTAGTTTTGTATCATTATACCTTTGAACTCTTTATAACCTGTAGATAAATCCATCCAATCTTCCCCAGCTTATTGCCACATAAAATTACTTTTCCACAAAACCTTCTGCACTGGCTATATTCAGGAGTTCTCTCTGTATTTTTCCTTTTTCTCATTTTGAACCAGTTTCTTTAACTTAACACAAAATTAGCCTCATTTCCCTTTAATGAAAACACATTTTCTGTACCTTTCCTATATCACTCATCAAAGACCTACCCTATTTTTCTTGTATACTTTGCCTAAATAGTTATTTCCCTTATTTTGGATAGTTTTATTTTCCTATACTAATTGCAATACTTTAATCACTAGTAACTTTTTACAGAGAAAGCTACAAAGCGGACAATCATGAATGTCACATACCAACATTATAGCATATTTTACAGCTATACTATCTCAATTGTACAAGGACGTGCTTCCTCATTTTTCAATGTGGCAAAAAAAAAAAAAAATGCATAATAGTCTCCCGTGTCTCATTTCTCTATACCACATAAAATTAAGGAGCCCACAGTATATAAACTTAAAGTTTGTCTCCAATAGTAAATATCTCAGCAGTTTCTTAGAAATGATTAAGATATTTAATAAGTATTACTCCTTAACTTAGCATATTTCTAAGGTTGTAAGTTACCAAAAAGATTTTAGAAACAATTTTTAGGAGACATATAACCAGTAAACAAAGATAGCTGTGATCTCATTTCCCCCTTTAACTATTTGTACAATACGTGTGTGTTAGGGAAGTATCACCAATTTTTTTAAAAAAGACACTGAAAAAAGCCAAATACTTGTTCTATTGCTGTGTTTGAAAAAGTAATGAATATCAAGTAATTCATTTTTACTGCATCTTTACCTGTACATTTGTTTTTAGGTTGAATTTGTAACTTTTATAATCTTGAACAGCCAGTAAATATCCCTTATTTGACTAGTAAATCCATGCAGAATGAAAATATGCCCAGCTGATACTTATTGCTGATAACTCAGACATAGCTGTTTTTATTAAATCAATGGTATTACACTCATCTTCAAAGATTTGCTCAAATCACATGAACCAGAAAAACATTTGGGTTAGCTTCTGATTTCTGGAAGTTTGGGGAATATTTCATTTATATAAGCAACCATTTATCTCTAATCTAATTTGAATAGAGCTTCTTTACAGGATTTTATAAACTAACTTGGTATACCATCCAGGGATAGAATGTATTTAGGTATATGTACACACACGCACGCACACACACAGACACCCATCTTCTACTTTTCCTTCTAAACTTTTGGCCATGAGTCAGGTAAACAAATACAGTAATAGAAAAACCTCACTGGTCCATCTCCAATCTGTATTTTCATCCCAATTGTTTGCCAGATAGAATAAGTTAAGGTTACCGACTCAATGTGAGGGTTAAATATTTTCCCCCACATTTGTGGAGGAGATTAAGGTTTTCTTTTGCCCTGATAAATCCTCTTATGGAGGCTCTGAACTACATTTTAGGTAAGAGACTGAGGGCACACAGAGCAACGGTCTGGAAGTCTCCAAAGTCTGAGGGGAGAAAACATCCAGTCTGTTTCCAGCTGCCTTTTCTTTTCAACCTCATGCAACTGCTTTTGGGGGTCCCTGAGTCCCTTGAGAGTCCTCACGGGGACAGGGAGCACAAAGTTCAAGGACAGAAGATGCAGGAGGTAGCGGCTAAAGGGGGACAAATCAAAGGATTCAAAAGAGCTGAAGGAAATGAAGGTGATAAAAGGAGCGGAAGCAATGGGAAGGGAAAGGTCTTAGGGGAACCAGGTTGGGGAGATCTTCAGTTTCTCAAAGAAGGCACTGAAGTACCATATGATCCTTAGCAAAACCATGCCCACAGAAAGCAGTTAGCAGGACATACAGTCAGCAAGTTCGAGAAGGGAGCTTCAGTCAATTGAGAAGCTCTCACAGGAGAAGCAAGACCAAAAAGATTGAACAGAGCTCACAAAGACCCAAGGGAAAAAATTATCCGTAGGAGTCAAAACAAATTCTCACTTGAGAAAGAGCCAGGAAGAATCTTCTAGGCCAGGAAGTCAGAAAGTAAGTTCCCACCCAAAACAAAGAGCCAGGAAGAATCCTCTGGCCCAGGGAGTCAGAAAGTAAATTGCCATTCAAAACAAGGAACAAAGCCCAGGAGTCGGGGAGTGAATCTCTATTTGAAACAAAGAGCCAGTAAGAAAGATATCCCAGTAGGTACCTTGCAGACAAAGAGGACTGGCCCTTTAACACAGCTTCCAGACGACACTCAGAATCTTAAAAATCAAAATCTGTCAGTGGTCTGTCATCTGGAACGCCGGCTCAGAAGCTCAACTCACCAATGGACCCCTGATCAAACAGACAGGAATAAAGACAAGGATTCAAAAGTACACAGGTAGGAGCATGCATGAGAGGTCCTGGGGTCCAACAATGAATCTGAACCTATCCAAGCCACAGCACCATGATGGTCAACAAAAAAACAAAAAACAAAACAAAAAACAAAAAAAACCAAAAAACAAAAAACAGTGCCAGACAGATGTCAAAGCAGTAAAAACAGATCTTACTCAGAATTATTGGAATAGGGGAAAGAGATCTCAGTACAGAATTGGGCTCAGTTCCTAATACAGCATGGACAAGATGGGAAGATTTATAACCAGGGAGTAAGGTGGGGGTTGGAGGTGGAAAATTCAGGAAACACCAGGGGGAAATTCTGGTTAATGACTTAATGAAGGCATGCCAGGGCAATCAGATATAAAGGGTGGGGAATTCTTTTCTGGTGGACTTAGTAGAATTCTTGCTAAAATTGGGTGATTAGGTCTGATAAGGACAGACACGGAAGCCCAAAGTCAAAGCCTACTAGAGAAGAGGGCTTAGAGGAATGGGACTAAAGTTTGCTTAAGGAGAATCTTTGTCACCCTGGACCCTGGGAGGAGTTCAGAAGGCGGTTGCATTTATCTGTAAACTTCTAGGGGACCCACCTAGAGGGAGGAGCAAGAACACCAAAAGGAACTGAGGACTACTAACATTCCCTTTCTTCACACCTGGTCACAATCCCTGGGAAGCACAGGGAAGAGGATGGAAATAGGAGACATTGACCAATTATTCCAACAGACTCTCCTCTAAAGAGAGGGCTTAGTTCAGACTAAGTTTTAAACTAAACCTTTTGTCCTCATTACTACTGACTCATAGCTCATGAAGAATACCAGAGAGTCACAGTAGGAGTAAAATACTCAGCTCCACTGCACAGTAGTCCTACTGGAGACATGGAAATGTGTGTTGACCAAGATTTTTTTATAATAGTCAAGGCTGTTTTTGTTTTATAGACCCTTATCTCTGCAAAGCATGGGGACAGTCTCAGAGCTGGTCATAGAATTTTGTTATCACATAATCATTTTATTCATTCATGTATCTAATCAACTTGTATTTATTTCTTCTCTATGATATGACAGGCCCTATACTAGGCACAGGAGATACAAAGCTGAGCAACACAGATGGACTACCTACCCCAACAGTTTTGTCACTGGAACGAATACCTCCAATTAAACAATTAACCAACTAAATGGCTTCTAAATTTTGGCTTTTCTCCAACTTTCAGCTGATGCTGCACCTTTCCTCCCAAGCACTCTAGCTGGAGAAGAGATTAACCTTTTTGAGAAGAGTTAATTCCCTGGTTGCCTTGTTGGCTAAGTCAGTTGAACATCTGACTCAATTTTGGCTAAGGTCATGATCTCAGGGTCATTGGATTGAGCCCCACACTGGGGTCCATGCTCAGCGAGGACCCTACTTGAGATTCTCTCACCGACTGTGCCCCTCCTCCACTCACACACACACTCTCACTAAATAAAATCTTTTTTTTTTTTTTTTAAAGTGTTAGTTCCCATTGGGAATGTCTATAAGCGACAACATAATATTTTTTCTTAGCAAACCTAGTGGTGTTAATTGAAATGAAACATCTGGTAATCTTCCCTGGGTGCATTTTATAACTGTCAGAAACACTGGCAGCAGGAGCAAAGGAAGAAAATCTCAACTGGAGAAAACACTGTGCCATTAAAAATCCACCAGAAAGATGGAAGGATCTGGACAGCACAAGGGTCCAGAAATACAACTGGAGAAAGACTGGAGTTAATGATCATAATTTCTCACTCCTCTGGTAGTCCTAGGGCCAATAAAGACCTGGAGAACAACAGATACACTCATACGATAAATGCCCATTGGGCAGAGCTGCAATCATGAACATCAAAGTCTTTGGGGGGGTTGGATTATCTGCTGCATTTGCAGAAGGATTTAATTTCTCTATAGGGGCCAACCTGGCTCCAGAAAAAACTCCTCTTCTGCATCCCACTGAGGAATTTTCCAGGATAAAAGCACATGCAGTACTATTCTACCCCCACCACTATCCACAATTCACTCAGGTATATTTAGCATAAATCACTGAGCTTGAAGCATTTTACTTCAGCCTCCAGTAAAGCTTAGTTTCAGACTGAATTGGGATGAAAACAAGGGAAAGATTTGGCCTGGAAGTGCCAATTTTTAGCTCCTTTGGAGTGTGAGCCTGAACCTTTCACGTGGCCCAAAAGGATACCCAATGCTGTTCTCGAAAGAGGAAACAGACCTGGATCACTTTTAACCATTAACTTGGTAAAGATAATGGCTCACGGGGCTACAGACTGGCTTCATCTGTGCTTCAGAGTCGTCTAATAACCTCCAGGGCCGTGCATCCTAAGTGGCACCACATGAACTTACTATTTGTCATTAAAAGGTTCAATATCAGCTACTTCTTGTGACTCTACGAAATAGATGCCCAGAGAAACAGAGTCACAGTTGGAATGATACAGTATTTGTATTTGGAAAAATACAACTGGAGTCTTAGGATTGACTGAGATTGCATTAAGCCTATGGGCTACGAAAGGCCCATCCAGCATTACATAATGGTAAAGGGGTCAAACAAGAGGACATAACATTTGTAAAGATATCACATCTAAGAAGAACACCAAAATACATGAAGTATTAGCAGATCTAAAGAGGGAAATGGATGGCAATATATTGATAGCAGGGATTTTAATACCCCATTTACATCAATGGATAGATCGCCCAAACATAAAATTAATAGGGAAACATCAGCATCAAATGGCACATTAGACCCGATGGACTTAATAAATGCATATGGAATGTTCCATCCAAGAACGGAATACACATTTGAGTGTACATGAAACATTCTATGGGATAGACCACGTGTTAGGCCCCAAAACAAGTCTCAGTAAATTTAAGACTGAAATCATATCAAACATTTTTTCCAACCACATTGGTATGAAACCAGCAATCAATTATAAAAAAACTGTAAAAATCATAAATAAGTGGAAATTAAACAACAAGCTATTGAACAACTATTAGGTCAACAAATCAAAGGAGAAATTTTAAAACCTTAAGTAAACAAGGATATACGAAAATTCTAAAATCTGACTTCTCCCCTCTTCATAGATAAACCATGAGAGACTGTGGACTCCAAGAAACAGAGGGTTTTAGAGGGGATGGGGGGGGGGAGAGTTGGCCCAGTCATGGGTATTAAGGAGGGCACAGATTGCATGGAGCACTGGGTATTATACATAAACAATCATGGAACATTACATCAAAAACTAATGACATACTGTGTGGTGACTAACATAATAAAAATGTTAAATAAAATAAATTTTCAAAAAATTACAAAATCTATGGGATGATGAAAAGTGGTTCTAACAGGGAAGTTCATAGTGATCTAGGCCTACCTCAAGAAACTTTATAGATAGAGAAACAATGAAAAGAAGAACAAAGCCTTTAAGGACATTTATATAGAGAAAACCCTAAAGACAGCCCAAACACTGTTAAACAAATCCAGTCAAGTTACTAAGTATAAGATCAATATACAAAAATTGCTTGTTTCTATACACTGACAAACTAAGAAAAATTTTTTAAATGCCATTTATAACTATCAAAAAGAAAAAAATAACACACTTAATAAATTTAACCAAGGAGTTAAAAGACCTATACATTGAAAACTCTAAGACACTAATAAAAGAAAACGAAAACACAAATGAAAAGATAATCCATGTTCATGGATTATAATACTATTAAAATACCCCTATTACCCAAAGCAATATATAAATTCAATGAAATCCCTATCAAAACTCTAATGGAACTTTTTACAACGATAGAACAGACATCCTAAAATTGGTATGAAACCAAAAAGCATGGGGACAGTCTCAGGGCTGGTCATAGAATTTTGCTATCACATAATCATTTTATTCATTCATGTATCTAATCAACTTGTATTTATTTCTTCTCTACAATGTGAAAGGCCCTATGCTAGGCCCTATGCTAGGGCATAGGCCCTATGCTAGAACAGACATCCTAAAATTGGTATGAAACCAAAAAAGACCCCAAATGGCAAAAGCCATCTAAAGAACAAATCTGTAGTCATCGTGCTCCCAGATTTCAAACTGTATTACAAAGCTATAGTAATCAACACAATTTGGTCCTGGCATAAAAACAGACACATAGATCCACAGAAGAGAGAGCTCCAAAACAAACCCATGCATAGTCAATTTATGACAAAAGAGATAAAAACCTACAAGTAGGAAGGATTGGTCTCTTGAACAAATGGTGCTGGGAAAACTGAACAGCCACATGCAAAAGAACGCTACTAGACCACCATCTTAACACTGTACCCAGAAATTAACTCAAAATAAACACTTGGGTCCTTGAAGCTATAAAACTGCTAGAAAACATAGGTGGTGAGACACTTGACACGGGTCTGACTCCAAAACCGAAAGCAACAGAAACAAAAACAACAATTTCCTGCATAGCAAAGGTAACCATCAACAACATGAAAAGGCAACCTTCCAAATGGGAGAAAATATCTGTAGTTCACATAATCAGTAAGGATTCTATAAGGACTCAAGATATATGAAGAACTCCTACAACTCAAAATAGCACAAAAACAATCTTAAAAAAAAAAAAGGTAAAACAAAAAAATGGACAGAGGAGCTGGATAGACATTTTTCCAAAGATGTTCTTCAGAGTGTAAAGAGGTACCTGAAAAGATGCTCAGCATCCCTCATCAGGGAAGTGCAAGTCCAGACCACAATGGGACACTGCCTTACACCTGTCAGGCTGATGTAACAGGTAAGAAATGACAAGTGCGGTCAACGGTGTGAAGGCAGGGGAGACCCTCGTGCAATGCCAGGCTTACGCGTACATTGAGACAGCTACCACGGAAAACGGTACGTTGGGCCCTCAAATTAAAAACTGAACTACCATGTGAATAAGATGTGTTATATACATTTGATGGGATGTAATTAAACCTTGAGAAATGGAATTTTTACACCTGAAACTAATGTAACTTGTGTGTCAACTGTACCTCAATTAAAAGTTTTAAAAATGAAATTCCGATAAACGCTGCAATGGGTACCTTGAAAACACAACCCTCCACGAAAGGAGTTAGGTGTGAAAGCCCAGCACTGTGATTCCATGTATATAAAGTAGCTAGAATAGGCATATTCACAAAGAAATTACACGGGAGTTGTCTGGGGATCAGAAGAGAGCAAAGTGGAAGAGCTCATGTTTAGTGGGGACAGAGTTCATTTGGGATGATGAAAAAGTCCTAGAAAGGGGCAGTAGTCACAGTTGCACAACACTAAATGTTCTTAATGCCACTAACTGGTACACATAAAAAGCGGTTAAAATGGTAAGCTTATGTGTATTTACAATTAAAAAAACTAAAAAAAAGAAAAACTACCCTATGATTCAGCAATTCTGAGCATTTATCTGAAGACAATGAAAACACTAATCTGGAAAGAGACACGCGTCCCTAAGTTTGCTGGAGCATCTTCACTGCAGCCAAGCTATGGCTACAACCAGTGTCCGTCAGTGGATGGGCGGTCAAAGATGTGGTCTGTATACACCGCTGAATTTTCCTCAGCCATAAAGAATGAGATCCTGCCATTTGCAACAACATGAACGGACCTTGAGGGAATTACTCTATGTGAAATAAGTCAGTTGAAAAAAAGAAAAAGAAAAGCCACCCTACGGTTCCACTCACACGTGGAATCTCAAAAACAAACCAGCAAAACTCAGATAACTGTCAATAGAATGATGGTTGCTGGGGCACAAAGCAGATGATGGGGGGCAAGAGATACAAACATCCAGTTTTAAGTCATGCAGACATGACCTGCAGCACGGGGACCATGCTAACACTGCAGGGCATGGCTGAATATTGTTTAGACTAAATCTTGAAAGTTAACTTTCTATAGGAATAGAAGGGAACTGGATTTATTAGGGTGACCACTTTCCAATGAATACCCAACTTTTGTAGCAACATGGATAGGACTGGAAGAGATTATGCTGAGTGAAATAAGTCAAGCAGAGAGAGTCAATTATCATATGGTTGCACTTATTTGTGGAGCATAACAAATAACATGGAGGACAAGGTAAGATGGAGAGGAGAAGGGAGTTGAGGGAAATTGGAATGGGAGGTGAACTATGAGAGACTATGGACTCTGAAAAACAACCTGAGGGTTTTGAAGGGGTGGGGGATGGGAGGTTGGGGGATCCAATGTGCCCAAATACTGACTCATTATGTCATACACCAGGAATCAAGGTTATAGGACAAATACACTTCAAAGTTTTAATGTTAAAAATTTTAACGAAAAAGGAGACCCAAAAAAGGTCCATTCAGCTACATCTGCACTAGACTAATGCCCTCCAGTAGCTGCAGAGATGTCTCCTGTCAGTGGGGCCTCTCGGGTATGGTCTCCCACATCACACAAGTTTGGACAGAAGGGGTTCCTAAAGAGGAAAAAAGGAGGGAGGGGGAGAATGGGGGAGGAAGGGGAAGAAAGTCATATGACTTTACAGCACCTTCAGCTGCCCAGATCTGAGCTCCTTCCAGACTAACAGTGGTTTAAACTAACAGATCTTCTTTCTGTCTCTTATGCCAAAAAGTTCAGAGTAGATGGTCCAGCAAGAACCAGGTTTAATGATTCCTCCTGAACGTGTTGGCTGTAACCTCACAGGTGAACAATGGCTTCTGCAGCTCTAACCATCATGTTCGTGCTCAAGGTAGGGAGAAGGGGAAACAGCACCAGAAAGCTCTATCCCATTTTTCAGAAAAGCAAATTTCCCTAGAAGCCCTAGAAGCCCCAGCCAGGCAGAAGTCCGTTACATCTCCTTGGGTCCCAACTGGGCTAGGTGACACCTACATGAAAATGATGCTGGAATAGCAGCTGTTCGGTGGTGAGCCAAGCTGTGGCAATGCCGAGTGTCCCAAAGCAGCACTCCGGGTTCTGCTGACCGGCTGCCTGGGTTTCAAGAGACTGCTGTGGTTGCCATTGCAGGGAGAAACCAGTGGCCCCATGTCTGGCCACCAGCTACGCTGCCACTCAAGAGCCTTAGCCCCGGTGGCATCATGGCTTCCAAGTCATTGCCACTCTCAGCATGGCCTCCTGATCCCTCAGCCTTCCTCCTGGGGAGACAGAGGCAGGCTGGGTCAACATCCTGCTGTGGGACTTGTTCCTAGAGGCACAGTCCAGACCCCGCCCCTGCAGTACTCCCCCACTTCAACAACACTTACCTCTTTTACAGAGGTTTTTGGTTTCTGCTTCCTGCAACAGGGCCCTAAGTGACACACGAGCCCACTATTCTCGCCGTAGGCAGCGAGGCGGCACGCCAGCTCTGTGGGGCCTCAGCCGGGCCCGGCCTGGCCAGATGAACTGAAGAACCCACTCCTCCCAGTTACCCCAATCTTCTCCGAGAACACACAGCTTCTGTAGACCCAGCTTTCACCACAGTCCTCTGAGTCTAAGTGTCCCCACGGTGGTTGTTTCCCACCCCCCGCCCCCCCGCAACAAATGATACTTCAATTCACATCCTTCGGTTTGGGGTTGCTCTATTTTTCTTTCTCTTTTATGAAATGACTTCAGGACTAACACTCTGAGGCATGGATCCAACAGAGTATTCAGCCTCTAATTTATAATGAGTTTTGGAAGCTCTTTCTCTATAAAAGACAATTTACTGGGACTTAACAGATTTCTTCTTTCAGTTAACTTTGAATAGAAACTGTAGAGAAAGACAGATGCATGAAGATTCTTGGCTGCAAGTGTGCACTGACTCACAGCAGGACACAAAGACCGACCTGAACTCAAAGCAGCCAGAACACAAACTCCCCAAGGTAAGGGAATCTGTGTTTACTGCTGTTTGGCACCTAGAGCAGAGTCACAAATACGGGGCATGCAGTGAGCGCTGAATTGCTGAATGTGTCCTGACAGCTCAGAAGGGACTCCCCATCCAGCCTCTGATGTCCGTCACCAGGCGAAGTCACTGGAAATGCCACCCTTGCCGTGTCTCCGCATTGTCCTTCCTCCACTCAGGCAGGGTACCTGCTTCGCTCTGGATCAGGGTGTAAAAGAAGCAAAGGTTGTGGTTTTTCCCAGGACCCACAGGGGACTTTTGCATCTACTGCTTCCCAGACTCCATCTCTGACCGCAGGGAACAAAACCCGAACCTCGCAGCTAAGCTGTGTGGGATTGCTTTCCTATCCCAAGAGGCAGATCAAGGCATGGATTACCTAGGCCATTTTCCATACTGCCAGCTCTAAATGGCACTTCTATAGCTCTAAAGTGTGATGAGATGGGCAGAACTATAATACTTAAGAAACCAGATATGAAGAAATATTCTGGAAGTCAATTGAGGAGTCTGCGTGTGCCTGCCTGTGTGTGCGTGCTGTGTGGGAGGGCAAGGCTGCCAAGGAATATGCTTAAGTAATAATAGATATTCTCTAAATAGCTGTGTTAGTTACCAGTTGAACACACAAACATTTATTATCTCACATAATTTCTGAAGTCAAGAATCCAAGAGCAGCTCCGCTGGCTCGTTCCGGTCCGGGGTCTCTCCTGGAGGTTTCCAACAAGAGGCCATCCAGAACTGCTGCATCTGGAGGCGTGGTTGGCCCTGGAGGGTCCACTTCCAAGATGGCTCCCTCACACAGCTGTTAGCAGACACCTACATTCCTTGCTGGCTCTTGACAGAAGGCTTCAGTTCCTCAGCAGCTCCTGGGTGTCCTCACAACGTCAGAGTCACAAGCAGGTGAGAACAAGCATGAAGCTACAGTGCTTCTGTGACCCCATCCCTGAAGTCACATCCTCAAACTTCTGCTTTTCCTAGTCATCTGAAGCCAGTCTTGTCCACACTCAAAGGAAGGGGAGTAAGTCCCGCCCACTGAAGGGAGGAATTTAATGAAGAATTTATGGACATTTTAGAACAACTGCCATCCAAGGTAGGCAGAGCTTATTTGATACAGGGTGCCTCCTAAATTCAGCATGCAATTTTAGGGCCAGGGGTGAAATGCTCAGAGGACTGGAAGAAGTTTGCCCTCCTCTCAGCAAATGTGCCTCAATTTTCCCCTATACAAACATATGACAACTACTTGTAGAATGCTCCCCAGCTTATGAAAGAAACCATTCAAAACTGAGAAGGGAAGGCAACTGCACAACTCTACCCCTTCTGGCAACCCTGCCTCACATAAGGGGAGAGAAAGAGAGACAAATCTTTCTAAAGTCACAGCCCACAAGATGGAACAGAAGTTTAAACATAGGGTTACAAAACTGTCCTCTCCAAAAGTAACAACCACCTCAGAGACCCCGCATAACCATAGATTACAAGTGAGAGAGCTGAAGGCATGCCTGTTTAACAAGGAGTTTCTAAAGAAATCCAAAGAAAATGGACAAAAATGAGGACACTAGAGGAAATGGGCAGCTACAGCTACCACAGTCAACACAGCCTAACATTAACCAGATAAACACATCTGGAACCACACACTGAAGGTCTATTTACTTCAGTTCCTATTACCTAATACATCATGCCCAACTTACAAGAAAAAAAAAGTACACGGCATGATAAAAGGGGAAGTATGTCTGAAGAAACACTGTAAACCTCAGAACCGGACTGATATGGCAGAGATCTTGCATTATCAGATGGGGAATCTGAAATAACTAATACGCTATTAGTTCTAACGAAAAAATGGACAACATGAGAGAACAAGCAGGTAACACAAGCCAAGAGATGGAAACAAATAAAAAAAAAAAGGGAAAGGTTAAAAATGACTTTAACAGAAATGAAGACTGCCTTTGATAGACTCATCAGTAGACTGGACGTGGTCAAGTCTGGCAAGCTTGGACAGCCATCCAAGCTTGTTTCATCACAGCCAGTTTCACCACAGAAACTTCCAAAACTGAAATTAAAAAAAGGAAAAGAATACCCAAGAACTATAGAATAATTACAAAGGGCATAATACACATATAAACGAAAGAAGGAAAGAAGTAAAAAGAAAAATATTTGAATAGTGACAGTTTTCTAAAATTTATGACTGATAACAAAAATCCACAAGATGCAGGAGAATACTGAACAAAATAAATATCAAAAAATCTACACCTAGGCATAATATATTAAGTTGCAGAATGTCAAGGGCCAAGAGAAAAATCTTCAAAGAAGCCAAAGAGGAGAGAAATTCCTTTCCTATAGAGAAACAAGGATAAGACTTACATTGGACTTGACTTCAGAAACCACTGCAAAAGCCTGAAGTAGTAGATTTAAAGTATTGGAGGGAAAAAAACTTCACCAACCTAGAATTCTTTACGCAGTGAAATTATCCTACGAAAGTGAAGGAGAAAAGATTTTGTCAAGAAGGCAAAAGCTGAATTTGTCATCAGACCTATCATGCAAAAAATGTTAAATTTCTTCAGCAAGGAGATCAATGGAACAGAATAGAAAGCCCAGAAATAGACCCTCAACTCTATGGTCAACTAATCTTCGACAAGACAGGAAAGAATGTCCAATGGAAAAAAGACAGTCTCTTCAACAACTGGTTTTGGGAAAATAGGACAGCTACATGCAGAAGAATAAAACCGGACCATTTCCTTGCACCACACACAAAAATAGACTCAAAATGATCGAAAGACCTCAATGTGAAACAGGAATTCATCAAAATCCTTGAGGAGAACACAGGCAGCAATGTCTTCACCCACAGCCACAGCCTAGAAACTTCACCAAAGGCAACAGAAGCAAGGGCAAAAATGAACAATTGGGATTTCATCAAGATCAAAAACTTTTGCACAGGGAAGGAAACAGTCAACAAAACCAAAAGACAACTGACAGAATGGGAGAAGATATTCACAAATGACATATCAGATAAAGGACTAGTATCCAAAATATATAAAGAACTTGTCAAACTCAACACCCAAAGAATAATCCAAACGAGAAATGGGCAGAGGATATAAACAGACATTTCTGCAAAGAAGACATCCAGATGGTTAATAGACACATGAAAAAGTGCTCCACATCACTCGGCATCAGGGAAATACAAATCAAAATCACAGTGAGATACCACCTGACACTAGTCAGAATGGCTAAAATTAACAAGTCAGGAAATGACAGATGCTGGCGAGTATGTGGAGAAAGGGGAACCCTCCTACAGTGTTGGTGGGAATGCAAGCTGGTGCAGCCACTCTGGGAAACAGTTTGAAAATTCCTCAAAAAGTTGAAATTGGAGCTACCCTATGACACAGCAATCATACTAATGGGTATTTACCCTAAAGATACAAATGTAGTGATCTGAAGGGGCACATGCACCTGAATGTTTACAGTGACAATGTCCACAATAGCCAAATTATGGAAAGAACCTAGATGTCCATCAACAGATGAAATCTTGCCATTGGCAACAACATGGATGGAACTAGAGGTTATTATGCTGAGCAAAATAAATCAATCAGAGAAAGACAATGATCATATGATCTCCCTGATATGGGGAATTTGAGAGACAAGGCAGGGGGTCATGGGGGGTAGGGAGGGAGAAAATGAAATAAGATGTGATAGGGAGGGAGACAAACCGTAAGAGACTTTTAATTTCACAAAACAAACTGAGGGTTGCTGGGGGGTTGAGGGGCAGGGACAGGATGGTTGGGTTGTGCACATTGGGGAGGGTATGTGCTATGGTGAGTGCTGTGAAATGTGTAAGCCTGATGATTCACAGACCTGTAGCCCTGGGGCAAATAATACATTATATGTTAATAAAAGAAAAAGCAAAGGGATGGAGAAAGATATACCAGGTTAATAAACAAAAGAAAGCTAGAATACCTTCATTAACTCGAGATATGAAGACGTCAAAGCAAGGAAAATCATCTAGGATGAAGAGAGTCATTACATAATGATAAGGGGACAGATTCTCCAAGAAGACAGAACAACCCTTATGTGTATATGCCTAAACAACAGAGCATCAAAATAAATGAGGCAAAACCTGTTAGAACTGAAGGGATAAAAGACAAATCCAGTATTACCTCCCCTCCATCAGTAACTCAGCAGGCTGAAAATCAGTTAAGGACATAGTTGAACTGAACATCAACAACAAACAACTGGATCTAACGGATATTTACAGATGACTTCATCCAAGAGCAGAATATACAGTCTCTTCAAACTTACATGGAACATCCACCAAGACAGAATACATGTTGGGCCATAAAACACAAAATTAAAATATAAGTCATACATAGTATGCTCTTAGACCACAACAGAATTAAAATAGAAATCAGTAAGATAACTGAAAAATCCACAAATATATACTTCTTCTAAAAAAGCATAGTCTAAGAGCTCTCAAAGGGAATTTTTTAAATGATGAAAATTCAACTTACCAAATTTGTAGGACAGAGTAAAAGCATTACTTCAGGGGAAATTTGTAGCATTGAATGAATATATTAGAAAAGATGATCCAGAACCTGCAATCCAAACTTCCACCATAAGAAACCAGAGTAAGAAAATCAAATAGAACCAAAGTTACAGCAAAATCAATAAAACTGGAAACAATGAAATAGAGAAAGCCTGTGAAACCCACAACCTGGTTCTTTGAAAAAACCAATAAAATTGATAAAATCTTATCTAAGCTAGCAAAGTCAAAAATTACTGATAGAAGTTGAAGAGGTGGGGCACCTGGGTGGCTCAGTGGATTAAAGCCTCTGCCTTCAGCTCAGGTCATGATCCCAGGGTCCTGGGATCGAGCCCCGCATCAGGCTCTCTGCTCAGCAGGGAGCCTGCTTCTCCCTCTCTCTCTGCTTGTCTCTCTGCCTACTTGTGATCTCTGTCTGTCAAATAAATAAATAAAATCTTTAAAAAAAAAAAAAAAAGAAGGCGAAGAGGTAATGTCACTACTGATTTCATGAACACTAAGAGGATAAAAAGGAAAATCAAACAGCTCTGTATCACCAATAGTTACTTAGAAGAAATAGACAAATTCTTTGAAAACCTCCATCTTCCAAAACTGACACAAGAAGAAATAGATCTAAATAGGCCTATATCTTTTTTGGTTCCAGTTCAAGAAGATGGCAGGGTAGGAAGACTGAACTCTCAATTCACAGGAGATACCAAATTGCTCCTTTTAATAAGTCAATTCCTCCTAAAGATCTGAGGGCTTACTGAACAGCTCCTGAACTGAAGACAAAGGGATAAAAGAAGAGTAAGAGAGGAAGACACGGTCAGAAGGTGAACCTCCACCCCAACACTGAGAACCGCAGAGGGAAGGACAGTACTGCGGGCAGAGGGGAAAGCCATGCTTTAAAAGAAGAGCTAGCATATAAGAGAGACCATTCTAGAACTCTGCCAAGCAGTGAAGGAGCTGCAGGAACATGGTCCAGGTCTGAGGGACTGGAGAACAACACTCCTACTGGGTGGGTCCAGCTGTTTCTGTGAGTTTTCACTTCAGTGGGCCCAGGATCCACAGGCTCACGCCAGCCCTAGATGTAGTCAAACATGGGGAAAAAAGACACTGTTTGAAAAGTGGTGAGGAATGACAGGAACTTGCTGTCTGACCTCCACCTCAAATGCCAAGACTGAACCAGAATCTGGCCACCACAACCAGCAGGTCAGATTGGCACAGTGAGCTTGCCACCTCAGCATGCCCAGGGCCCACAAGTCCACACCAGCCACTCTGTGGTGCTGGGGACCAGAGAACAAGCCACAGTTTGGTAGGGTTTTAATTTTACTGTTTTAGTTTTTGTGGGTTTTTTTTACTTTAAGATTTCTCTTTTTTTCCCCCTTTTTTCTTTATTCTTCCTGTAAAAAGTCAAAGTTTAAAAGAGTAGTGTATACAGCCACAGCTTCAGCCACCAGTGAAAGTCACCATGCACACAGTCTGCAGAAGGGTCACCATGCACAAGACCACTCCCTTCAACTTCAGAAGTAGCCACTTTGCCTTACCCATAGAAACAAAGACAGACAGTCAAAATGAGAGAAAATAAGGCTTCAAAGAACAAGAAAAAAAAGTCAGTGAAAAAATTTAAATGAAACAGAGATAAGTAATATACCTGATAAAGAATTTAAAGTGATGATTATAACGATAATCACTGGACTAGAGAAGAGTGGGAGGACTCCATGAGACCTTCAATAAAGAGAGAATATTAAAAAGAACCAATCAGAGCTGAAGAACACACAAGTGAGCACACCAGCGGGAACCATCTCGGGTAACCGAGAGAATGCAGAAGGTTGTGTCTGTGATCTGGAAGACATGTAACAGGAAACACGAGCTGGACAGCAAAAAGGAAAGAATTTTAAAAATGATTAATAGATCTCTTGGACAGCATCAAGCAAACAAACATTTGCACTATGGGGGTCCCAGAAGAAGAGAAAGTAGAAAACTTATTTGAAGAGATAACTGAAAATTTCCCTAACCTAAGTTGGTAAGCACAAATCCAAGTCCAAGAAGCACTGAGTTCTGAAGAAGAGAAGCCCACGGAGGCCCACACTGTGGCACTAATTAAAATGCAAAAGGTTAAAGATGAAGAGAATCCTAAAATTGGCAGGAGAAACCAAGAGTTACCTCCAAGGAAAAACCTAGAAGATGATCAGCTGATTTTTCAGCAGAAACACTGCAGACCAGAAGAGAGTGCTAAGAGGGAAAAAAAAAAACCAACAACAACAACAAACCTACAACCAAGAATACTCAACCCAGCAACATTCCTGTTCAGATTTGAAGGAGGGATAAAGAATTTCCCAAACAAAGAAGATTATCACCACTAAACCAGCCTTACAAGAAACATGAAAGGGAGTTCTTTAAGTGGAAAAGAAATGGCTGTTAGACAAAATACAAATAAAAATGTATGATATGACAACGTCTATATAAAATGTGGAAAAGGGAGTAAAAAGGGAAGGGAAAGGGGGAAAGATCTTTTTCTTAGAATGTGTTTGAAATTAAATGACAATCAGATTAATATCGACTGTCATTTACCAAGAATGTTAAATATGGACCTCATGGTAACCACAAACCCAAAAGCCAAGATACACAAAAATAAAGAGAAATCCAAACAAAACATTACAGATACTTACCACAAAGACAGACAAAAGAAGGAATTAGTAAAACAACCAGAAAACAAATTTTTTGAAGTGGCAATCAGTACATACCTATCAATTATTTTCAATGTAAATAGCTAAAATGCCCCATAAGGCAGAGTGGCAGAAAGACCCATCTCTATGCTGCCTACAAGAGACTCCTCTCCAACCTGACCAAAAGTGAAGGGATGGAAAAACATTCACCATGCAAATGAAAGTAGGAAAAGAGCTAGGGTAGCAATGCTTTTATAAACCAAATGGACTTTAAAACAGACTGTAACAAGAGACAAAGAAGGGCATTACATAACAATAAAGGAATCGATCCAACAAGAGGATATTACCATTGTACATATCCACACACCCAATACTGGAGCAAATACATAAAGCAAAGAAAGAAACTGATGGTAATACAATAAGAGTGGGGCACTTAAACCCTCCACTTACGTCAATGGATCGATCACCCTGCCAGAAAATCAATAAGGAAACAATGTCCCTAAATGACCTATTGACCGACAGACGTAATACCAGATATTCCACCCAAAAGCAGAATACACATTCTTTAAGTGAGCATGGAACATTTTTCAGAATACATCACGTATTGGGCCATAAAATAAGCCTCAGTAAATTTAAGCATTCGGTAAGAATCAACATCCATTCATAACAAAAACTCTTAGCAAAATGGGGTTAGAAGGAACATACCTCAATATAGAGGTCATATATGAAAAGGCCACAGCTATCATCAACCTCAATGGTGAAAAACAGCTTCCCAACATCAGGATCAAGACAAGAATGTCCAGTCTCACCACTTTCATTCAACCTAGTACTAGAAGTTCTAGCCACAGCAATCAGACAATAAGAAACAGGAGGCACCCACATGGCCATAAAAAAAAAAAAAAAGAGGTAAACTGTCACTATTTGCAGATGACATAGTACTACACATAGAAACCCCTGATGATCTCCACCAAAAAACTAAAAACTACAAGAATAAATGAATTCAGTAAAGTGGCAGGAAACAAAATTAACATGCAGAATACTATTTCTAAACACTAACAACAAAGTTGAAGAGAAATTAAACATTTACAATTGCATCAAAAAGTGTAAAACACCTAGGAATAAATTTATACAGAGAGGTGAAACAACTGTACCCTGAGAACTGTAAAAAACTGATTAAAGAGACTGAAGATAACACAATTGGAAAGATATTCCACGCTCATGGATTGGAAGAACATTGCCAAAATGTCCTTATTACCCAAAGCAATCTACAGATTCAGTGTAATCCCTATCAAAATACCAACAGCATTTTTCGCAAAACTAGAATTTGTATGGAACCACAGAACATCCTGAGTAGCCAAAGCACTCTTGAAAAATAAAGCTGGAGTCTCACAGTTCCAGATTTCAAGATATAATACAAATCTGTGATGCTACAAACTTGATGGTATTGACACAAAAACAGACACATAGCTCAACAGAACAGGATAGAGACCCCAGAAATGAGCACACCCTTACAAGGTCGATTGATCCAGGAAAAAGGAGACAAGAATATTCAATGGAGAAAAAAAATTTTTAAAGGTGCTGGGGAAACTGGACAGTTACATGTAAAAGAATAAAACTGGACTACTTCTAACACCATACACAAAAATAAATCCCAGCGGATTAAAGATGTAAATGTGAGACTGTAAACCACAAAAATCCTAGAAGAGAACACAGGGAGTAATTTCTCTGACCTCAGGCATAGCAACCTTTTTCTAGATAGGTCTCCTAAAGCAAGGGAAACAAAAGCAAAAATAAACTATTGGAATTACATCCAAATAAAGAGGTTTTTGACAGCATGGAAAACAACAAAAGACAACCTGCTGGACGGAAGAACAGATTTGCAAATGAGGTCCCCAATAAGAGGCTAGTATCCAAAATATATAAAGAACTGACAACGCCAAAAATCCTGATTAAATAATGGGCAGGGGACCTGGATATTTTTTTCAAGGACCTACAGACGGCCAACAGACACACGAAAAGACGCTCAACATCACTCATCAGGGAAATGCAATTCCAAACCACAATGAGACGTCACCTCATGCCTGCTAGAATGGCTACAGTCGAGAGAAGAGATAGCAAGCATTGGCAAGGATGTCGAGAAAAGGGAATTCCCATGCACCGTTGGCAGGAATGTGAATTGGAGCAGCCATGGGGGGGGCAGTATGGAGGATCCTTAAAAAATTAAAAATAGGGGTGCCTGGGTGGCTCAGTGCCTTAAGCCTCTGCCTTCGGCTCAGATCATGATCTCAGGGTCCTGGGATCGAGCCCCACATTGGGCTCTCTGCTCAGCAGGAAGTCTGCTTCCCCCTCTCTCTCTGCCTGCCTCTCTGCCTACTTGTGATCTCCATCTGTCAAATAAATGAATAAAATCTTTAAAAATTAAAAATAGAAATGCTATATGATCCAGTAATCCCCCTATTGGGTATGTAGCCAGGGAAAACAGAAACACTAACTCATAAAGATATATGCAGCTTGATGTTTGCTGAAGCTTTATAACAGCTGAGACATGGGAGCAACCTGAGTGTCCATAAACACACATGGATAAGGAAAATGTGGCATAAACACACGGTGGGATATGACACAGCCATAAAAAATGGGAAATCACGCCATCCGAGACAACATGGCTGGACTGAGAGGGTATTTTTTTTTTTTTTTTTGACTGAGAGGGCATTATGCTAAGTGAAGGAAGTCAGACTAAGAGGAATACCATATGATTCCACTCATAAACGGAATAAAAAATGAACAAAAAGCCAAATCAAGACTATAAATACAGAACTGACAGTAGCTAGAGGGGAGGGGCCGTGGGGTTGGGCAAGATGGGTGAAGAGGAGAGGGAAACAGGGGCCAACAGCTATGAAATAAATCACAGGAATAAGTAGTACAGTGGGAGGAACACGTCAATGATGCTGTAACGACAATGTAACGGGGCAGATGAGAGCTACGCTTGTGAACATAGTGTAATGTAGAAACTTGTCAAATCACTTAGTCGTATACCTGAAATGAACATTGGGCCAACTATACTCAAAAAAAGTGTACCACATGAGGATTTGAGAAGTTAAAATGAAGCCTAAACCTTTTAAATTAATAATTAACAGCCATCCGGGGAAGAAAGCATCAGGCCTAGAAGGTTTCATTGGTGAGTTACATAAAACATTTAAGGAAGAAATAATGCTGGTTATCTAACAAGCTCTTTCAGAGAACAGAAAAGGCAACATTCCCTAAATCCTTCTTTGGGGATGGCATTATCCAAATACCAAAATCATAAATATATTATAAGAAAGAAAACCTTCAAAATATTAAATTTTTAAAAAATGATTAAAAAAAATAAATGAATGAATGAAAATTAATTAATTAATTAATTAAAATCTTTTAAAAAAATTCTCTCTCAAACAGATTAAAAAAAAAATCCTCAAAATTTTAGCAAATCAAATCAACAGTACATTAAAAGGATTACCATGAAACTAGGTTAGCTAAGTTTACTTCATATAGTAGAAGGTAACATTTAATGAAACTTCCCTAAACATTAATCATAAGAAATTCTTGAAAGTACAGAAAACTCAGTATTGCTATAAAGATCACAGGGTCCTGGCAGAAACAGCTGTCTGGCCATCCACCAACAACTGGTGCCCCCTTTCCAGAGGATGGCATGGTTGCCGGGAAGCAGCTTCCCAGATCACAACTCGGTTTCCCAGCCTCCATGCTTCTATGTGTGGCCACAAGGACTCCTGCTAATGGAATGAAGCAGGTACCATTTCCAAACTATCAGAGTTAAGAAGGTGAGATTTTTGTCATTGCCTTTCTTCTGTGTCACCCAAAGGCAGAAAACGAAGCACAGGACTTTGAAACCCTATGGATGACAGAGCGATAACACGGAGGGTCTTCAAACTGAGACTTGGAGGACAGGTTCTTGCCAAGCAAGACCAAGCACTTGTATTTTACATGAGCTAAAAATCAATTTCCACTAGAGTGTGCCAGGAAATTCTGTAGGTAAGCCTGTTATGGGACCGTGCGATCCTCATCTAACAGTTTTTAGATCTTCTCTGCTTCTTGAAAAGCAAAACTCAAAATATGGTAAGACCAGAGGGTCTTCCTTGCACAAGGTAGGTGGGCTAAACAAATATGTTTCCTGGAGTTCAGAAACCTATTGATTCTTTAGCAACTTTTTAGATTTAAAGATATATTCAATGGGCATGTAGGGAACCTCGTGGCAAATGTAAAGGACTGCTGAGAAAAATAAATGGTGTAAACGTTGGGAAACACTGCTCTTCCTCCCTTCCTCAGTCTCCCCAATCTCTCACCGCTCTTCTGCTGTTCCCAGGAGACTTTCTTTGGGCAAGTCACGGTGGTAGGATCCCAAGGAAACTTCTGCTTCTAAAATTGCCTGAAATCTCTAGCATACAGAATTTTAGGAGTAAAGCATCTCAACTTAAAGGCCACTGTCTCAGAGAGATGGCCCCTTACCACCCACTGGCTACTTGGTTTGCCAAAACATTAATCTGAAACCACCCTCCCAGTCTCTCACCCAGATTTTTACAGAGAATATAGAATGCAAAAAAGCAAAAAGGGAGGAGTCCTGGCATGCTCGAGAAACAGGCAGCACTCAAGTAAAGACTCCAGGAGATACTTTATTGAGGAAGGAAGCCCGTGAGTTGTAACACAGCCTCCTGATTTGTGTCCTTGATTGATCTTCACCAGCCAGTTCGGTCAGGCACCTCTCCTTTCCCTCCTCTAAAACCCATCAGAAATACTCCTATACCAACAAGAATAAAATCCAAAGTGCTGGGAGGCACAGGTAGAAGACGGATGGTGTTTAAGGGTACAAACTTGTCATGAGTAGTAAATAAGCCACCGAGATCAAATGCACAGCGTACTGAATGTCAGCTACACTGAGCTGTAATTATGTCATGTAATATGGCTACATCCCCAGCCACGGGACAGTATATTAATACATCAGTAACACACCCCACTCCTTACCTTCACACGGCCTTCAAGGTCAAACATAGTCACTAATTTTTTTTTTTAATCCCAAGTGCTTCCCATGGTTTCAGCTATTCTGTTATTTCTATATCATCTTTATGTTCCTGAACACAGCAACCAACTTCCTATACTCTCCAACTGTCTACAATACCTTCTTTTCCCAGTCCAAAAGCAGACTTTTATCCATCTTTCTTAACCCAATTCAAGTTCTGCCTCCTGTACCAAGCTCACCTCCAGCCAATCCTCCACCTCCAGTGAGAGTCAGGTGCCTTCACTCATGGTCTTTGCAGGACTCCGTAACACACCCTCCACTGCTCTTAGGCTATCATGTAAAGGAGAGCAACTAGATGGTCCTTTCTGAGGACTGGCAGTGACTTAGGTCTGCCTCCCTTATGCCAAACCCAGTGTCTGACACTCAGAGTGAACAGCATTTGGTGAAACTATGAAAAAATAAGCAAAACTCAAAGTCTAAGCAAAAGCAATGTGAGCAGCTCAGCAAAACCACGCATGTGAATATGTACCTATTCAACCCATCAAAACTATCCAAGAATCATTTTAAGCCCTTTGGTCGATCTTCAGAGATGTACCACCAACTGAACCATTTATTGAGCAGAATCTATGGGAACTTGACCAAAACAAACTTGGTTTAAAAAAAAAAAAAACCCAGCAGGAGACTGCTGTTTGCATCTGCACCATCTCTACCCCGCCATGCTAGGTGCGAGCTGCGGCATGTGGATGTGGCAGGTGGGGAACAAGACAGAGTCCATCCCTTCAGCTCCGTGCCATAGAAGATCTGTTCTGGAGGAGGTCAGTGCCCACTCCCTCATCTCCAATGCCTGCTCTGTGGCATTGGTGGGCCAGCCAGTGAAGAGCCAGCAAGGCCCACCCCCAACCCATTCCACAGAAGTTCTTCCAGGAAAGAAGGATAAATTCTGACCTATCACTGCCTCAGCACTGTGCTCTGCTGATCCAAAGGGAACCACTAAAATCTAGCCTTAAAAATGAAAGCTATCTGAGCAGACACACTAGAGGTTTCACACTCCAGGGAAGGGTCAGGGGTGATCTCACGTATTAGTTCATCCAGGTCACTAAACTAGCCAACAGGTAAGAACAAGAAGTTCTGAAAAGAGAGGTCAGTACCCCGAGTTGTTACATAGGTTTTCTTTTCTTTTCTTTTTAATGTTATATTAGTCATCATACAGTACATCATTAGTTTTTGATGCAGCGTTCCGTGATTCATTGTTTGCATATAACACCCAGTGCTCCACGCAATATGTGCCATCCTTAATACCCATTACTGGGCTCACTCGTTCCCCCACCCTCTCCACTCTAAAACCCTCAGTTTGTTTCTTAGAGTCCACAGTCTGTCATGGTTCATCTCCCCCTCTGGTTTTAGAACCCCTTCGTTTACCCCTTCCTTCTCCTAATGTCCTCCATGCTATTCCTTATGCTCCACAAATAAGTGAAGCCATATGATAATTGACTTTCTCTGCTTGACTTACTTCACTCAGCACAATCTCCTCCAGTCCCGTCCATGCTGATACAAAAGTTGGGTGTTCATCCTTTCTGATGACTGAGTAATATTCCATTGTGTATATGGACCACATCTTCTTTATCCATTCATCTGTTGAAGGGCATCTCAGGTCTTTCCACAGTTTGGTGATTGTGGACATTGCTCCTATGAACATTGGGGTGCATATGACCCTTCTTTTCACTACATCTGTATCTTTGGGGTAAATACCCAGTAGTACAATTGCTGGGTCACAGGGTAGCTCTATTTTAATTTTTTTAAATATTTCAACAGAAAGTTGTAAGGCATGTAAAAAAATGTGTGACACATACAGGAAAAGAAAATGCAGAGACTACTGCAAAGGGTCCCAGATGTTGGACTTAGACAGACTTCACAGCAGCTGTTACTAAAATGCTACAAGAACCAAAGAAACCATGTTTCAAGAATCACAATGTGTAACCATGGCTCTGCAGATTAAAAATTGCAATAAGCTATGGCTTCTAGAGTTGAACAGTTCAATGACAAATGACTGTTACTGCAGGGGCCCAGTGAGAGATCTGAGCCAGCAAAATACATTGAAAACCACAGGACAGAGCAACAGAAATTACACAGTCTTCATTTATATTCATTTTGGTATTTTTTTAAGAGCCTCTGAGAAATGTGGTATACCATTAAGTAGACCAACATATGCATAATGGAGTCAGAGGAGGATACCTGAATATTTCCCGTGTTTGATAAAAAGAACAATCTGCAGTCAAGAAGCTCAACACACTCTCAGATAAACAAGGATATTCATGCTTCGATACATCACTGCCCAAATGCCAAAGCCTGAAAGCAGCAAGAGAAAAAGGACTCACACGTGAGAGAATCCCAATGAGATTAACTAGTTCCCTAAAGGTAATCAGATGGGACCTATAAAAGATAGTATAATTGCATATTCTCTTCTCTATATTCAAAGAAAAACCACATAGAACCGAGCTAAGACTTCCACTTCCAGGAAGATGAAGCACAAGGACCTTCTGTATTCTCCAAGCAGAGTGAAAAAGCCTGGATGTTGTATATGAAATATACTGAAAGGCAGAGGGGAGAAGAAAGACCGGCCAGAGACCACAGGGCTTGAGGAAGGGCACAAGGGTGAGTCCGTTCAGGTTTCTTTCTGCCTCCTACATCCCAGACTGGACAATAGAAAAGTCAATTGGGTGCAGACAAGAAGTCCCCATGGCAAGTTTGTTCCCTCTAGACAGAAAACCAGGAAAGGGGTGTCCTAACAAGACAGAACACTCTGGAACAACAACTACTCCATTCCTACAGAATACCACAGGAAAAAATGGCCTCCTCAGATGCACCCCTGCTGGCAAAGGCCAGACAGAGGGCCTGGGTTTCCACCCTCACCAGTAATGAGACACCCAACACCCACTGGAATGGTGTCAAAGTTGAAATTCCTGCTTCTGCATTCTGTTGTCCCTGCTAGGCTGTAACAACTGCCCTGCCAGCGGCCTCGGGGGCAACCAGGTGTGGAGCTGGCTCTTCTGCTTCATACAGTGCTGATAAAGTGATTTCACCCCTCCCTACAGGGGTGGTGTCCAAGGAGGCCAAACAGAAGTTCTGCATTTCCACCATGTTCAGCAGGAACAAGGCCACCCCGTATAGGGCCCACTGGAAGGCACTGAAGAGGTATCCCTACATCTCCCCACAAGGTAATGGCAGTCACATCTACTCTGAGCCCGAGCTCTCACTGACCCGCAGCAGTAACAAGAACCCTGTCTGTCCACAGAGGCTGCCCAGAGGACCTGGACTCCCACCCCCACCTGGCAGTGAACAAGTGGGGACTCCCTTCCTTCAGAGCAGTCTCAGAGGAGACCCACTGAAACATCTTTTAAATAAGATCCAGAGTCCTACAATGTAATACTCAAAATACCCAAGTTCCAGTCAAGAATTCATCATACCAAGACATAGGAAGACCTCAAGCTGAATGGGAGGAAAAAAAAAAAAAAAAAAAGACTCCATTGATGGTAACCCAACACGACACATTAGAATTATTAGACAGAAATTTTAAAGGAGTGGTATGCCTGGGTGGCTCAGTACCTTAGGCTCAGGTCATGATCTCAGGGTCCTAGGATCAAGCCCCACATCAAGCTCCCACCTCAGTGGGAAGTCTGCTTCTCCATATCTCTCTGCCCAACCCCCCGCCAACTCATGCTCCTGCCCTACCCACCCAATAAAATTTTTTTAAAAATTTAAAGGAGCTACTGTAAAAGCGTTTCCATGAACATGCTTGAAACAAGTCTCAGCACCAAAGTCCCAGAGGAAGGGCAGAGGGGAAGACCCAAACAAATTCAGAAATAAATAATAGAAAGACTGAATGGATAAGCTCAACAGAACAGAAAGAACTGTAGAGGAAGAATCAGTGAATTCGAACACAAAGTCTCTGATCTGAACTGTGGGACAAACTGCTGAAGAACAGTGGGTAGAGTCTGAGGAACAAGACTATAATAAAAGACCTACTGTCTGTGTCAGAGTGCCACGGAAGGAGAGAGGGGTCAGGACACGGGGCAAAGTTTCCCAAGTTTGTCAAAAGACATAAACCTACAGACTCAATCTGAGTAAACCCCTAGCAGAATAAACCAGAAAATATCTGCACTGAGACCCATCACAGACTTTTTGAAAACAAAAGGAAAAGAAAAATATTTGAAAGCAGACAGAAATAGTGAAAACAGCTGGAGTGACAGTGGAGTTCTCACCAGACACTGAAGGACAGGAAGGAGGGGCATGAGATTTTTCGGGAGCTGAAAGAAATGAGCTGTCAAGCCAGACTTCTGCATCTAATGAAAGGAGTGTTCAGGAAGGAAAGAGACCTCAAGACATATTCAGAGAAAGGAGAACTAAGGACTATTGCCAGCAGACCTGCCCTAAAAGAATGACTGAAATAAGTCATTCTAGGGGGACCTGGGTAGTTTAGTTGGTTCAGCGTCTGCTTTTGGCTCAGGTCATGATCCCCAGGTCCTGGATGGAGCCCCACGTCCTGCTCTCTGCTCAGTGGAGAGTCTGCATCTGCCTGTCTCTCTGACCCTCCTCTGTGCTTGTGCAGTCTCAAAAAAAAAAAAAAAAAAAGTCCTCTAAATTGAAAGGAAATAAAGAATCCTTATAACATTAGCAAGAAAGAATGACCGCGGTAGCCAAAATTATATATATGCACATGTAATGGACATCCTTTCTCCAGTTTTCCAAATTATGTTAGACAGTTGAAGCAAAACTTATGATCCTATCTAATAGAAGTCTTCCTGTATGCAGAGGAGACATTCAAGCATTTATTATGAATGGGAGGATAGGGGATCTCCCCCACAGGTGCATGAGTCTCTACGAGGGATAAGACAACAGAACCACACACACCCAGGACCTATTTCAAGTTCTTGACTTGGAGATCACACTATGATTACAGAAGGTGTAACCACTGGGGAAAACTGGGTGAAGGGTCCACCAGACTTCCCACACTATCTGCAACGTGCCTGTCTTTACCAGGACACCACAACTAAGGGCTTTTCTCTCACACACACATGAACACACAACAAAAAGACCCACCCTCAGACCAATGTCTCTTGTGAACACAGATGCAAAAACTCACAAAATACTAGCACACAGATTCCAGCACAATATAAAAAGGATTATATGCTACACCCAAGTGGGAATTAGCCCAAGAATGAAAGGGTGATTGAATCAAAAATCAATTACTGTGGTATATTCACCCAACAGATTATTCAGCCATTAAAAGGAACAGGAGGAGGGGCGCCTGGGTGGCTCAGGGGGTTAAAGCCTCTGCCTTCGGCTCAGGTCATGATCTCGGGGTCCTGGGATCGAGCCCTGCATCGGGCTCTCTGCTCAGCAAGGAGCCTGCTTCCCCCTCTCTCTCTGCCTTCCTCTCTGCCTACTTGTGATCTCTGTCAAATAAATAAATAAAATCTTTAAAAAAATAAAAATAAAAAGGAACAGGAGGTACCTGTGTACCCTCCTATACCATAGACCTCTGCCGCGGCACCACGTGAGCCTTGAAAAAGTAAGAGAAGCTACAGAAAGATCACCCACTGGGCAATTCTGCATACATAAGGACATCCAGAAAGGGCAAACCCAGAGACACACATCCGCGAGGACTGGGGGCCAGTGGCTGGAGCTGCAGGGAATGAGGAGGACTGCTAGTATGCACAGGCTCTGTCTCCAGGGCAGGTGGTACAACACTGATGTACTTAGAGCATGAATGTTCTGGTTAAGTTGTATCTCAAAGTTCTTAAAAAAAATTTAAAAAAAAAGGAAAGAAATCACAGAAATGCTCTGCAATCTGTTGGTATTGTAATACAGAGGCAACACCTCCCACGAATCTCAAATTCCTGAGCTCGAAACACTGTCAACATCTGAGGAAGCACATCTGAGGAAGCTGGTGATTGTGTATCCCTTGTTTAACGGGGCAGAGGAGGAGATCTTCGAGAAAGCTCTGAATGCTGTTTGAGTGGAGGTATGTTTAGGCCCAAACAGATGGGCTCAGCTAGCTGAAAATTTGTGCATATGGTTCCCCACCTGTGAGGACAGATAAATGGGGGGAGGCGGGGGGGTAAGTCTGGTTGTGGAACGTAGAGTCCTACGGGTCTGAGGCCCAGTTCCCCCCAAGCCTCGTGCTGTCGCACCCTGTATGAGCACAGGGGAGTCCCTCCATCTGTTCTCGGGAGCGTGGGCTCCACCGTCAGAGCGCCTGAAATGCCAGGTGTCAGAGTCCCTCGTGGGTGGCCGTGAGGGTTAAAGGTGGACACCTGCAGACAGCTTCGGTCAGCGCAGCACCTAAGGCAGTTGTCCCACCAACCACGACGGAGGAGTGGATGACAGCAGGGTTCACTGGGGTACAGAGCACCTGCAGAAGTATTACAGAAAGTATCAGGAAAAAACCAAGCAGGTGTCTTGTGAAGTTCTATGTGATTTTTAGGAATTAAGTGATGTGATTTTGGACTCTAGTGTTGGTCACATTCTAGACCTCCAAATAGTAGCTCCCTTCCCCCAACCTGACACACGCACAGGCAGACACCTGTGTGGGTGTCTGGTACCGTCCAGATCTGGTTTTCTAAGGACGGGTCTGTCTGCCATGCCCGTCCTCTGGCCCTTCACGGACACTCCTCTCTTTGGCCACCTTCTTCTCTTTCCCTCCAAAGGTTCCACACCCTTCACCAAGACTGCACCGAAATTGTCACTGGGCTTGCTGGGGAAGAGAACATTGGCAGGGAGAGGAGGCGTCTTAAACTAGAGGGACCTGATGGAAGAAAAGGAGCCCCCAGCAGTCTGTTCTAGTGGGTTCTTCCTCTTTAGGATAGAGAGACTGTGAGGGGCCAGAGGACGTGTGGCTAGATGCTTCTACCAGCTATGGTACCCCAGAAACCACACTCCCAGGCCTTGCTCTCAGGAAGTGCTCACCACCTCACCCAGGCAGAGACCGCACGGGGTCAGGCCCCACGTTGGGTGCCTGCAGCACCGTGAGGGTCTACCTTCCAGCAACCAGGCCTCGCCAAGTCGGAACTGGCCACCCTTTCTACCCTGCCCATATTCAGTTCTCCTCCTCGAGGACCCTCAGCTTCCATTCTGGATTCGTCCTCTCTCAGGAACCCCCGCCCCAAGTAGAACTGAGTGCTCAATCCTCGGAATGAAACTGCCCTCACTGCCCCTCCCACTAACACCACCCCCGTGTGCACCTGTCCAGCATCTGCTTATTTTTCCCCCACATTTGTCTCTCCATATCTTGAGCTCCTCAAGGACACAGGCTCTTCCTGGCTTGGAGCCGCGATGGTACGTTATAAATACTCAGAACATAGATTTTGGGAGTGTGACAATTTTCCATTAGAAGATATACTTTAAAAAAAATACACCACGATTAGTACTAAAATCTGAAAAGAATTTGCAAAGAAGAGTAGAAGCAGAGATAAAGAAGGAACGAAGGCCACCCGAGAGGAGGGGAGGGAGGAGAGGGGCAGCCGTCCACGGGAGGACCGCCCTGAGGGGAGCATCCCCCACCACAGACCCTCCCCCCTCTGTTCTCGCCCCTCCTCTCTGCCACCCACGCCTGGTCACTTCTCAAACATCCCATGATCTTCTTCTGACTCAAGCCTTCATGTCGTTTCCGGGGAGTTCTGATCAATACACACATACATTCACGTGCGTGCACAGAGCACGGCGACAGAAACACACTTCTTACTATAGGTTTTGTCAAAATAGTTTTACTCAATCCTGGTCTAGAGCAACAGATTTTTATCTTTGGCAGAGTTTTATATATATATATATTTTTTAATCTTTGAAACTTTGATTTAAAAACGCAGACGTGCCCACACTCACGACATCATGCCCCCAGCTTCAGAGTCTGCACACCCACACAAAGAACCCTTTGGGATCCACGGGCCTCGCCTCAGGGCCGCCTGACGGTGCGGCACGTGCTGACCCTCCCAGGGACACTGGCATCGCTCATGGACTCACCGGCTTTCCGAGGTGAGAAACAAGAGATTGTGGGAGAAGGCACCCACTGTGCCTGGGCCCTTGACCTTCAGTGGTCTGTTGAAGGGCAGGATCATCATAGGTCCCTGGGACATGCCCCCCCCATCCTAGTTTTGTGGTTAAAAACATGATAAGAAGATACGACAGAAAACGGAAAGAATGACTTTGGCACTGAAACGAGTCCCGTATTTCGGAAACACAGGAGCATGTAAAGTAGGTGTTACTCTATCAAGGATCCCCCAATGTATTTGCTAGCTCGAATGGGAGATACATAAGAGTTTCTTCATTAAACATGTAACTATCTAACCAAGGGGAAAAAGGGGGGTAAGAGGTGAACAGAGTAGAACTCTTCAGAAGAACCATGATGGGAAGATTCATGGGAGAAAAATACTCCTTCAGCCCCCACCCACCCACCCACCTGGGGAAAGCGCGGTTCACACTCCAAGAGCAAGCGAAGCCATTTGCCCAGAATTAGCCGCCACTGTGGAATTAACAATTCTCACAGGCTTTTGAGAAACAAGATACATTTCCCAAAGAGGAGTCCTATGTGAAGGCACCATTCCTTCCAAAGAGACACCCATCTGCTCTCCCTGCGCTCAGTTTCGGGGACTGCGACAATATTGTAGTTTAAAAAGGCCTTTGCTGGGGACTGGGGGTGGGGAGCCCTAGGGGGATCCGTCCGTTAAGCGTCAGCTCAGGTCATGATCTCAGGGTCCTGGGATCGAGCCCTGCATCAGCCTCCCTGCTCCGGCCGGAAGCCAGCTTCTCCCTCTCCTTCTTCCCTTAGCTCCCCTGCTTGTACTCTCTGCCAAATAAAAACTTTAAAAAGATCTTTGTTTTCTCCTACACAAGTAAAGGGTAATCTGTTGAGCACACCCTAAGTGCCCAATGGGGATGAATTCATGGAAAGAAAGGTCTCTCTTTGTGGTAACTATTTATTTTTTCAAACAAATGGTAAGGCAAGTCTTTTTGAAATGCCTGTGTTAAGGATCCTATAACTGAAATCACACAAATGGGGAAGGTCTCAGGTGGTCCCTGGGATTCTATAAGTGAAGTCACACTGTCCTTGTCCCTAGGTCTGCTCCAGCCTCCAAAAAAAGCCAGGCACCAAATGGCCAAGGGAAGCGGGAGCCAGGATGTCAATGCAAATGCTCGTGCATAAGAACAGACCATTGATGGGTCCTAGGAGGCTGCCCATCCCACAGTAACACGTGTCCTCAGCTGAAATCCCAGCTCCTGCCTTCTTTCTAGAGCATAAGAGTAGGATCCGCCCTTGAAGCAGGTCACAGCCTAGCTTTCTATTCCATCTACTCATGAGATAGTAATTATTTGTAATCAGGAAAGCCAACTGGTCAGGACTAAAGGTCTCCTGATGAAATGAGTCAATCTGATAAGAAATGCTTCTGTCCACAGCTCTGTACATGGTAGCCCTGACCTCCATGAACTTTACAGTCTGAGGTTCATGGCAGAGTGATGATGCTGTTGGTCTCATGGTGTATTTTCTCTGGAATTCATCAGCTTGGGCATGAGGTAAGCAAGAGGCACACCATACTAGACATGACCCCATGAGGTGACAGACACAGCTGAGAAGGCCTACAGAGGTGGCCATCCTAAATGTGGTCAGGGTGAGGCATGTGCTGGTGAAGGAAATGTAAACCAAGCCATGAACACCTTAATATATGTGTGGGAAATCAAAAATTGTTTGCTTCAGGGACAGTAGTGTCCATGCAGGATCAGTTCATGGCAGGAAAGATAGCAGCAAAGAAATGGGTCACCACAGGGTCACCAAAGTACAAATGGGACATGGATGGCATCTGGACCAGTGCTGTGACCAGGCCAATGCCGAACGCCACACACCTTCCTATTCCTCAAGACCAGATGTCCTTGGGTCCCATGACAAGCAGAGGGAGTGGCCTGGACCCTAGAGACATGGTCCTAGTGAGCTGAGCTGACTGGGGAGAAGACGCTCTGCACCCCACCCTACAGGCGTGGACCACCTCGGACTGGAGGCAGGCTGTGCACCCCTGACCCCCATCAGCACTGAGAATAAAGAAAGGGGGATTGTGGGGGGGGTGGGAGAGACTACCTAGGGATTTCCAAATGACCACCTAACAGCTGGTGTGGGATCAAGAAAATCAAGAACAGGATGACCGGCTGGTTCTGAGACCAGACGAGGGCACCATGAAATGATGACAAGCATCTATGGTCTCAGAACCAGCCAGCACACTCAGGAAGCAGCACGTGGCTAATGCAGAGGGAGCCTATGTGGCATTTCCTGCAGAAGACAGGGCAGTCACAAAGCTAAAGACACCCAGTGAGAGGAACCATCAGCTTCCCTGAGGCTTTTTCCCTATATTCTATAGTTTTAGGGACAGGAATTAAATAGGTCAAAATGAGAAAATTCTTGTTCTGCCAAGGACTCTAGGTCATGGGCAGAAACCACACAGAGGAAGACAAGGCAACAATATTAAAATAGGACTGCTCCTGCCAAGGGCTCCTCCAGCCAAAATACGTGGGGAAGCCTGCCCCTGCTTCATCAACACACCCTTCCGCCACCATAGACACACACACTCCTGTCCAGAGCACACTTAACACCATTACTCCGCGTCCCCACCATTTTCTCTTCCTTCTGTGTCTCCTCCCCCAGATGCCATTCACCCTCAGGGACAAGTGGCAAGGAGATGGTAATTACTAGGACATTCTAGAGAAGACTCTCATTCAAACTCTGAATTCAGAAGTGAGATCTCATGGAAGTAGTGTGGTCTACATATAGGACTGAAACCAAAAGATGACAAAGTTGTCAAGGATTTTCTTTTACAAATGAACCCTGAAACTAGGAATAGAAGTGAGATCAAGGACAGACTTCTATGTGTCCACAGGACCTAGACAGAGGCCCACTCGAGACTCTGCCAGAACTGGGAAGGGGACTAGGAGCCTGCCAGCAGCCTGCAGTCTGGTCTTTAGAGTCTGAAATAAGTATTTGGCAGAAAGGTCAGTCACAATCTCAGGAGGACACAGGTTCTTCTGGTTCCTTGGGTGAAATGTTACAGGGTGAGGGGCACAGACACAATAGCTCTGTCAAGAACAGAATCTAAAATCAGTATGAAAAAACACACTGGATCCTGAGTCCCACCAGAAATCCTGCTGTTTTCCTTCTGTTTGTCAGAATTACTGAACCTCGGGAAGCCGACTTCTTTTTCTTCCTCCATCATCCCCTGCAACCTGGCTCCTGCCATGCTCACTTTAAGGAAATTGCTCTTCCAAAGGTCACCGATGAAGTTTTTATTGCTAAATCTAGCATCCTTTCTACTGAGATCTCACTGATGCACTTAATGTCACTGGACACTGCTTGCTGGTCTCTCCTGGAAACATGCTAACTTGGTTTCCATGACACTCTGTGCACTACCCTTTCTCTCTGCCAAAACTTGTTGTCTCCCTTTCTTTGCCTCCAACCCCATGAATCCAAGTCAGTGCTTCGCCTCCCAACATCTTTTCCACTGAAGGAGAGAATCCATTTGTTGTTGTTGTTGTTGTTGTTGAATTTCTTTTCGGTGTTCCAAAATTCATTGTCTATGCACCACACCCAGTGGTCCAAGCAATACATTCCCTCCATAATACCCACCACCAGGATCCCCCAACCTCCCACCTCCTGCCCCTCCAAACCCTCAGATTGTTTTTCAGAGTCCATAGTCTCTCGTGGTTCGTCTCCCCCTCCAGTTTCCCCCAACTCCCTTCTCCTCTCCATCTCCTCATGTCCTCCGTGTTATTCCTTATGCTCCACAAATAAGTGAAACTATATGATAATTGACTCTTATTTCACTCAGCATAATCTCCTCCAGTCCCATCCATGTTGCTACAAAAGTTGGGTATTCATCCTTTCTGATGGAGGCATAATACTCCATAGTGTATATGGACCACATCTTCCTTATCCATTCGTCCGTTGAAGGGCACCTTGGTTCTTTCCACAGTTTGGCGGCTATGGCCATTGCTGCTATAAACATTGGGGTACAGATGGCCCTTCTTTTCACTACATCTGCTTCTTTGGGGTAAATACCTAGTAGTGCAATTGCAGAGTCATAGGGAAGCTCTATTTTTAATTTCTTAAGGAATCTCCACACTA
>NW_019154178.1:4356225-4398445 GCF_002288905.1 Enhydra lutris kenyoni
TATGGACCACATCTTCCTTATCCATTCGTCCGTTGAAGGGCACCTTGGTTCTTTCCACAGTTTGGCGGCTATGGCCATTGCTGCTATAAACATTGGGGTACAGATGGCCCTTCTTTTCACTACATCTGCTTCTTTGGGGTAAATACCTAGTAGTGCAATTGCAGAGTCATAGGGAAGCTCTATTTTTAATTTCTTAAGGAATCTCCACACTGTTTTCCAAAGTGGCTGCACCAACTTGCGTTCCAATCCATTTGTTTCCATTTGTTATATGCTGATTCTTCCAAAACTTGTATTTTTAATCCCAAGTGGCACATATATATTACAAAGTCTCCACTGGCTTTTTCAAAGTTTAAATCATACTATCATGTCAAATTCAGCATTTGAATAACCTGACTTCCCTCTACCTCCTCCAAAGGAACTTCCTCCCCTCAATACTGCACCACTAGCACCACATTTTTCCAAAACGTATGCAATCATAAATTTAGAGAAAAATCTGATTCCATATTCCATATACTGTTACAAAGCTCATCTCTGGGGTGCCTGGCTGGCTTGCTCAGTGGAGTGTACGACTAGATCTTGAGGTTGTGAGTTCGAGCCCCATGTTGGGTGTAGAGGTTCCTTAAAAATGAAATCTTAAGACCCTGCCATCAGTCTAAGATTACATGCTTTTGATTTTACATAAGCACCAATGACGGCAGTGCTCAGTTACTCTGGACGTCTCTGTGGTCTTTCCTTTGCTTACAAATACTTTCAGGTTTCCTCACAGCTAACAGAACACATGGCAACTAACCCTTTATTAGTGCCAAAATGCTGGTCTAGCTCATGTTCTTCTTCTGGCTCTCCCTATCTAGTCTTTATCAATGATTACTAGGACTTTATGTGTTCTATAAACACCCAAGGCCTTGGAAGGGGTCAAATATTCTTCAGTCCCTTGGGTAATGTTCACACTCTAGCTTTCTCCAGCTCTGAGTTCATGCTACACTTTTTCCTGGCACTGCCCTCTTCCCGCCGCCCCTTGCCTCCTGAAGGCAAACTTTACTGCCTGCCAACTGACGGAACTGGGACAGCTCAACTTGAGGCACACTGGTGGCCCTGCTCTTCCTCCACACCCTCAAGCCTTCCAGAACCAGGCAGACAGGAACCACCGCCTCTCCCCTGAGCTTCCACTGGCAGGGAGGCACCCAGGAGCCTCTCAGCCGCCACAGATTTCATTTGCTTGGAGAATTCCACCCAGTTCTGAGGCCCCCAGATTCATTTTCCTCTGACATAAGAGCCTTCCTTTCTGCAACAGGAAAGATCTGGTTTCCAATCTGAGGACTCCTAAAGCTCAGGCTGTTCTCTGCCAAGAGCTAAGAAACATATTCCAGGGAAGGAAACCAAAAAGGAGAAATGCCCCCCGCCCCACCACTGATGCTGCCGCTGCCTTTTCCCATCTACTATGAGACCTACTTCCCAGCTGGTCTTTTTGCTCAGTGTCTAAACACAGTTTTCAAGTCCAGCTCTAACCCCAGAATGTGGCCCTAATAACAGCATCAACTCTTACCTCTGACCTCTCCAGGACCAACCCCACCCCTGGTGGGCCAGACACAACCTCACATTGCATTTGAAGAGATTAACGGAATAATTTATGATGGAAACCAGAAGCAGCTGGTGAGCCCTGTGTTCCCTTAACTTTCATGGCACCTGCTAATTACCATCTGGGGAAGGAAATCAGACAGTACCTGTGTTCCTGGGGGAGGTTACCTCCCCACTCATGCTTTCAGCATGACCTGCTCCTATCATTCCCCTGGATTCTACTTTTTATTGCTGCAGTTTTATGTAAAAAGCGCTCACCCTGTTTGAATCCTTTGATTCCACAAATATACACTGGGCTCTTTTCATGTGTAAGAATAATTAAGTAAAATGGGTCACCTCAAAATGAAGAAGCCCTAATGGTCAGTGTCAGTCAAGAAAGGATAAGAGATAAATACACTAGTTATCGGTAATAGGAGACAGACAATGGTAATGTCCATCAAGAATTCAAAGTAATACCCAGACACAGTGCTGTGTACTCTGTGCACACTATGGTAGCTCATTTAGCCTCACAAAAACACGGAGCTGATAGTTATTTCTTGGCTTTTCAGAAAAGGAAACCAAGGTTCACAGAGGTTTAGCGATTCACCATAGTCAACTGCTAGTCTATCCTACTCAAGTCTTTGATCTTAAACTTACGGAGAGTTAAAGGTGAAAATCAGGTCTAGTTGAGACATCAGGACAGTCTTTGGAAATTGTGAAGAACTGTAGGAAACAAATGGATAAGAGACAACAACTAGAAGTAGTGAGATCAGGAGAGCCCAGCACGCATGAGGAGCAGCAAGGAGAGAGACAACAGGAGTACGATAAGATCTGGTTGCAAGGTTGCAGCAGAGGGTGAGCGGCACTGGCTCCCACGCTGAAGGACCTGGGTCTAATTCAGGCAGCAGAAGGGCAGAGGGAGAAGCAGACTCCCGCTGACGAGGGACCCTAATGTGGGGCTCGAGCCCAGGGCCCTGGGATCTTGACCTGAGCCGAAGGCAGATGCTTAACCTACTGAACCACCCAGGCGCCCCTGCATTTTTAGTTTAACAGGGGGAACAGAAACCTAGATCACGGGGGTTGTGCCACAGTAGGTCACCAATGAACCTCCACCACCCAGGATCATGCTTGGGAATGAATGAATGATTTTAAGTCATGTATGAATCAGGCTATCACCAAAAATTCACATAAATATACTCTTAATATGAGGGACGTGAAGAAAACCGAGTGCCAGGTGAACCTATCTGCAGACAGTGGATAGGTTACCAGGGAAGTACGTCCCAATGAGAAATGGGAAAATCCAGCATAAAGAAACACCACAATACTCAGAAGAGCTGAGTAATAGCTGAAAATATAAGCTTCAGGGAGACAGACAGTGCACCCTCTAATTCTCTTGTCCCTTGCCAATGGCAAGACCCGTTGCTCAATATTGATTAATCAAAGGGGAAGAGACTCTTCAGGATCTGCAGAAAGCAGAATCCCAGGATGTCCTACACAGAAGTCCACTCCACAGAACCATGGGGAGGGGGAGGCCTTGCACAAACAACCCACAGAGGCCCCCACATCAACAGGGTGAGCCGCCCTACCTCCCCGGGCCAACCAGACCCCTCCCTGCCAGCTCCACCTCTGCTCTCCCAGCCCAGAACCAGGTCACAGGGGCAGCACCCTAGAAGTCCCTTGTAGCTAATAAGTAACCCCTAGGAGTTTCCTGGCCAGGCTCGGCCCTCTTCTACTCAGCAGCTCTGACCCTGGGCACTGGGAGCAGGCTGGCAAATACCTCACACATCCTTGGTGCTGTCCATCCCCCATCCTCCCCCACGGCTGCATATAAACCCTGGGGAGCCTGAGGTCTAAGAGCGTGAGCCTCGGAAGCTGGGTGACAACCACGGTGCTCTCTGTGCCCTCACCCCAGTCCCTCTACTGCTAACACAGCCCCAGGCCAAGAACATGGACAAGCTGCTGCTTCTGGTCTCTGCCCTTGCCAGTCTCCTGGGGGCCTTTGCTCGCACAGGTAGGGTGGTCACGGGATGGTCAAGGAGCACGAGATGAGAGGGGGGTTGGGTAAGTTATTTTTCTCCCTGTGTGTAGGGTAAAGGTCCTTTTTCTCTACTCCCACTCCCAGACCTCAGGGGTAAGATATTTGTCTTCCCTCAAGAATCTTCTACTGACCATGTGACCTTGACTCCAAAGATGGAGAAGCCTCTGAAGAGCTTTACCTTGTGTTTCCGAGCCTACAGCGACCTGAGCCGTGCCCACAGCCTCTTCTCCTACAATGCCCGGGGCAAGGACAATGAGATCCTTGTCTTCAAGGAAAGAGTTGGGGAGTACTCCCTGCACATTGGAAAAACCAAAGTCACCTTCAGAGTTGCCGAGGCGTTTCCCAGCCCCACGCACATCTGTGTTACCTGGGAGTCTTCCACAGGCATTGCTGAGTTTTGGGTCAATGGGAAACCACTGGTGAAGAAGGGCCTGAAGCAGGGCTACTCAGTGGCGACTCAGCCCAAGATCATCCTGGGGCAGGAGCAGGATTCATATGGAGGGGCGTTTGACGTGAACCAGTCCTTCGTGGGGGAGATCGGGGACTTGTACATGTGGGACTCCGTGCTGTCCACAGAACAGATCCTGTCTGTGCAGCAAGGATCCTACCTCCTTGATCCCAACGTGCTGGACTGGAGTGCTCTGGACTATGAGAGTCAAGGCTACGTGGTCATCAAGCCCCTGGTCTGGGACTGAGGTCTTCAGTCAACAGGAGCCTCTGAGAGCGAAATGTGCTTCCACTCAAGACAACGCCATGAGAGATCCCATATCCAGAGTGCTTTTGCCTTTGAATTTCCTGTCTCTGTGTCACTGAGTAGGAAAGTGTGTTGTGTCATCCCACCTGCATTTGTTTAGTATGCATGGTCTCAAGCATTTCACTTTGATCCACTTACTTGGAAATCAGTGGGTTTTGTTTGTGTTTTGGTTTTGGTTTTTTTAATCATCCAGAACAACCGGGTTGTAAAGTGGGACGGGAGGGGAACCCATAACTAGGAAGATACGTCGCAAAGCCAGAGCCCTCCAAGTAAGGCAGTGGCAATACCGACAAGCTACTACTTCATATTAATTCCAAATGTGTGTAAAATTTCAAAAGGAATCCTATTTGGTTTTCCAGCTAAAAATCAAAAAGAGGGCTGAGGTTACAGCAGAGAAAAAACTATAATGAGATAAGTAAAAATAATGTAGAGACTGACATCAAGTAATGAGGAAAACTAGCAGCAGGAATGGAAACTAAAAATGTGTAGAAGTCTGGAGTCCTTGTGCAATAAGGCAAACATGCCTTTTTCTAAAAATTCCCTGTGGTATCATACGACACTTGATTTTCAGGATACGGTCCTGAAGTCCTCAGGAATACTGCTCATGACTCCCGGTTCTTCTCACGGAGAATGTAATTTATTTATTTATTTTTTTAAAGATTTTATTTATTTATTTGACAGAGAGAGATCACAAGCAGGCAGAGAGGCAGGCAGAGAGAGAGGAGGAAGCAGGCTCCCTGATGAGCAGAGAGCCCGATGCGGGGCTCGATCCCAGGACCCTGAGATCATGACCTGAGCCGAAGGCAGTGGCTTAACCCACTGAGCCACCCAGGCGCCCCTGGAGAATGTAATTTAAACCCTTAATGTGACACTGTCCTCCATAACCTGATCCCCACTTACCTCCTTCAGGTACAGCCCTGAGCACCCAGCATCCTAACTGTAGTACTACAAAATACTCACCCAGTTTTATCACTAGTTCCTTCCATCACAAGAGCCACAAGCCACAGTTCCTGGCCCATCCCCAACAGAAAGACAGTGCTTTCCTAGAGAAGGACCCCAAAGAGAATTTCACTGCATGAGGAAAACAAGGCAGAATTTGCCCCAATAACAGGGCATGAAGCCAAGGGAAATCAGAAAGACCACACCCAAGAGAGCTTCAAAATGATAACAGGAGGGATTACTTCCAACTCCTGCATTCGTTCACCCAGGGTCAATGAGGAGACAGATGCCAGCTACAAGGAAGTGGACTAGAACCCAGGAATCCCATTAGCGCAGCATTGGGGTCCAGCAGGGAGAATCCAAGATCTGCCCGGGTGCTCCAGTAGATTGGAGGGACTTCCTAAGAACACGGCAACCTCTCTGGTGAGGTAGAAACCATCCAGAACATCAAGCTGGCTAGACAGGGACTTCAGCAATGTAGAAAATTCGTTTCCATTCACCAGCTCATGACTCAAGGCTTTATAGTTTAACGTCAGCCACCTTTCCTGTACTGTGAGCACTGTGCATACTAAGCAAAGACCAGGCTCTCCCTGTAGAGGACAGATTTCCTCCAGGAACACAGATATGTTCACCCAGACACTGTGCTGAGGCTTATCGGTAGATGGCTTTGACTGAACACCCCCCTTGGTCAAGGAACCTAAAACATTTTTTTTTTAAATCCAATCAATGTATACTCAAGTGGCTTCACCATTTTTTTGTTTGTGTGTGTTTTTTTTTTTTAATTGAGCACCTACTCTTGTGCCAGACACTATGCCGGGTGCAAATACAGCACTGAGCAGATCATGGTACTGGTTTTGGAGTTTATATTCTAGTCAGCCTGCGTTAGAATCCATACCTCTCCATCTTCAGGCTTTCCTCAATCTCAGGTTGATATTCTACTCCCCGTCTCAACTCTGAGTTTGATGGATTATTTACCCTCAGTGATCACTTGTCACTTCTTCTCTGTGCCCTAGAATCTAGTATCTGCCTTGTTTCTTGCCTTTGGGGACCCTCTACCTCCTGAGATGACTCTTATGGGAAGAACACAATAGGACTACACACCAGTCCTTCCTTCTAGGGGACCCACACTTCATCCAAAAGAAACACTCCTGTGTCCCTGGTCCCCATAAGCTCTAGCGGTCTAGGATGAACGTAATGCAGAGGACACTTTTCTGCTTCTACAATGGCTTCAGCTGTCCACCCAGCAACCATCCTGTTGAGGCACCAGGAACAGGACCCGTGATTCTCTTGAAGCAACAGCACTAAAGCCACAGCTCTCCCACAGCATTTCCTCCCTATCTCCACATTCATCCCCTCTGCATGTCTTGTTCTGGCCAAAGGACACAAGAGTCCTTGAACTTGTCCATCATTTCCTCTGGAAATTGCTGTCAGTGGATCTGTGTCATGTTTTTTATTAACTAATATCACATCGATGGCTCCTTCCAAACTGAAGAAAGTTTCCATTTTAACCTCATTTAAAATAGAGACAGGATTTGTGCCTACTTGCTTTAGGCATTTTTCTCAGGTATATTGGTTGTCACAACACAGAAAATAGCAGAACTCACAGAAAACCACTTCAGTCCTTGAGAATCCAGAAGGGAAAAGGAAGGACCTGCAAAGCAGGGTGACCCAGGAGCTTGATCAGAGAGGGATTCCGTGTCAGAAGCTGTGGTAATGGCCACTTTCCCCCACACTGACCACTAAGGCAGGGAGAGCCGTGGGAACGAGCAGTGCACAGGTGCGCAAGGAGTACTGAACCCTATAGACAGTGCTCATGAGAAAAGCAATTTTTGAGCCTTTATCGTGTACAAGAGTGGATCTGGTTCTATTTGTGAAGCTACAGAAAACCAGGTCAGAGCACTGGCTTTTACCAGGACTGGCTTTTACCAGAAAAGCCTATAAAGAATTTTTCTTTGATAAGAGGGCTTGCAGTTTTGTTTCATAGGGGGAAACTCTGGAGGGGTCTGAGGTTAAAACAATGAGGTCTCCTTGAGTTTGGGATATGCCTTAATGTAGACCTGAGTTGGGGTGAGGACGCAAATGTTTCTCTTACCTTTACTCAAGAGCACCAGTGTGTCGTCCCTTCTGGAGAGGAATGCCAAGATGTTCTAGGTATTCATGGCTCTTTCTGCTGTTCACGAGAACAGGTATCCCAGAACACCCCAATAAGAGAAGGCAAGTACAACGTGACCTGAGTCACTTTTATTCTTTACCTTGATGGGAGCAAGTGGCTAACTTATAAACAAACCTCCATTTGTGTTCCAGGATCTTCCATCTAGGTTTTGACTGGCTATGGCCATTCTTCTGAAAATCCAATACAGGAGACACCAAGAGGTACCACCAGACAGCTGGGACAGGGGCAAAGGCACACATGTCTGCTCACAGCCACTGGATCAAGAAGCAAAGTTGCTCCTGTTACAGACCCACTGCGCTGGGGCCCAGAGTCTGTGGGGGCAGGGAGGGGGACTAACCCAGCTGTGTCTGGAGTCAGAAGGCAAAACACAGCATTTCACTTCAAGCTCTGGCTGAGGCAACAACCCCTCACCATAGCCCCCACCCCGGGAGGGGGCACCTACAAAAAAAAAAAAAAAACCTGCTCAGCAGGTGGCCTCGTGCAGTACAGGGGCTCCCTGTTAGTGAGGGTGGGATTGGGGAGAGGATTACCCCAACTTTAAATCCTCTGCCTTAATGTTCTGGTGTACTCCTAGAAATGAAAAGGACTGTCCGTGCTCTATTTTCAGTCCCTGCTGCTAAGCCTGATCCTTACCTAACCAGACAGGTAGGTCTGCTACCACAAGAAAGGAGAAGCTCTTCCCATAGATGCAGAGGGGCACCACACCCCACTGTTACAGAAGGGCATTTTCACTGACACTAACAAGGACGATATACTAATACGGATTCAAAAGGACATAAGACAGCACCATGGGACACGGAGCACATCTTCATCTGAGTTGAGCTGTTCTCCTCTAGAAGAAAAGGCCCAGCCCGTGCGAGATGGAAGCTGGCCCAGTGTTCCTTGCATGACCCATTGGTGCAGAGATCCCCTACTCGTTTCAGGATTCTGACTCCACACAGACCTATGGGATGCCCAGTAAGTCTCTTGGCAATCAACCCAGGAGACAAAAGCTAGGCAGAAATTCTCCTGAGAGTCCCCGCCAAATCCAAGTTTAAAGGGGCAACTCTTCCAAAGGTACAGCCAACAGGACCAGAAATGCTCAGTGTGAAAGTATCACCTGTGCCTTCGCCAGAGTCCAGTGACACGTAAGTGACCTAATCCTCTACGAGAGCAGACCTAGAATCTAGTAGGGCTGAGCTCTAGAAGACACCAAGACTCTTTCTTTGACCAAAACTGGAAATCTATTTTCTTGGCATTGCAATGATTTGCAAATAAATTGTGATTGCCTGGTATGCTCCGAAACCATGAGAGAACACACGCACACCTCACAAACTCAAAGTGGGTGGGCTCTTGGGTAGGAGAAGACTGCCCTCCCAAAGGAGTCACCAGTCGCATTTAATTTGAATACTTCTTCATAATCCTCAGTCTCTTGTCTCCTCCCTGGTTGGCTCTCTGGCTCTACCGATTTTAAAACGAAAGGAAAAATAAAAGGGATAAAATCTATGGGTGGGGAAAAAAAAAAAAACAGCCCCACCACCACCAAAAAAACATGTTATTTTTTTAACTCACGGTTCCTTCACACACAAAAGGTCATTACAGGGGCTCAGCCTACCTGGCATTTTTAGGTTTTTTAAAAGCATAGATTCTGTTTCAAGGCACATATTTTGCTTATAAAGATTTAGGCATTTATAAATACCTATGGCTTTTGTCATAATTTCCTCCCTTTGCAAATGGTGTTTCCTCTATACCCTCGGTGTTTTCTCCCCTCTATTTGTCTTTTTCTTCTGGTAGAAATATTGGCTTCATGACTAAAATTTTGATGCATGAGCACATTTCCGTATTCTTATTCCCCCACAGGGTTTCTATCCTTCTGGAATGTATAAATCATCTTGAAAGCTCTCTGTGCTACACCGTGCTTTCGAGATTATCTGCTGGTGTGTCCCTTACACAGAAACACCCTTAGGGTGCGGTCACAAGAAGGCTCTGGTGGGAGAAGGGCTGCCTCTCAGTGTCCAGCTGCAGTCACTTATGGTGGGCAGTCTCAAAGAGCCAACCCTCCCCCACCCAATGTCAAAATCCTCCTGAAGTTCATGGACCCACGTTCTAACTGTTGAGCATTTATCCCAGGCAATCCGCAATGGCAGAAACCACCCAGCCACTCCACACCCTTTTGGCTTCACAGTGCTCTCTGGGACCACCTCTCTCCTCCCACCATGAGCCCTGGCATCTGCTGCCACTGGAGGTCCTCTGTGTAAGAACTCCCGAGGAGGGTGAAAGGAGTGTGATCTCCTTCCATGTCCCCAGCTTCCCATACTGTCCTCTGGGGCCACGCTCATCTCCAAAGGCATCAAGAGCCCTGCATTTGTCATCTGAGTCTTATGTTCCTCTCCAGGAATCATCCTGGAATGCTTCTGCCCTTCCAAGAGGAGTGGAGAAGTGAGCTAAGTGGGCGATTGCCCTTAATTTGTGTACGATGCTCAAACATCACGGGAGACGTAACAAGAAGCAGTAGAACAGAACTTCTGAAGAGGAATGTGGTTGGGAAGAGTGTGAGGAAGAGTCAGGATGTGCAGAGGACAGCAGCTGTAGGAAGTATGTCTGGCCACCTGGGAGGACAGGCCGTGTGCAGGTGACGCCCATGGAGCACAGCCCTCCGCTGCCCACTGAGCACCTCGGGGAGGCAAAAGTGGTAGCTCTCCCTAGCCATGGTGCTTCTCCCCTTCCAAACGTCACACACACCTTTCCCCCAAAGCAGATACTAACGTGCAAAGAACACTGCCTCCAATGTTCCCATTGTTCTGTGCTCTCACAGGGCTTCATCCACAGGAGAACACATGCATTATTTCCAAGTTTTAGGAAGGTCTTAAGGTAACCTTTCATGGTCTGTTCAGTTCAATCCAGCCCTGCACCAGCCAATAACATTACCAGAGTCAGCCATCCGGTCTCTACCCTTATTATCCCCTCAAAGACAGTCAATTCGTATCTACCCAAGGCATAATGACACAAATCTGGCTGGTTTGGGGTGACAGTAATGCTACTTTTCAGACCATAACTTAAGGATACCAGGGATTTTCTTATTCCTCCTCCTGACAACTCAGCTCAGTGCTTTCTCCTCTTCCCTCGGTGTCTCCTTCACCACTAATCATCTCTCATTGCATCAGGCTGAACAAGAAACCGAAAAGGCAGACGGGATCTGCGGTTCTCCTCCATGAGCTACTGAAGTTCCTTGTTCACTCCCTGTAACCAGACTTTCAGACCAGTCACCAACCATATCCTTGCTCAATCGAAGTTCTCCTCCTTGACTTCTCCTAACTCTTTTTGAGCCATGCTTTTATGCTCTGTAGCATTTTAGAACAAGGGTCACCATCCTCACTGTAAACACATGTAAAAAGTCAGCCAAGCTTCCTGTAACCTCACTCCCTCCATCCCCACATAACAGTGAACACATCAGAGTGTCAGCTAGATCTTTGGATTTTTCTTGCACATATAATGTATGTGCATTCACATATACACATACACACATTTTAACCGTATTACTGTTCCTTCAAGGGTCTTGTGCAGTGTAGTCCACACACACATCCATCCACCCATCCATGGTCACACAGCAGCTCCATTCAACAGACCCTTCAGCAAGGGAGGAAGGTTTGAGGTCACTACCCAACCTAGTTGCCTCTAGTCACATGTCATTTTTTGGCCCCAAATGCAGCCATGGAGACCAAGGAATTAAACGTTTACTTTTATCTTCAAATCACCCCTCTACCTCCTTCTTTCTACAAATCTGCCTTGAGTCGCATGGTTGCTCTGGAATCCTTACCTTTCCAGTTGGTTGGTCTCTTAAATTACTTTGTGGCACACCCATTTCTCCCTTAAATGCATGCCTCCTTATTTCCCATGCTGGCATACTTTCCAGAAAATCTGCAACATTTTCTAGATTATGTTTCCTAGATTCCTAGTGGCGGTTTCTGTGATGTGCCCCAGCTCTGAAGCCTGTGGTTACCTTGTTCTTTAAACATCTGACAGATGGCGGCTATCTCCCAGGGTCCCTCACCAAACTTGTAGGAAAGATGGCGAGTGCTCACAGGGGAGAGGCAGAACCAGAGAGGCCCTAGGGTTTCTTCCCCTGTCCTGCCTCCTGCTGGCTGCCTGTCTACACTGTGCCATCACCCAGCGCTCTCTATGCCCAATTCCATGAACTGAATGCTGCACATCGGGAGAGGCTGGTATCACAACATAGTATAACATTTGATTTTAAGTTGTTGACCTTCTTTATTCTTCAAGTTCCCTCTGCTGAAAAAGGTCAGGTAGTCCTTTCATTCAGTTATTTCTTTTTCCTGTTACCAGTCCTCTTCTCCCGCCACTTCGCCCTCTCCCCTTCCTTGCCCCTCAACAGTTCAAGTCCCTCTAGGCACGTCGTTACAACAAAGCAGTCTGCCAACAGCATGACAGAACATCTCGGCTGGGCCCAAGACGCTTCATCCACACACCCATTCAAATGTTCCTGAAGAGCCTGTCCCTGAGAGTAATTCTACCAACTGTACAGTGTTTCGTGTTTTTCCTAAGTGACAACGACCCATCCATGACTATTTCTGTAAAAGCTTGACTCCCCAGTCCCCTAATTCCCTGTTCTGGTGGCTGGTCCTTTCCCTGGAAGAGACAAGGAAGGCCGGAGCAGCACGGGCTCGGGCCCCTGTGGGCTGTTCTTAAAGGTAAAATCCTCCCATCCATGCCCTACAGAAACAGTGTTCATGAGGAGACTTTGAAAAGGCATGTGGGGTGGTCTCATCTAACGGGAACTCCTGGGCCAGGACTTAAGGGAGGATCAAGCAGAGAGAAAGAACTCAAATGGGGGGAGGGAGTCAGCCAGCCCTAAGACCTACACGAGCCCCCAATTCAAGAGAACGACAGAGGTGTACGTGCCTCCGTTCTCTGTATCCCTTCCTCTATCACTGTTCGAGCCCATGTCAGGGGGCAACCTGCCCCAGGCTGACACCTGTGTTGTTCTCAGACACGGAAACTGAAGGCTGCAGGGAAAGAACCTCACAGAGGTGAGGGAGTGTGATTTTCTGGGCTTCTCCAGGTTTCATGACCATCAGATCACCCTGTCTGTGATTTTTCTTGTCTCATACACATCCAGCCTGGCTGGCAATGCTCTCCTCATGAACCTCATCTGCACTGACCGTCCCCCCACATGCACCCGGCTACATCTTCTTGAGCACGCTGGCTAGTCTGGAGACCGCATACACGCTTGTCCCTGTTCCACGGATGCCATCTGGTCTCCTAGCCCAGAATCAGCCCATCCAAATGTTCTTCTTTGTTGCCTTAGCCAGCAGCAGCTGCCTTCTGAGCACATCCATGGGCTGTGACCACTATGGGGCCATCTGCAACCCCCCGAGGTACACAGATGTCTTGAGCAGGAGGGTGTGTGCCCAGCTGATGTGCGGCACCTCTGGCATTGGTCTGGCCACGGCAGTCATCCAGGTGACACCCATATTTGCTTTATTCTTCTGTCACAGAGTGGCTGGACATTTCTTCTGTGACATCCTCCCTGTCCTGAAACCCTCCTGTATGGATATCACTATCGATGAGATTGACTTTGTCAGTTTGTGTGTGATCCTGGTCCCTGTGGGGCTGGGTCTTCATCTCCTACATCCTCCTCATCTCCAGAATCCTCAAGATCCCCTCTGCCCAGGGCCAGAAGAAGGCCTTTGCCACCTGCACCTCCCACCTCGCGGTGGTCACTGTCCACTATGGCTGTGTCTCCATTGTCTACCTCAAGCCCATGTCTGAGGATTCTGCAGAACAAGACCTTTTCTCAGTGACATACACCACCATCACTCCCTTGTTGTCTACAGCCTGAGGAACAATGAAGTCAAGGATGCCCTACACAGAGCTGTGGGAAGAAACAGTTCATACATTGACCCTGCCTATATGAGACATCGATCCCTGAGCAACACACATCTTCACAGCTTCCAACCTTACCAGTGTGTCCCATGCAGTCCCTTCTGCAGTGGGATGTGCCCATCTTGCTTCATCAGCCCTCCCATGAAGTCTTAGTCTTTGTTTCCATATATTCCAAAGTTTGATCCAGGCATTTTCATCTGGGTCAGGGAGGATGGGCACGACTTTTAAGGAAGGAGATCCCCATTTCTAGAGTGGGGGAGGGAACTTCTTAAAAGCACACTAAATGTGGTAGTTTCAGGTTTGAAAATAAAAATGTAACTTCAAGAATATACCCTACAGAGAATTAAACTGGACAAAAACTCCCGAGCAAGGGAAGAACAGTCAATAGCAAAATTACCTCAGAACCTTTGGGAAAGGTGAGGCATGTGTTTAAAAAAAAAAAAAAAAGTTAAATTTGGAAGACACTGGTTTAGTCCTTGAAAGTTTAGCTTGTATTTGATTTACACTAAAGTCCTTGCTTCCATTCAGCCTGGTGCCCAGAGCACTGGTCACAGCAGTATGCTACACAGCCCTTGTGTCCGATCTGACCGTGCTCATCAGAATCTCTCCAGCTGCTGGTTCTGTCCGTGGATCCAGCTTCTTGTTCATTATTATGAAGAAAAATAAGTGTGTCAGAAGAGCTGTGCTCTGTTTGGAGTGAGAACCATGAAAGTCTTCACTTGCACAGCCCATGGCCCTTCTTGGGTCAGACAAAAAATAGGAGAAGACCCAGCCAATGACCCAGTCAGGAGTGATGCTCAAGTCACCTTCCCAAAAAGGGGAGGGGCTAAAAAAAGATTCTGTCCTCCTACTAGGCTCCTAAGGAATTGTACTTTCCCCCAGAGCTTCTGGGAGTTACTCTGGTTTCCTACCCGCGCGTACCTCTTACTACCTCAGGAGATGGTAGGGAGGGTTGGGCACTTTAGTCTGGTGCCTCCTTCTCCTCAGTGTTGTGTCACAGATTCTCCTATCTGCCCATTCCTTAATGCCATTTGTCCCTTTAAGGAAGTGCTTTCCTTTTCCTTCACCTGAGAAAGGGATGGTGACAGCCAAGGAGCTCATCCAGTGGAAGGTCTGGCTGGACAGACGTCTGAGATTCTAGGTGGGAAAACCCATATAAAGAATCATGTCATCTGCGAAGAGAGAGAGTTTGACTTCTTCATTGCCAATTTGGATACCTTTTATTTCTCTTTGTTGTCTGATTGCTGTTGCTAGGACTTCTAATACTATGTTGAACAAGAGTGGTGAGAGTGGGCATCCTTGTCGTGTTCCTGATCTCAAGGGAAAGCTGCAAGCTTTTTCCCATTGAGGATGATATTCGCTGTGGGTCTTTCATAGATAGATTTGATGAAGTTCAGGAATGTTCCCTCTATCCCTATACTTTGAAGCGTTTTAATCAGGAACGGATGCTGGATTTTGTCAAATGCTTTTTCTGCATCAATTGAGAGGACCATGTGGTTCTTCTCTCTTTTCTTATTAATTTGTTCTATCACACTGATTGATTTGCGAATGTTGAACCATCCTTGTAGCCCAGGAATGAATCCCACCTGGTCATGGTGGATAATCTTTTTAATGTGCTGTTGGATCCTGTTTGCTAGGATCTTGTTGAGAATCTTAGCATCCATATTCATCAGTGATATTGGTCTGAAATTCTCCTTTTTGGTAGGGTCTTTGCCTGGTTTGGGGATCAGGGTAATGCTGGCTTCATAGAAAGAGTCTGGAAGTTTTCCTTCTGCTTCAATTTTTTGAAACAGCTTCAGGAGAATAGGTGTTATTTCTTCTTTGAAAGTTTGGTAGAATTCCCCAGGGAATCCGTCAGGTCCTGGGCTCTTGTTTTTTGGGAGGTTTTTGATCACTGCTTCAATCTCGTTACTAGATATCGGTCTATTTAGGTTGTCGATTTCTTCCTGGTTCAATTTTAGAAGTTTACAGTTTTCCAGGAATGCATCCATTTCAAATAGTTCTCTCAGGGTCTGGTCATCCCTTTGTAGTTCATCCTGTGGCTTTGAGATTTCTGCATCGAGGAGGCAAACCTTCTTACAGAAGCTTTTGAGAGATCCAAAGCTGGGTCCGAAAGTCCTAGATCTGCTATAAGGTCTTCCCTGACCATATTCTCAGGTTCAGCAACCCCCCACCAGGAATCCCTCCCCCACATCCAAAGATGTCATGGTGGGGGGGTGTGCCTTCCTCCAGAAGGAAAGGGTCTCTCCTACTCTATGACAGGGCCTCTCCCCTCTGCCATCAAGACCACCCATAGTGCCAACTCTTATCCTCAATTCCTTTGGGACCAGTAACTTCTCCTGTCCTCAGGCCTGCCCTTTTGTGTGCAGAAGGGAGGAAGTGGGATAGGGAGGGCTGCTCTGAGCAGGAAAATGGGAAGGGGACCAAACCTGTCCTAACCTCTCCCAGCAGCATTACCTCCCCCAGCCCCTCACTCCCTTTCCACTTCTCCCCACAGCCACTCTTCCTCGGTCCAGGGACCAAAGCAGAAGTCGTCTCCTGGATTCTCTCCATCCAGATGCCCCCAACAGCAGACACACCAAGCCACCTGTGCACTCAGAAGTTAACCAGAGCTGGCCCAAGAAGAGCTTCCAGAGGAATCATAAACCCTAACAGAGACAGGTCTTCTCCAGACCTGTTGCCTATAATCATTCAACCAGGTGTCCAGGTTTTTAAATTTACCAGTTCCTAACTCTTTAGAGAAGCTATTGCATCACAGGGTGGAAAGGGAAAAGACCTGAAATCAGAAGCTTGGGTTCAGGTCCTTGCTCTGTACCCAACAACACTCTTTGTGAATAGGATGTTTAATTCTACCTCGATAGCCATGAAAAGTTTTTAGGGCTTTGTTAATTAATGCACAGGGTACTATTAGCTTCAGGCGAACAATACAGTGATTCCACACTTCTGCTCATCACTCAGGGCTCCTCTCAAGGGCCACCCATCCGCATCACCTGTTTCCCTGCCCCCCACCACCAGTAACCATCCGTCTATAAGTAAGTAGTTCTTGGTCATCCTCTCCTGGGGAAAGATCTATATTTTAATCCCCTTACCTATTACTCTGTGCAGGCTTATCTCATAAATGCTGCCTTACACGGTCTTCTGCAGCTCCATTTACCTCCCTCCATCCCAGGCAACTGTTCTTTATGTGTCCCTACAGTCCCGCGTGTGGATTTCTGTTAGTGTCCCATTTTCCTCCTTGTGCTTTCACTGACTGTGGCTGGGTTTTGCTCACTGGGTCACGAACAAATACGTGGGGACCAGGAACGGTTCTTCTTGTGTTAGAAACCATCTTGCAATAGCATTCGGCAGACCGAGAGCTTGATGAACCCTCACTACTCCAGCATCCACAATACGCACAGGGCTGTTCCCCGACTTTCTGGTGTGTTTTCAGCAGCTGGACACGTGCTCAGCTTTTCTGTGACCTTTGCAGTTGGTGCTCACCTGAAGAATGGTACTAAGCTGGCCCATAATGGCAGGGTCACATGCGTCCATACTCCCCTCCTTGCCCAGATTTCCTGCAAGCCAACTTCACAGTTGCTTCAGGACCCCTAGCAAAGTCACTGCACTAACTAATCCCTTAGCATCACAGAACGAGAAACAGTTGACTTTTTCATTAAAAAACATCTCTGCCCATACTAGGAGAGGATCTTTAAAAACTTAAATAATTTTTGAGCCAAGTGATGGGCCATATAACATTAAAGATTAGGACACTTAGCATAATGTCCCAAGTGAGGGGGGGAAAAAATGTCAGATACTATAGGACCTCACCTATATGTAGAATCTTAAAAAAAAAAAAAACTCGGCTCAGACTTATGATTGGCAGAGGGGGAGTCGGGGATCAGGAACTGCGATGAAGAGGGTCAAAAGGAAGAAACCTTCAGTGAGAAGAGGAACAGGTTCTGGAGGAGTCGGGGGTCAGGAACTGCGATGAAGAGGGTCAAAAGGAAGAAACCTTCAGTGAGAAGAGGAACAGGTTCTGGAGGAGTCGGGGGGCAGGAACTGCGATGAAGAGGGTCAAAAGGAAGAAACCTTCAGTGAGAAGAGGAACAGGTTCTGGAGGAGTGCACCAGGATGACTACAGGTGACAACATTGCACTATATTATCTGAAAGTTGCTCAGAGACTAGATCTTAAGAGTTCTCATCACAAGGAAAACCTAGGCTAAAGGTACTGACCACAGGCATCCACCGCTCTCCTGCTCGACGAAAGGTCTGTGTTCTCAGGATGGCAGTTTTTGCCTCTGTTCTATTTTCCCTGCTTCAGAAATGTTCTTTCCCCCTTTTGGGATCGGTCTGGGCTATGAGCGGTCCCCTCTCTGAGCCATCAATGTGCTGGACAACAGCAGCAATCCTTTCTCATGCACAGTCTCCAAACTGGGGTGGATTAGAAAGAGCGGGTAGAAACAGAATTCCCAGTGAAGAGCATCTTCGAGAGCGTGCAGCGCACAGGGATGGAGAACAGGGATCTGGAGTCCAACAGCATTCTAGTCTCACCTCTGCCACTCACTGGATGTTCTAATCTCTTTGCATCTCCACCCGGGTTTGCAAAATGGGGCAGGGATTGTATCTAGAGGAAGAGCTCATTGTTCCCATGTTTCTAGCTGGAGTTTAGCAAGGTTAACTTCATCAAAGATCTACGGCATGCCAGATATCATGCAATAGTAGCCTTTAAGGTATCAGGCCCCTTGACTTCAGAATGTTGAAAGAAAAGCCGGGGGTCCGAGGGTTAAGTAGCTACGAGGAGAAATCTTATCATGGGAGAAATATGGGATGTTAGGAACACAGTGGGGGGTTCTAACCAATGCAGGAGCCTGACAAGAGCTACCAGGCGAGTTTAAGCCTGGTAAGAGTCATCTGGATGAAAGGTCAGGGAAGAGTCTGGAAAAGGAAGATAAAAGGTACATTCCAGGCAGAGGAAGCTGCATTTTCAAAGGTATGGAAGAGAAAATTTGAGAAATGCTGTTTTCTAGAGCTGCGGTGTAGGTTCCCGGGGCACGGCAGGCGACTGAAGTCCACAGTGGAGGCAGTCACAGGACCTTGAGAGCATGACTAAGGAGGACTCATTGTAGAGACAATGGAGGGCACTCACAGGTCTTTAAAGCAACAAGGTGAGTTACTTGTAATGCAGGAAGTTCCTCACTGGAAGAGGGAGAAACAGACTGGAGGCCAAGACTGGCAGGACATGGACAAGAAGCCACCATGGGACTACGACAGAGGGGACAGTAGCCTGATCCAGCAGGGAAGCAGTGTTGAAGGAGAGAAATGGACAGACTTGTGATCATGGGAAGCGGGTCTGGCATTTCCCGGTTCTAGGTTAAATATGGGGGTGATGGAGTCAGAAAGGACACAGGGAGTCCTGGCTTTGGCAGCTAGGCAGACTGTCATGTCCTCGACCAATATAGGGAGCCCCGGAAGAGGAGCAGGGTGGGTGGGAAGCCGACACAGAGTTCAAGTTTGGGCTTTTAAGGCTGATGTGTCTGTGAGGTATTCAGGTGGGAAAAGTCAAGAAAGTGGCTGCGTGCATGGGCCTGGGGCTCAGGAGCGTGTGGGCTCAGCTCTAGTCAGAGGGATCTGAAGGATATAGACGGGGACTTTCACAGACAGTCAGCCAGGGCTGAGTGCCGAGGAGCAGAGGAGACGGGTGGCAAGTGTGGGCATTGGAGGGTGGTAGTGACAGTCCGATGAGCCGTCAGGGGAGCAGCTGATGGGGAGGAAAGGGATTCTCTGCTCCTGGCAACTGGTTAGTCTCATGTCCCTCAGTGAAGGAGAGGGAGCGGAGGACATCAGGAGCCTCAGATCTAGGAAAGGGAGTGGGGGACATCAGGAGCCTCAGACCTCACTGAAGTCGGGCCTGGGATCCAGCAGCTGTTGTGCAGAAGGGGAAAGAGCTCCCTCCTTTCTCTCAGACCCTCTTCCTCCTTCCTTCAAGCCACCCAGAAGTCTGGCCAGATGGCAGGGGCCTCTGCCCACCACACAGACCGCTGGCTCAATGCAGAGATGGGGGGCCCCCCTCCTAGCCAGCCTCCTCCCCTACCCGCTGCCTTCCTCACAGAGCATGCTCCCCCCAAAGCTGGGGGTGCACCCGAACGGGAGGGAAGAAGAGCGGGGGCTCCAGGTAAAGCTGAGGCCAGGAAGGAAGCCTCCAGCAGGCAGCACACATCCTTCTTTGTATGCTTGTGTGGACACACTCACAGCTCTGTACCTCCATCCTGGGTGTCTCAGCACAGAAACAGTGTTCTAAACTGTCCCACCCCCATGGAGACACAGTATGAGGAGGACAAAAGAAGGGGTAATATTCCCCTAATCCTCACGGTGACACGGGACACCTCTCCCCAGCCTGGGCCCAGCTACCTTGGAGGAGTCTTGTCAGAAGGCTGCCAACCCTTCAAGGAACAGGTGTAGGAGGGTATCTTGTTAGCCCAGACTTAAAACCCTATCTGAAGGGAAAACACATTTTAGAGATGGTCTCCGATATTTGGGGCTCACCCAGGAACCCTAGATGCGGTCTTACTCCCCACTGCCAGTCAGCACCACAGCCCTGTCTCCTTCAGTCCTCTCCCCCAGCCTCACAGAGAAGCACACCAGGGGCTGTAGGATCCCCCCCTCCACCCATTAGTTCTGAGTCCCAGAATCCTGCATGTCTGGGACAATGCTTCACAAAGGGCGTCCTGACCTCCCATTCCCCCACTGGAGGTTTTCTCACACAGCAAAGTCAATGGTCTGTCTGACCCAGAAGGCGAGAATAAAGGGAATCAGATGGTACATTCTAAGGCCTGAAATTCCACATGCTGCCCCAATGTCTTGGAACCTTCCAGAACCCCCAAGGCCTAACCATGAATCCCTGCATCTCGTGAGAAAGTTCTCTTGCCCGGTTAGTTTCTCATCAGCTGGACCAGCTACATCCCGTCTGGTCCTCCAACTAAGCAGTTTCACCTAGCCGCCAACTTGCAAAAGTTTTTAAACAAGCCAATTATTTTCCCACGGAAACCAAGGGTCACCTCACCCAGTCCCTGCAAAGCCAGCCTGCCTCCTACATCACTTCTGGTCACCCTGCTCTCTAGTCCCCACATGGCCGGTGGTGTCCTCCCCCGGTCTGTGTGGGGCTGGCCAACCACAGCCAATCTCTTATAATGTCAGGCGTCCTGGCTTCGGCCACCTCTAGGAGTGGGGGGCTCCCTCTTCTCCACCAGGGTACATGGTGATCAGTCACAGGGCAGATGGCAAGACAGAAAAACACAGGAGTTTCTTGCAATCAAATGGACTGACTGAGTGGGCTAGGCTGGGGGAAAGTCGTACGTCCCCACCTGAGGGCGGCGTCCCACAACAGCGCCCTGTCTTCTGGAGGAGGGTCTCAGAGGGTGGGGACTCTGCATCCCCATGTTTAGGCGGTTTCCTAGGGCCTTCCAAAGACCGCATGCACATGCCCGAGTGGACATTTAGAGGTCGATGACACCCCAAAATCGATCAGCAGCAGCTAAGGAAACCACAAGAACACGTACAGGGGACTGCCAGAAAGGCTGTCAGTCAAGGTAACGGCCCCTGGTCTCTCTCCCCGTCCCCACCTCAATGCCTCGAAGACTGACGCCTTGCAGCAGGGGAGAAATTTCAGAGCCAGACCTGCAATTCCCCCCAACCACAATTCCCAAGGCTGCGGAAACAGAGGAGGGAGATGCTGCAACCCAGCCTGCCTTTAGTGCTCTGTCCCCGTCACGGCAGCTGGAGGGAGGGGCCAGTCACAAGGACTAACCACAGACCCGACTGATCTTTGGATCTTCCAAACCACAAGTCCACCCGTGGACAGGGCCGGCAGAGTTAGGAGAGGGGATCTCAACTTTCAGTAATTGAAAGAGGAGGAAACAGTATAGACTGTCGGAAATAGCATAAAAAGACAGGAAATAGAAATTCTACAGAGACTGGTTGAAATAGAAGTTGGAGAAAAAAGAAAATCAAACTGTTTATCCCCATCCGACTGTGTTAAAAGTCATCAATAAACCGATTACACATACATCGGGTTCTGCAGAATTGTTTAGGGCTCAGTGGAATCCACCTGCTAGCAGGATTTTCTGCAACCTTCAGAAGTGGGAACTTTGGACACATTTTCAAAATCGTATTATTCAGGTATGCAGGGGACGGTACCTGCCATTTTACAGGAGCTCAACAAGCCTTTGTTGAAGGAGAAAAAATGTGTGGAGAAGGCTGGCCTTGGCCACAAAGAACGGGGACAAGCTCTGAATGATGCCAGGCTCTCGACTAGCTACAGATAAAGCTTTGCCCCCAGAGGGGAGAACAGCTTGCTCTCACTCAGGCAAGAAAAGACACCCCTGACCCAGTCTGTAAGGAAAAGGGGGCAGAGAAGAGATACCTACTTTCTGACTCTTTAGAGGCGTCCCTCTCAGGCATCTGTGTGATCAGGAGTGCAACCCCCTGGAACGAGGCTTTACATTCCCTTCACAGCACCTCTCCCTCTCCCCCAACCTAATACCATCCCCCTTAGGACACCTTGGATACCTGGGAACATTCTTCCAACCCCTTTATCTCCAAGAAACACTCGCCAGCTCAGCGCCAAGAGCCAGTGGATGAGGAACCAAGCGTCCATAGAGGTACAGGGCCTGATGTCATCCCCAGACCTGCCCCCTGCCCCCCAGATCAAAGTGTCTCCCCCAGCCCCTCCCAGGGCACACGACTTCTCGCCCTCAGGCCCTCAGGCTCTCAGGCTGCTCCCACATGGCTCTCTAAAGACTTAAGTGTGTAGTTCGGGAGCCTCTCATATGGTTAATTAACATTCATAACAAGAAGCAAGTGACTTCTCAATTTAATCCACAGGCATCACAGGACAGTCCCTCCGTATTAAATTTTCGACAGGAGGCCTCCGACCGGGGACAGTATGATCTTCAGTTCATTCCAAACATCTCTGTGACAAGCCTTCATCGGGAGAACTGTGCTGCCACTGGCTGATGGGCAAGTTTGCCCTCCTTGATCCTGGATCTAGAATCCAACCTTCCCAAGCCTCCTTCCCACGGAGAAGAGAAACGGTATGGAGAAGGAAAAAAAGTTGAACAAATATGACAGTACAAAATGGGACTGTATATACACATTTGAATATCTGTCCTCTATTTTCTGTAATAGGACTGACCTATGAAGAATGAAAACGTGTCTTTTGTTAGGGACTTGGGCTCTATTTGAACAGGCTACCAGAGTTCCTCCCAAAGGAATAAAAAGCTGGAAGTGAGGGAGGCAGGAAAAGAAGGGGAAAAATTTTGCGGTCCAAAGACTGGGATCCTGAATAAGAGGGAGAATGGGATTCTGAACAAGAGGGAGACTGGGATCCAGAACAAGAGGGAGACTGGGATCCAGAACAAGAGGGAGACTGGGATCCAGAATAAGAAGGAGACTGGGGTCCTGAATAAGAGGGAGACTGGGATCCAGAATAAGAGGGAGACTGGGATCCAGAATAAGAAGGAGACTGGGGTCCTGAATAAGAGGGAGACTGGGATCCAGAATAAGAGGGAGACTGGGACCCAGAACAAGAGGGAGACTGGGGTCCTGAATAAGAGGGAGACTGGGATCCAGAATAAGAGGGAGACTGGGATCCAGAATAAGAAGGAGACTGGGATCCAGAATAAAAGAGGGACTCAAGAGAAGAACCACGGTTCAGGAAGCGATGGCCAGGCTGGCATAGAGGGCACACAGAGGGGGCGGCATTGCTGGAGCACGGACTTGCCCCCAGACACCCCAAGAATGAAAAATGTACACGGCCCACACAGAGGGTTTGCATCAAGTGACCTTCCAGTCTTCGCTCACATAGAAACTCCGATCCCCCTGCACCTGCTGACCAGGGACAAGATCCAGCTCACGGTTTTTAACTGTGGCGGATACTCTATACTCATTTAGTACATCGCCTGGAATGCGACATTGAGTTTGGCATTAATCTTTATTACTATCGATGCTGTTGTAAATAAACAATGTGCTAGCCCCATGCCTGTGCAAGGATAAAGCAACACGGTACATCTAAACCTACAGCTTGGTGGGAAGCTACTGAATAATTCCAGGAACCTGAAAACTGTGTACACAGAGCCACCAAGAAGTCTAAACGTACGTCCAAAAACATCGGCAGTAAGGACAGGAGTGGGGGAAGCATGACTGTGGGAAGGTGTAAGATTTAAATTATCTGCACCGTAACAGAAAGCTAATAGATTTCTTAAATTTGATAAATCAAGAAATAGTAGAGAGATCGAAAAGTAAATACCAGAAGACATTGCTAAATGAATTGCTCTGGGAATTAGGTCTTAGGAGGAAGGAAGGAAACTTTTTCATTACAAGCTGTTTAGTATTGCTTGATTGTTAAACCATGGGTGTGTATTACCTTAAGAATAAAAATTTGAAAATTTAAGTCAAAACCAGAAAAATAGCCTTAAGGGTAAAGATATGGAAGATACTGTATTAAGATTTTGAATTTCAAGACGAAGCGAACTTTTTAAAGGTTTAAATGTATATAAAATTACATTTCCCTCTAGAAAAATTACATTACCCCAGTAACAAATGAGAGCATTCTTTTCCTCATATCCTCACTAATACTAGCAATTAACTTTTAAAACCTCTTCACGGTAGGTTTTTGAAGCAAGTCAGGGAGTGCTTGTTTCTTCAAAATGGATATTTAGACGTTACCGTCAAACACACACGGCCAGCTCAGCACTATAATCAAGTGCTGGTACAAAATGAAAATGCAGAGTCCCTTGTGCAGAAGCTACCAGAATTCTAAGGCAACACCCAACCCGCTTTAAGCCAAGCTCGGGAGCTTCCACACCCAGGCCGGCGCACCTGCCCAGGGCACACGCCCGTGAAGCCAGCTCTGCACGCACGTTTGTGTTCTGCAGTTGAATTCTGAACAAGAACCTGGGAACACTCGCTCGTTAGAACCTCAGCTGTCCTTAATAATCTCTACTTTGGAAATGGCCCATGACCCCCCAACCATGAGGACCAGGTTAGCAGTGAGGGTACCTGCTGAGGACAGAACCAGATTTAGCTGACTTGAGGGGGGGTGGGAAATGGAACAAAATAGAAGTGTTAACTGTTGAACACTTTTTTATTTATAATTTTTTTTTCAGCATAACAGTATTCATTGTTTTTGCACCACACCCAGTGCTCCATGCAATACCTGCCCTCTCCAATACCCACCACCTGGTTCCCCCAACCTCCCACCCCCCGCCGCTTCAAACCCCGAAGATTGTTTTTCAGAGTCCACAGTCTCTCATGGTTCACCTCCCCTTCCAGTTTCCCCCAACTCCCTTCTCCTAACTCCCCTTGTCCTCCATGCTATTTGTTAGGCTCCACAAATAAATGAAACCATATGATAATTGACTCTCTCTGCTTGGCTTATTTCACTCAGCATATTTGGTCTTAATTCATGACTGACACGAGATGAAGGCACCAGATCATATCCTGAGAGACAATGACATGCATCATTCCACAGGCAGACAGCATGGACCGGAGTTCAGCACGCAGGCTTCGGTGTCACAGGGACACTAGCTGGCAAGAGCATGGCAGGGTCCCCATTCCAATGCCTGGAACAGACAAACCAGGTCACTGGAACAGAAAGGGAGATCAGAGAAAAGGAATTCATTCATGAACAGATCAGCCACCATTTCCTGAGGTTCTGGGATACAAAGCCCTGTTCCAAGGGCCTTACAAGCCAGTGGGTCACTCAAGCAAGCGCAGAGATGTTAGGAAGTGTACCAATAGAGTCCTGTCTAGGATGCCAAGGGACTGGAGGTAGAGTCCACCTAACAGGAAGACAATATGGAGAGAGAAGGCAGGGTCTCCTGAAGGAAGACGTGAGAGAGGGAGGGGAAGGGAGGGAGGGAACACAATGCAACACGAAGAGGGGTGCTGTACTGGGGAACAAGGGGAAGCCGAGTACGGTGAATGGTGTCTCAGGCTGGGTAAGAAGGACCAGAGCCCTGTCACCAAATCACAGGCTCCAAGAGAAAGCTTACCAAATTAGGGAAGTTGAATAACGGCGAAGACAGGCAAACAAATCCTGCGTAGCTTCTCACCGAGAGTTCCCGACCTCCCTGGGAACCTACATCCTTCAGACCAACACTCTCGATGGAAAACAGTAAGACCTGAACCATGCACGAATGTGAACAAGGAGGGAGGGCTGAGCACTAACCCAGGGATGGACATCCCTGCGTGAGCATGCCCCCTGCGCCGGCCAAGCTGGGCCATACCCTTGGCCGCAGGCTGTATCAGAAGCTGCGACTCTGGTACCTGGAACAGCACAGTCACCCCCCACCACAGAAGAACACGTGCTTGCCTGTTCTTTCCTGAGAGCCGTGGCTGTCGTGCAGGCAAGCTGTGGGGCTTTTCTTTCCAATTGTGCACTTTTTTTGTTTATGTCCAATTATCATAAATTACTTAAGAGATTACTTAATCCATTACTGGTTCCCTAGAATTTACTTGTTTCCAAAGACCTCAGGAGAAATAGCCACGGGTTAGTTCTACTGCAGTCATTTACACAGAAATCTTATTTACAGAGGATTATCTTAGATTCCCCATTCGAATTTGTTTCCTTACAAGACAAGACACCCTCCAGGCACTGAGCTTGTGTATCAATATCTCCCACCGTTAGCCGCCTGCCTCCCCCACCCACTCGGTAAAGGCACGTGCCACGCACACGCCACTTGCCATCCTGGTTCTGACAGCTATTTCCATGGTCTCTCATTCTGATGGAGTTGTCTGTCTTGTGGTATTTTACGTTTGTACCACCACACTGTTTCTGATCTCTGAGACTGTCCTGTAGAAAGTTCCCTGACGGCATCCTTGCATACAAGTACCTCTAGACCTCAGAGAAAGAAGAGTCCAGCGTTCAGAGTGTGGCTCCCGATGGTGGTGCAGGTTAGGAGGGTGGCAGGATGGGGTTAACCGAGGGCCATAAGCCTGAAAACCCTAAAGACACAAGTCCCCTCCCGGCTCTCCTCAACCCCAAATACAGGGAAGACGGGGAGCACAGACATGCGAAGGACATGCGAAACTGCGATAGGATTGGCTCTATTTCTTCTGAAGGCTGGCCCTCCCGTTTTGGAGGGTGCACCACGGTGGGAGTTCTCGTGGAGAGAAACATGGGCACGTAATGCCCTCTGCCCCTGGAAACAAAGGGACACATGGAAGGCAGCAAAGGACGAAACTAAAGCCCAGTTCCAACGGTCACCCCATGCGCCCCACGTGCCTCCGTCTTCCAGAGCCTTCACAAGACCCAGAGGGAAGGAGCCCCCGCGCCTGCACACCCAGTAGGAGCCTGGCTTGCTGGCAGAGAGGGAACTGGGATGACACGAAGCAGCCTCCCAGGCGGAGCTGAGCTGGGAGGGGCATGAGGAAGAGACAGTGGCAAGAGCACAGGGGTGTCCCCGGAAGGTCACCTCCTGGAAGGATCTTTCAGAGCCAGCAACTCGATCCTCATTTTCTCCTCCAGAGAGGAACAATGGCCTGGAAGGGTCGGAGTCTAGAAGCCCGATGTTAGTAGCGCGCTCCATCCTGGCTGCCCGATGCTCAGACCAGCAGCCCTCCTGCTGACCGGGCTCCTTACCAACAGCAGACGAGAGAGCGGAAAGCAGCCAGAGGCCCCAGCAGGGATGGAAGAGTCCAGGGTAAAGACGGTGTAGCCGAATCAGAGTAGATACAATGCAAAGGAACAATCCCAAGCCGGGATAATGAAGGACGGGAATGAGGGAAAAAGAACTCTGCATTTTCCAAACCCAGGGACACTCTGCCTCAGCCACTTACATGCGGTGTGAACTTCTGGGTCAAGATGTTGAACACAGAATCAGTGACCCATCTCTTTGGGGTTTTTCCACATGGAACCCAGTAACAAACCTTGCTATAGTTCAGAGTTAACATAAAGTAACTCCAACAAACGTTTCTTGGTCATTGACTTGAAATTAAACAACAAGTTAGTGGTTGGGGATCTACCATCAAGACACTAAGCCTTTCCTTAGGGTGTCTGTAGCTTAGCATTGTTTTAAAAAGTATTTTCACAGATACGAGACACTGTAGACATCATATTACTGTAGGTAAGACTAGGAAAATGGAAATGATACTATCAAGAAAATGTTGGAAGTAAAAGCTTCTCTTGGGGCACAGGAGAGTCACTGGTAGAAACAGATGGAGAATTTGGTTTCTGTAATACTAAGCAGCAAGACACAAGGAGGTCCATAGCTGCTAATACAGAACAGACACTCACTCAGCAAGCATTCCTAGGTGAATGAATAGAATTACCAAAGTGTTAAGGAAATATCCTTGATGAATCAGCATAGAAAACAAAACAAGTATAGATTTCTGAAGTCGCGATGAAAACATTTATTTAAGGGGTCCCTGGGTGGCTTAGTGGGTTAAAGCCTCTGCCTTCGGCTCAGGTCATGATCTCAGGGTCCTGGGATCGAGCCCCACATTGGGCTCTCTACTCAGCGGGGAGCCTGCTTCCTCCTCTCTCTCTGCCTGCCTCTCTGCCTACCTGTGATCTCTGTCAAGTAAATAAATAAAATCTTAAAAAAAAAAAAGAAAACATTTATTTAATGCTTTTTACCTATCAGGATTGTCCTAAATGAATTAACTCATTTAAACCAAATGAATGTTTGCCTCGTTCTCACCTCACACGTGAGGAACTTGAAACAGGGAGAGGATAAGACGGTGCCACCATCACTCAACACAGTCAAGACTTGAAGCCTGGCAGTTGGGAGTCCAAAGTTCACCAAACTACCTACCGTGCAATGTTATGCTTTCCTGTTCTTAGGACACAGAAATGGTAGATGTCTAAGATGAGTGAGAATGAAGAAAAATGGACAGGAGCCCACGTAGACTCATGACTAGGAGGTGGGAATAGGGCCAGAACTTGTAAAACCTACAAGGTGAGATAGCAGAGAGGTCTCTAAACCAGAATGGCTTATCAGTCAGACTAACAAGGAAAGCAGAGTGTACTTTACGTATGGAAGACCGAAGGAATGAAGTTAATGCAGGAATTCCAACAGAATACAATGCAACAAGCCAGGATTAATAACATCAGAAACCTGGTACAGCCCTACACTGGAATGACTAAGAGAAGCAATGTCTTGGCTTGGGTTCACTGCCTCCCACAGAAACTCAGAGCCTAAGACTAGTGCTTATGGCCAAATACAACCAACTCAAACAATGAAAGGTTTAAGGGCACAGACACCCACTCCTTGCAGTCAAAAGTCCAAGTATAACTTCTGGCTCCCTGATATTTAATTACTAATAGCCTACATTTGACCAAAAGCCTTACCAATAACAGTTGATTAACATATACTTTGTATGTTCTGTGTTATATACTGTTCTTCCAATAAAGCTAATGTCCATGAGAAAAATCCATTTACAGTATTTTTAAAAATCTATATATGAACGGACCCATGCATTTGAAAGCCATGTTGTTCAAGTATTAACTATAATTTAGGAGAAGATTCCAAAAAGCTAGACATGTTAGAATAAGTGGGAGGGTAAGGTGCATTGTTAAGGTCGTTGCTGTGGGCAGTGGAAGCCCAATATCACCCCAGGATCTCCTGAGGAATAGGCAGGACACTCAGATCTTTCCACATAAGGATTGACTGGGAGAAGTATTTGTTCATCGGTTGACATCTTTCATTTACCTAGCTAAAGTTATCTTCAGGAGGTTGATTTCCTACGTCTCCTAACTGTACATGCTTGCCAAGCAAGCTTTTTGAAATCTCTACAAGCGTAATGGAAACCCCAGGACAGGAGGTGAGAGATGTAGTAGTGCTTGAGGGGAGCTGAAGCTATCCAGAGCTGTCCAGCTTGGTTGTGCTGAAATCGGGGTGCTGAAAGGAGGGCAGTTTGGGCACTAGTGGGGCCTAATACCGCAAGAGCTCACAAAACCCAGGGTTGGCACCAACCAGTAAAAGCTGGAATTAGAGTGGGGACCATGGAGGAGATACAGCTCCTACTGGAGAAGCTACCCACAACGGGGGTTGGGGGGGTGAAAGGAGAGGAAGGAGAGAGCTATCCTTACTTCTGTCCCTTCCTTCAGCCTTCCAACCTCCCATTGGCCAAAGCCGCCCGACAGTCTGGCAACCGCCCCCAGCAAATAAGTTCTCCCCCTGTGCAAGGGCTGCCTTCTCACTCCAACAGTGCCCTTCATATAAAGACATTATGTTAATGTACTTGGATTCACCAGCCTTGCCCTTAATGGTTAGTGCTTTGGGTAGCCCACCGAAGGAACCCTTTCCTTCCCAAGGTCATAAAGATGTGACTACATGATCTTTTAGAAGCTTTAATCACTTCCTCTTACATGTTTACACCTATAATTTCCTTCAATTTTATCTTGGAGTACAGTGTGAGGCCGGGATCGGAGTTTAATTTTTCCAGTTCCATATTCAATTAATCCAGGATTGTTAGGGAAAAAGTCTTTCCCACTGTTTTTCAAATGCCATAGTGTCATAAATCAACTGTCCAAGTGAGTCTGCTTCTGGCCTACGTTTTCATTGGTCTGTGTGCCAAAACCACAAGGTCTTAATCACTTTCACATTAAAGTATTTTGAAATCCAGTAACCCTCCAACTTTCTTCTTTAAAATGTTCTTACCTATTCCTGGTCTTTTGTATTTCCATGTAAATTTTAGAGTTTTCAATTGACACAAAATAAACTATTGGAAATTTTATGGTATTTCCTGGAACCCGTTAATTTGGGAAGAGGTGATAAAAGTTTTAGATCCAATATACATAAAGAACTCCTTTAAGAAAATGTCAAAGAGGGGCGCTGGGTGGCTCAGTTGGTTGGGCAGCTACCTCCAGCTCAGGTCATTATCCCAGGGGTCCTGGGATTGAGTCCCCTATCAGGTTCCCTGCTCAGTGGGGAGTCTGCTTCTCCTCCTGCCCCTCCCTCCCCCTGTGCTCTCTCGAATTTTAAAAAGACCTTTTTTAAAAAGTCAAAGAAATCAGAAGAAAGATGGGCAGGAGGCTTGAGTGGACACTTCACAAAAGAGACTATCCAAATTACAAATAAACAAGTGAAAAGATTCCAACGTTATTAGCGATCAGGGAAATCAGACTGAAAAACACAACGTCTTCATTTTCTGGGCTGCTTGTAACAATATACCACAGACTGGGTGGCTTCTAGGATTTCTCACAGTTCTAGAGACTGGACGTCCAAGACTGAGGGGCCAACACGGCCAGGCAAGGGTCCTCTTCCAGATCAGACTCGCATGCTGGAAGAGGCCAAGGAGCTCTCTGGGGTCTCTTTTTTAAGAGCAGTGGTCCCCTTCATGAGGGCTCTGCCCCCATTACCTAAGCACCTCCCCGAGACCCTTCTTCCCTACCATCACCTTGGAGGTTAACTTCTTAACACGTGAATTTGGGGGCACAGAAATTCAATTCAGTATCACTAGACACCTGCTAAACGGTTAAAACTTAAAAAGCAGACAATGCTAGTGTTGGTAAGGTAGGACCCCTAGAATACTCGGGTACTGCTAATAAAAAGGCAAGACGGTAGACAGCCACCAACACTCTATGCCCGAGGACCTAGCAATTTCATTTTTGGCATATGCCCAAAATACATACATGTTTTCACCAAAAGATATGCACAAAAATGTTCAAGAAAAGGATACTCATAACAGCCAAGTAGTAGAAACTTTCCCCATGCCCTTTAGTACAAAGGATGAGTCCTGCTCCATTCACACAGTTAAACGCTGCAAGAATGAACAAACACTGGTATTTGGAACAGTGAGGAGGAATCCCAGAAACGCGACTGAGGAACGGAGCCAGGCACAATGGAAATGCTTGATTCCATTTCACATAAAGTTCAAAAACCGGCATCACCAGCCTCTGGTGTTGGAGCTTGGGGCAGTGATGTCTTTCAGAGAGAAGGGTTCAGTCACCAGGAGGAAGCACGGAGAACGCTCCCAGGGTCCCATTGGCTCTTATGGCAATTACACAAGTGTGTTATCATAATGGATGTATACTTATCAGCTGCGTGTGTACGTGACCTTACTGTACGGAAAGCGCCAGACACAGGGATGGACATGTGTCAGGGACTTAATATTAACCACGTCGAATAACATGATGAAAGTCGGACAATAGACACTTACAGTATTTCGGAGTATTTCTGTTAATTCCCTTCTTAACGCCCTGGAGCCAAGGCTGGAGTAGAGAAAACATGTAGTGGGAGGGATCCAGGATAAAGTGTGTGCTAGCAAGCATGCCGTTTGGAGCAGCAGGGAAAGTACCCATTCCCGTTGCCTGTTTCTCCGAGGCTACAGAGGCCCTTCTATCATTTGCTCGTCAGACGTAGAGGGGAATTCGTGCTTTGGATGGTTAATACCAACTCCTCTGGGACACACGTACCCTTAACAATAAACCTCTTCCTTTTCCCCACTTCACGTCAATTAACATTCACCACCCTATACATAACTAAGACCCACTGAATTATAAAGTTAAGAGGAGTCCTGCTCCCCTGGCCTCTTTTGACAGAGATAGTCCCCTATCTAACCTGCTGTGCTAGAACTCTAGAACTGGCCCCTCCCAGCTCTACCTAATTTCAGAAGTCCCAAAATAAGTCAAACCCTCGTGTGACTTGGGGCTGTCTGCTGTCAGAACTGGGGGAGAACTTCCTGTCCCAGAGCTCTTCCCACGCAGTGGGGCCACCACCCATAGATGGCCACGCTGGGCAAGGAAGCCAGGTTCGCCTCCCTGGTCACACCTCCTCCCTGATGTCGGGAGACCTTGCAGACCTGCTGGTACACCTGCCTCACTTCACCACACGTGCGCTTTCCTCGGGGGCGGAAGGGAGGGGTGGTACTTGGGTCACAGCACTCACCAGTCTGTCCCTTTCAGCCCTAAATAAAAGTCTCCTGCCAACAAGGGGGCTCAGCACTCCCTGGGCAGTACTTACCCTCCCCCCCTCCCCTCACCAAACAGCAACAGTTCTTCCCATTCAGTGCTGCATCTCTAGCTCTGGGCCTGAGCTGGCAACCAATCTGTACTTGTCACTGCATGGTTTCACCTCATGGGACATGGGACAGACAAGAAGCTGAGCTAGTAGAAGGGCAGGACCAGAACGAGGGTGTTATGCCAGCGCCCCGGTTCACCAGACCAGAGGTAAGACAGCGAGTCAACACAGGAGGGTGAGAGCAAGCCTGGTCTACATCACATAGGTCAGGACTAGTTACACCAAAGCAAGAACGAGGTGCACAGGTACAGACGGGAAGAGCTTCCAGGATTTCACAAAGTATTTACCACGTGAATCAGGGCTTTCCTGGGAACTAAAGAACTAAAAGCCTCGGGCACGAGTCCTAGCAGGCAACGTCAGATGACCATCGTGGGGTGTGCGCCCCACACGCCACCGAACAGGACCGTCCCAACACACCACCGGCAGAGGACCACAACGGCTAATCTACTGGGCAGAGGGGCAGAACCCGACCCCCTCCAGGTCCTGAAATCTGGTCTCCTGTCCGACCCTGGCCCCGAAATTGCAGTCACAAAATCTGGTAAAACAGCCCAGCAGCTGTACAGAGCCTGGCAATTAGCTCTCCCGCAGCACTGAGAGCGCCTGCACCCTACACACTTGCCAACACACTGCGTTTCCACACTCGCTCATCTCATCTCGGTCAACCCAACTGATGAAAATTAGCATCTCAGTGAAGTTTTAATTTGCATTTTTCTAATTATAAAAGAGGGTGCTCATCTTTCCATGAGCTTAGGAGCTGCTCACATGTCCTTTCCTGGAAGCTATCTCTCTGTGCGTTGCTGGGTGTTCTAGAGGGTTATTGGTCTGCTCCCAAACAATCTGGAAGGGCCACTTAGCGTCTTACCACAAAGGACTGAGTTCAGTACTACGCACTTCTGTGTAATTTGTCTTTTGTCTTTGCTTTTGTTGAAGAACCTTTAATAGTTGAATTTTTATAACTGTCTGTAATGTGTTTAGCTAGGCCTTCTCCTAACCAGAATTTTTAGACTCCCTTGATTTTTCTAGTCATTTATGGTTTGTTTTTTGTTGTGTTCTCCCCACTGAAAACTTTAATCCATTTGGTCTAGTATGTTACATATGCACAATGTGTGTGTGTGGTTTTTTTTTTTCTGGATGACTCAATACCAGAGACTGAAGATGTATGGATACTTTTCCTTTCGTGGTTTTGAGAGACCTCTGAGAGCTTACATCATGATACGCACCTGCGTCCATATGCAGACCTCATCAATGGCTTATGTATGTGCTAGTATAAAGTTACTTTAACTTGTGTAATTTTATGTTCAAACATGATAAGTTTTCCTAGCTATTCTTGTTTTAATCATTCTCCATGAGCTTCAGGATCAGCTTGCCTTAGGAGAAGTAAAGTCCTGTTGGGGACTTAAAGGGACACTAAACTTACAGCTTAACTTGTAGAACCCTACCCAAGAGAACATTACATCCCTCCCCACTTGCTCACGTCTCCCTTTGTCCTTCAGGAGATAGTTTACTTCAACTAGATCTTGCGTTTTTGTGTTTGTTTGTTTGTTTTTAGATTCTTACAAGCTTACCTGTTGTTACTATGCTAGATTCTCAGCCACCATGTCCTATCTGGTTCTAGTCTATATATACGAAAGCTATTGTGCTCTTTACAGGTCTTATTATGGGCAGCCATGTTTTAAGTGCTCTTGTTTGAATAATTCTTTGGGATTTTCCAAAGGAGCAAATTCATATTCTCTCACACATTGGCTAGAATCCTGGTCAAAAGTTCATGATGGTAGACATCCTCTAGGCGTGCCTTTTCTACTCATTTTTATTTAAGATTTTATTTATTTATTTGACACAGAGAGAGAGATCACAAGTAGGCAGAGAGGCAGGCAGAGAGAGGGGGGAAGCAGGCTCCCTGCTGAGCAGAGAGCCCGATGTGGGGCTCCATCCCAAGACCCTGAGATCATGACCTGAGCCAAAGACAGAGGCTTAACCCACTGAGCCACTCAGGTGCCCCTCTACTCATTTAATATAAATCAAGTTCACACTTTCTGAACCACTTGTAAATGGCTGCAATCAACCCCACATGGTCTTCACAGATTATGATTCTAAAATGCTACTAATTTTTTGGCTAATTTAGGGTGTCTGCACCAGTTTTTGTAAATGAAATTGATCTACAGGTTTTATGATGTTCGGTCTTTATTATACGTATCAATTCTATGATTAGGTCATAAAAGAATTTTGGAAGCCTTCCTTCTTTTTTATGCTCCAGCTCTGCCTTGTCCAACAGAGGAGCCAATGACAACATGTGGCTACTTAATTTAAACTGAATAAAATTAAAATCCATCCCCAAGAACCAGCTGCACTCAGTGCTGTGGCCACACTGGGCGGCGCCATCAGGCGTTTCCATCACAGAAAGTGCTCATGGATGGCAGAGCTCCAGAAAAACTGAACAGGCAATCAAATCCTTTGTTCTCTCATGACAGGGTTTCAAGGAGTAATTCCTGAAGAAATGTTCTTGGGAACGGGTGTTTATGTGTTCTACTTTTTCTGGAATCAGTTTCACAATTTCTAGATTCCTAGGAAGTTACGTAGTTCCATGAGGTACGGAAACTTTTGAGGAAATAACCTCAGATGAAGAGAACTCTAGCCGTCACCTCTTCTGAGGAGAGGACACCTGCTTGTCTGGGCAGATTAGGGGATGGTCAACAACAGTTTCCCATTATTCAATCAAACACTGCCCTGAAGGTATCTCCCAGGTGTGGACTGAAGTCTGCAATCCATGTGCTTTAAGGAAGACTTTCCCACATAACCTGAGGGAGCAGGATTCGTCAGCTGAAAGGCCTCGAGAGCAGAAAAGAGGCTTCCCCGGGAGACATTCTGTTCTCACAGCAGCTTGGGCTCACCCAGGGCCCAAGGCCACCCTCCCTAGGGGCCCAGCCCCGGGACTCTGGACTTGCCCAGGCAGGTCTCCCAATCAGGGAAGCCACTAGGTCTCTCCACTAGAATCCTGGCTGGTTTTTCTTCCCCCCTCAACCCCCCAAAGGGATTGCTTCCATTTACTGTAGTCTGCTCATTCTCCTGTGTCCCAAACCATTCCTGCATTTTTAACTCCTCCATTCTGGTTCCCGTGAGTTGTTTTTTTTGTTTTTTTAACTGAATATTAACACATTTGTTCTCATTCATTATAAATTGAGATTTATACTTCCCTGAGGCCTTGGTATTCCACAAATCATACTGGAGTTCTAAAATTGGTATTTTCTAGGTATTCTGAAATTTAGGCTTGGATTTTGTTCTGAGTTATCTAATGTAGATGGAGCAGCTTTTAAGAGAATCTGTTTCATGGGGAGGGACCTTATTCCCTTGGTTTTTTTAATTGTCTTTAAATGACTTATTAGAAAATTTTGTTTTTCGGAATGTGTTTATGGATTAATGTATAGTCAGATTTTCTGACTATCCCATGGGAACTTGAATGAAAAATGCTTTGTTTTCAGGCTACGAAGTACGGTCTGTGTATCCATTTTCCTACTGATCTTGAAGGCCTGCATGTGCCCCCTTTTGTCCACTCGATCATTAACTAAAATACTTAAAGTCCAGTAGTATCTGTTTTCTACATTTTCTCATCCATGACTGGCCATTCTGATCCACATCCTTGAGTATCAGGAAGGACATTTTTGTTCTTGTTCAATGCTTTTGGCTTTGAATTCAACCATATTGGATATTCTGTTTGAATTTGCCTAATATAACTGTCCTTACTTGCATTTTCACGCTTTGAGTCACTTTTAGAATGGAGTCTTGTCTTGTGATTTAATCGGACACTTTTCTTTTGAATATGTTTGACCTATTTATATCTGACGTACCCGGAGATTTTATTCCGCATGATGAAGCAGAGTTGCTGCTGAAGCAAGCATTCTAGGTTACAGCCCGTGGATTCCCTGTACCTGTCGTCAGGTCTGGTTCGGGAAGTGTTTCATAGCATTTGGAATGCTGGCATTTTTGTCCTGGCGATTCTCTTTATAACTGTTCCTTTATATAGTACCTTCACTATTAGATAGTCCAAGAAAAGTTATGAGAAACGATGTAATTTCCTCTTCACCCCTGGAATTTCCTTCTCCACTACCTGACTTCAGCTTATTGCATTTACTTTCTTGAATACACTTACACCTATCTCATTGGATATTTTATATTACATCTTTTAGTCTCCAGCTACGAAAAAGAAGATCGGTGGAACCAGACTGCCTCCCACGTTGCTAGTGTAGCTTATGCCGTTCTATTGTTAGATCACAGAACATTTATAACCCCCTGGTCCCTTGTCAGTTAAATTCTAAGTGTACAGTTATTCTTGCCCTTCTCTCTGCTACATGTCTTGTCATCTTCTTCGGTTCAAGTTCACCCACCAGATTTTTGAAGGACTCAGGAAAACCAGTTTTTTAACTTGTAATGACTCAAAAGCACAAGACAAAAATATGGTCGCCTTCCTAATAGTTTGTATAGAGGAGATTTTGTGGATCAGATTTTAAGCTTGGAAGGCACTACTCCACTGCCTTATTGTATGTGGCTCAGGAGAAAATTGCATTGTTGGCCTCATTTGTCATAAGCAATTTATCCTCACATGTATTCCAAGATCTAGGACTTCTTCTTTGGAGAACCCACTTAAATGGATTTTTGGAACTCCTTTTGAATTCTATATAAAACAATTAGGGAGAGTGAAAAGGATGCTTTTTCAATTAATTTTCCTTGTTTCTGTACTTGGTACTCCTTTCTAAGTCTTCACCAGCATCCTCAACTCTGTCCTCTCTGCTCTCCTTTAAATGTTACTGCTGTTAATGGGGTAATGGTACTGTTACCTTTTACTTCATTTCTGTTCCTCATGCTTAGGGTTCCTCTCTTCCTGGAGAGCTCTCGAACCTTCTGTGTTGTAGTGATAGAAATAATTTCTATGTATTTTAAACTTAGGAATGTTCAGTTCCTCCAGTCACGTGCTTTGCTGGAATCTGTTCTTTTTATATTCCACTGGGTTTAACCTATTCATTTTCTTGTTGTATCGTGGTACAGAACCTGTGAGGGATCCTCTTCCCCCCACTCATCTGCGGGGCTTCCCCCTGAACCTGGGCCGTGTTCCAGGCCACCTGGACTTCTTTCCAGTCCTTGGTTTGGGGGCCATAGCGATTACCCACTGCTCTTACCAAATCAATAGAGACACGCTGATGCAGGGTCCTCCATGAGTTGCCCCCCCACCCCCCCGCACGGACCACTGAGACCAGTCGTCTCCACGTAAGACTTGCTACAGAGTTTTTCATTCATCCCCACTTTCTTTAGTTCTGGGGGAAAACCGGGCCCAGGAAAACAAATGCTTTAGGACACAAGCTCACCCTACCAGTCCTAGATTCTATTTACCATTATTCAAAAGGAGGAATTTCACCTCAATGTGCACGCTTCGCTTTCTGAGGTGTCCTCTGCGGACAAGCTCCCCCCTGCTTCCTTCTGTGTATGCTCTGCCTGATTTGCTTGGCTTTTAGAAGCCATTCCACTTACTTAGGAACCTGATGTTTTTAACGTTTCCTAACTTTCCAAATATATAATTTATATTTTGATTCTCCCTCCCTTCTCTGCTTTTACAGTATTTCCAAGAGAGAAGTCAACATTCCGCTACCAGCTTCAAACTGAAAAGCTTTTTAATGATTTCAAGTGCACCGGCTCAGCACCCGGAGAATTTCAGGGCGGGGGAGGGGGAGGGAAGAAGACTTCCAAGACACCAAAATGTCCTAGGAAGAAATGTTTTTTAGTGTTAACAGTTCTCTTTGGGAGGTATAAGATCATATGGATTGTGTAAATTCAAGCAGATTACTAGTGTGCAGACCTGGGGTGACTGTTTTAAGGGGTGCATTCTTCCCCACCTGGAGTATCTCCTGGTCATTTCCTCATTTTGGTAGTAAGTCGACCAAGGGTCCAGCTTTATACATAGACTTTTAATCCTACCTCTTCACTTCCCAAAGCATTTTCCTCTATTTCTATTTATTTACAAATATATGGATCTGGTGTTAAAACCCTACCTTAGCTTTCACTACCTTAAAGGCCAAGAACCAGGCAAGGAAATCTGATTCTACATAGTACAGTTAAATCAAAGGCAGCCAGATAAACAAACCAAAGAATTTCCCATACAGCAGCCCCGCAGTAACGATGTCCCCTAACCTCACATGGCTGCAAAGTGCTTCAGCATTCACCCACACGAGAATGAAACCCTGAAATCTGTCCTCCGACCAAGTGAGCTCTCAGCACAGACCTCAGGTCTTTGGACTAAGAAAAGTAGGTAGAATAACACCAAATCCAAACTATTAAAAAGTTGCCTCAAATGCACAACTAGCGATACCTCGGATTGCAAGATTTTCTACACCCCTGGAAAGACATCCTTATTTTGGTTGGTACTGTGCATCCTCCTGTGTCTTCTCCCTGCCCACAGAGCCACCTCCCTCCCCAACCAAAGTTAAGACCACCCACTTGAGGGGAGAACCTTAGGGAAAGGCACTTTAGGGGGAACTTGAGGCAGAAAACACTTCCAGCCCCACAGCAGGTAAGGAAAAGTAGTTTGGTTGGATAGAGTATTCCAGGTTGAAACTATTAGATGTAAGGACAAAATGAAGATTCCTGAGCATGCAAACATGTAGAACATCTCTGCTCAGGTACTCTAGAAGAAAAAAAACATTCTGGGTTTTTCAGCAAAACAAAGGGATTCAAGAATCTATTTCCAGTTTCTAATAATGGTAGGGAAAATTCAGTAGATGAAAATGATAAGATTTTTTTTAAAGTTCTTACCTAAAGAAAAATAAAAGCAGTGCCAAGATAAATACAAAGCCAAACTGAAAATAAAATGAAAATCCAAGTAGATATGGGAGCACAGAGTCTGCTTATAAATAACGAGAGCACGGAGTCTGCCCATAGATGTGGGAGCACGGAGTCTGCCCGTAGATACGGGAGCATGGAATCTGCTTGAGCCCCAGGGGTGTTTGGCAATTCTAGCCAATTTTCGTTGTCTCCAAGGGCAAGAGGGACAGAACCAACACCAAGGGCTTGCACAAGAGAGAGGACCGGACAGAAACCCCCCTCCACAATGAAGACCTGACAGCGGACACCCCAGGGTAAAAGTGAGCCGGAAAGTCCACCAACACTCATGGTCGTGCCCTGCAGGCTTGCCTCACTGCAGCCCGGGACTCTCAAGCCCTGAACGTGGATGAGGAGGACCCTAAATCAGCAGTCTATCTCCCCACCCCCGGCCGCACCTGGCAAGCACCCAAGTCTCTGGAGGAAGAGATTCATTCTACAGATGACTCATTCCCAGGACCTATTTACAATGAGAACAGTCCAGTAAGGTACATGGAGAAACAGACTTCATAAGAACCAGAAATAATCAGAAAGATACCTCCACAGCCTCACGTTAACACGGGTTATGCGATTACTATGCTTGCTGATGACTTACATAAAAAATGTGAAAACAAATGCTCTAAGAGCAAGAAATTGAGATTCACAAGTTACACTTGAAATTTCAAATATTTGAAAAAGAACCCAATAGAAATTTTAGAAGTGAAATTAAAATGAATACAACTTGTCTAAGAAACAGACAAGTCTATAAACCAAGATAACAAGGACGCAGCAGAAGGATTAAGAACAGAAAACATGAGAAATACGGTGAGGCTATAAAACCTACACTTAACCAGGTATGGAGAGAAGCAACAGAGCACACACAATGTACAGAAGGACAATGGCTAAGGACTTGGGCTTTTCGGCTGTTTTTTTTTTTTAAGACTTTAGTTTTTTAAAGTAATCTCTACACCCAACATGAGGCTCAAACTTACAACTCGGAGATCAGGAGTCACATGCTCTACCAACTGAACAGCCAGGCACCCCAGGAACTTTCTAAAACCAAAGAGAACCCAATCAAGACAAAATCCCTCTAAAAAAAAAACAACAGCACATCCAGGTGTGGGTAACTATAGAAAACAAATGACAAAAGGAAAAAAAAAAAGCCCTTAGGAGCAGATCCCTTCCCACAAAAAAAAAAAAAAAAAAAAATCGAACAAAAACAACCTTCCCAATACTTGTAAAGGAAGACTTTAAAAGCAATGGAACTGAGTGATGATTTAGTAGCAATTGCCAACCTAAAGTCTTGGGGGTTTTTGTTGAGAGAGAGAGAGAAAGAGCACACGTGCACACATGGGGGGTTGAGCAGAGAGCCCGACTTGGGGCTGGAACCCAGCACCCTGAGGTCATGACCCGATCCAAAGGGAGATGCTTAACCCACTGAGCCACCCAGGCGCCCCTGCCAACCTCAAGTTCTACACTCAGTGAAAACTCAAAAACGAGGGTGAAGGTCAGTAGTAAGCAAAATGTGAGAGGCCACCATCTATCTACCAAATGGACAAATACGAAAAACCCCGATGATGTCAAGTGTCAGCACAGATATGGAACAACCTGAGGGCTCAGAAACCTTTTACTAGTACAAGTGCAAATCACCACCACCCTGTAAGGTCACTGACTAGCAAATTTGAAGATGCGTGTTCACAACCACCCAGCAGTCCCACACAGGTGTCTGCCACCGGAAACTTTGCCTGCTGTATAAAAAATATTATCTCTGGGGAGGAGTCAAGATGGCGGAGAAGTAGCAGCTGAGACTGCTTCAGGTGGCGGGAGACCAGCTAGATAGCTTATCTAAAGATTGCAAACACCTACAGATCCAACGGGAGATCGAAGAGAAGAAGAACAGCAACTCTAGAAACAGAAAATCAACCACTCTCTGAAAGGTAGGACTGGCGGAGAAGTGAATCCAAAGCGACGGGAAGATAGACCGCGGGGGGAGGGGCCGGCTCCCGGCAAGCGGCGGAACCACGGAGCACAAAATCGGGACTTTTAAAAGTCTGTTCCGCTGAGGGACATCGCTCCAGAGGCTTAACCGGGGTGAAGCCCACGCAGGGTCAGCGTGGCCTCAGGTCCCGCAGGGTCACAGAAGGATCGGGGGTGTCTGAGTGTCGCAGAGCTTACAGGTATTAGAACGGGGAAGCCGGCTACAGAGACAGAGCCGAGGAGTGACTCTCAGCTCGGGGTTACCTTGAACCGGTCGCAGGCTCGGTCAGCTCGGAGCGCGGCCGGAGGCAGGGTGACGGGAGTAAATCGGCGCTGTTCTCTGAGGGCGCACTGAGGAGTGGGGCCCCGGGCTCTCGGCTCCTCTGGGCCGGAGACCGGGAGGCCGCCATCTTCATTCCCGCCCTCCGGACTCTACGGAAAGCGCTCAGGGAGCAAAAGCTCCCGAAAGCGAACCCGAGCGGATTACTCAGCCCGGCCCCGGGCAAGGGCGGTGCAACTCCGCCCGGGGCAAAGACGCTTGAGAATCACTACAACAGGCCCCTCCCCCAGAAGATCAACAAGAAGCCCAGCCAGAACCAAGTTCACCTACCAAGGAGTGCGGTTTCAATACCAAGGAGAGCAGCGGAATTCCAAAGGAGGAGAAAGCAAAGCACGGAACTCATGGCTTTCTCCCCATGATTCTTTAGCCTTGAGTTAATTTAATTTTTTTTTCTTTTTCCACTTATTGTTCTTCTGCTGCTAATTTTTTTTAACTTTTACCTTTTCCTTTTTTAACGTTTTTTAGCTAGTTTATCTAATATATATATTTTTTTCCTTTTTATATTTTTTCTTTATTGGTTTTCTTTTTTTAATTGTTTCTTTCTTTTTTTTTTTTCTTCTTCTTCTTTCTGAACCTCTTTTTATCCCCTTTCTCCCCCCCTCACGATTTGGGATCTCTTCTGATTTGGCTAAAGCATATTTTCCTGGGGTTGTGGCCACCCTTTTAGTATTTCACTTGCTCCTTCATATACTCTTATCTGGACAAAATGACAAGGCGGAA
>NW_019154178.1:4398545-4454591 GCF_002288905.1 Enhydra lutris kenyoni
TTTCTTCTTCTTCTTTCTGAACCTCTTTTTATCCCCTTTCTCCCCCCTCACGATTTGGGATCTCTTCTGATTTGGCTAAAGCATATTTTCCTGGGGTTGTGGCCACCCTTTTAGTATTTCACTTGCTCCTTCATATACTCTTATCTGGACAAAATGACAAGGCGGAAAAATTCACCACAAAAAAAAGAACAAGAGGCAGTACCAAAGGCTAGGGACCTAATCAATACAGACATTGGTAATATGTCAGATCCAGAGTTCAGAATGACGATTCTCAAGGTTCTAGCCGGGCTCGAAAAAGGCATGGAAGATATTAGAGAAACCCTCTCCGGAGAGATAAAAGCCCTTTCTGGAGAAATAAAAGAACTAAAATCTAACCAAGTTGAAATCAAAAAAGCTATTAATGAGGTGCAATAAAAAATGGAGGCTCTCACTGCTAGGATAAATGAGGCAGAAGAAAGAATTAGCGATATAGAAGACCAAATGACAGAGAATAAAGAAGCTGAGCAAAAGAGGGACAAACAGCTACTGGACCACGAGGGGAGAATTCGAGAGATAAGTGACACCATAAGACGAAACAACATTAGAATAATTGGGATTCCAGAAGAAGAGGAAACAGAGAGGGGAGCAGAAGGTATATTGGAGAGAATTATTGGAGAGAATTTCCCCAATATGGCAAAGGGAACAAGCATCAAAATCCAGGAGGTTCAGAGAACCCCCCCCCTCAAAATCAATAAGAATAGGTCCACACCCCGTCACCTAATAGTAAAATTTACAAGTCTTAGTGACAAAGAGAAGATCCTGAAAGCAGCCCGGAAAAAGAAGTCTGTAACGTACAATGGTAAAAATATTAGATTGGCAGCAGACTTATCCACAGAGACCTGGCAGGCCAGAAAGAGCTGGCATGATATATTCAGAGTACTAAACGAGAAAAACATGCAGCCAAGAATACTATATCCAGCTAGGCTATCATTGAAAATAGAAGGAGAGATTAAAAGCTTCCAGGACAAACAAAAACTGAAAGAATTTGCAAATACCAAACCAGCTCTACAGGAAATATTGAAAGGGGTCCTCTAAGCAAAGAGAGACCCTAAAAGTAGTAGATCAGAAAGAAACAGAGACAATATACAATAACACTCACCTTACAGGCAATACAATGGCACTAAATTCATATCTCTCAATACTTACCCTGAATGTTAATGGGCTAAATGCCCCAATCAAAAGACACAGGGTATCAGAATGGATAAAAAAACAAAACCCATCTATATGTTGCCTACAAGAAACTCATCTTAAACCGGAAGACACCTCCAGATTTAAAGTGAGGGGGTGGAAAAGAATTTACCATGCTAATGGACATCAGAAGAAAGCAGGAGTGGCAATCCGTATATCAGATCAATTAGATTTTAAGCCAAAGACTATAATAAGAGATGAGGAAGGACACTATATCATACTCAAAGGAACTGTCCAACAAGAAGATCTAACCATTTTAAATATCTATGCCCCTAACATGGGAGCAGCCAACTATATAAACCAATTAATAACAAAATCAAAGAAACACATCGACAATAATACAATAATCGTAGGGGACTTTAACACTCCCCTCACTGAAATGGACAGATCATCCAAGCAAAAGATCAACAAGGAAATCAAGGCCTTAAATGACACACTGGACCAGATGGACATCACAGATATATTCAGAACATTTCATCCCAAAGCAACAGAATACACATTCTTCTCTAGTGCACATGGAACATTCTCCAGAATAGATCACATCCTCGGTCCTAAATCAGGTCTCAACCAGTATCAAAAGATTGGAATCATTCCCTGCATATTTTCAGACCACAATGCTCTGAAGCTAGAACTCAATCACAAGAGGAAATTTGGAAAGAACCCAAATACATGGAGACTAAACAGCATCCTTCTAAAGAATGAATGGGTCAACCAGGAAATTAAAGAAGAATTGAAAAAATTCATGGAAACAAATGATAATGAAAACACAATGGTTCAAAATCTGTGGGACACAACAAAGGCAGTCCTGAGAGGAAAATATATAGCGGTACAAGCCTTTCTCAAGAAACAAGAAAGGTCTCAGGTACACAACTTAACCCTACACCTAAAAGAGCTAGAGAAAGAACAAGAAAGAAACCCTAAACCCAGCAGGAGAAGAGAAATCATAAAGATCAGAGCAGAAATCAATGAAATAGAAACCAAAAAAACAATAGAACAAATCAACGAAACTAGGAGCTGGTTCTTTGAAAGAATTAATAAGATCGATAAACCCCTGGCCAGACTTATCAAAAAGAAAAGAGAAAGGACCCAAATAAATAAAATCATGAATGAAAGAGGAGAGATCACAACGAACACCAAAGAAATACAGACAATTATAAGAACATACTATGAGCAACTCTATGCCAACAAATTTGACAATCTGGAAGAAATGGATGCATTCTTAGAGACATATAAACTACCACAACTGAACCAGGAAGAAATAGAAAGCCTGAACAGACCCATAACCAGTAAGGAGATTGAAACAGTCATCAAAAATCTCCAAACAAACAAAAGCCCAGGGCCAGATGGCTTCCCGGGGGAATTCTACCAAACATTTAAAGAAGAACTAATTCCTATTCTCCTGAAACTGTTCCAAAAAATAGAAATGGAAGGAAAACTTCCAAACTCATTTTATGAGGCCAGCATCACCTTGATCCCAAAACCAGACAAGGATCCCATCAAAAAAGAGAACTACAGACCAATATCCTTGATGAACACAGATGCAAAAATTCTCGCCAAAATACTAGCCAATAGGATTCAACAGTACATTAAAAGGATTATTCACCACGACCAAGTGGGATTTATTCCAGGGCTGCAAGGTTGGTTCAACATCCGCAAATCAATCAATGTGATACAACACATTAATAAAAGAAAGAACAAGAACCATATGATACTCTCCATAGATGCTGAAAAAGCATTTGACAAAGTACAGCATCCCTTCCTGATCAAAACTCTTCAAAGTGTAGGGATAGAGGGCACCTACCTCAATATTATCAAAGCCATCTATGAAAAACTCACCGCAAATATCATTCTCAATGGAGAAAAACTGAAAGCTTTTCCGCTAAGGTCAGGAACACGGCAGGGATGTCCGTTATCACCACTGCTATTCAACATAGTACTAGAAGTCCTAGCCTCAGCAATCAGACAACAAAAGGAAATTAAAGGCATCCAAATGGGCAAAGAAGAAGTCAAACTATCACTCTTTGCAGATGATATGATACTATATGTGGAAAACCCAAAAGACTCCACTCCAAAACTGCTAGAACTTGTACAGGAATTCAGTAAAGTGTCAGGATATAAAATCAATGCCCAGAAATCCGTTGCATTTCTCTACACCAACAACAAGACAGAAGAAAGAGAAATTAAGGAGTCCATCCCATTTACAATTGCACCCAAAACTATAAGATACCTAGGAATAAATCTAACCAAAGAGACTAAGAATCTATACACAGAAAACTATAAAGTACTCATGAAAGAAATTGAGGAAGACACAAAGAAATGGAAAAATGTTCCATGCTCCTGGATTGGAAGAATAAATATTGTGAAAATGTCTATGCTACCTAAAGCAATCTACACATTGAATGCAATTCCTATCAAAGTACCATCCATTTTTTTCAAAGAAATGGAACAAATAATCCTAAAGTTTATATGGAACCAGAAAAGACCTCGAATAGCCAAAGCAATATTGAAAAAGAAAGCCAAAGTTGGTGGCATCACAATTCCGGACTTCAAGCTCTATTACAAAGCTGTCATCATCAAGACAGCATGGTACTGGCACAAAAACAGACACATAGATCAATGGAACAGAATAGAGAGCCCAGAAATAGACCCTCAACTCTATGGTCAACTAATCTTCGACAAAGCAGGAAAGAATATCCAATGGAAAAAAGACAGCCTCTTCAACAAATGGTGTTGGGAAAATTGGACAGCCACATGCAGAAAAATGAAATTGGATCATTTCCTTACACCACACACGAAAATAGACTCAAAATGGATGAAGGATCTCAATGTGAGAAAGGAATCCATCAAAATCCTTGAGGAGAACACAGGCAGCAACCTCTTCGACCTCAGCCGCAGCAACATCTTCCTAGGAACATCGCCAAAGGCAAGGGAAGCAAGGGCAAAAATGAACTATTGGGATTTCATCAAGATCAAAAGCTTTTGCACAGCAAAGGAAACAGTTAACAAAACCAAAAGACAACTGACAGAATGGGAGAAGATATTTGCAAATGACATATCGGATAGAGGGCTAGTGTCCAAAATCTATAAAGAACTTAGCAAACTCAACACCCAAAGAACAAATAATCCAATCAAGAAATGGGCAGAGGACACGAACAGAGATTTCTGCAAAGACATCCAGATGGCCAACAGACACATGAAAAAGTGCTCCACATCACTCGGCATCAGGGAAATACAAATCAAAACCACAATGAGATATCACCTCACACCAGTCAGAATGGCTAAAATTAACAAGTCAGGAAATGACAGATGCTGGTGAGGATGCGGAGAAAGGGGAACCCTCCTACACTGTTGGTGGGAATGCAAGCTGGTGCAACCAATCTGGAAAACAGCATGGAGGGTCCTCAAAATGTTGAAAATAGAACTACCCTATGACCCAGCAATTGCACTGCTGGGTATTTACCCCAAAGATACAAACGTAGTGATCCGAAGGGGCACGTGCACCCGAATGTTTATAGCAGCAATGTCTACAATAGCCAAACTATGGAAAGAACCTAGATGTCCATCAACAGACGAATGGATAAAGAAGATATGGTATATATACACAATGGAATACTATGCAGCCATCAAAAGAAATGAAATCTTGCCATTTGCGACGACATGGATGGAACTAGAGGGTATCATGCTTAGCGAAATAAGTCAATCGGAGAAAGACAACTATCATATGATCTCCCTGATATGAGGGAGAGGAGATGTAACATGGTGGGTTAAGGGGGTAGGAGAAGAGTAAATGAAACAAGATGGGATTGGGAGGGAGACAAACCATAAGTGACTCTTAATCTCACAAAACAAACTGAGGGTTAATGGGGGGAGGGGGCTTGGGGGGGGTGGGATTATGGACATTGGGGAGGGTATGTGCTATGATGAGTGCTGTGAAGTGTGTAAACCTGGCGATTCACAGACCTGTACCCCTGGGGATAAAAGTATATTATATGTTTATAAAAAATAAAATTTAAAAAAAAAATTCACCTGGAAAACTAAATACACAAGAACACGGAAAAACAGGAGGGAAAGGGAAAACGGGGTCATTGGTCAAACGTCCAGGTGTGCTGTGAAGCTGCAGTAATTTATGTAGGTTATTGGTCTGTAAGACACAACAGAAAGTCCAGAAACAAATACCCTTACAAGTGAGCTTAAAAGGGTTTAAAATTTTCGAGAGCGAGAGAAGCACAAGAGAGGGAAAGGAAGACAGACTGCATGTGAGAGAGCTTGGGGGCAGGGGGCAAGGCAGAGGGACCAGCAGACTCCCCACTGAGCAGAGAGCCCAACATGGGGCTCGATCCCAGGACCCCCAATCAGGACTTGAGCCGAAGGCAGATGTTTAACCAACTGAGCAACCCAGGGCCCCATGGAAGTTTGAGTATTTGTCTAGAGATGTCCAGCCCCTTCACTTTCACTACAGGTAGAATTTTGGGTTGATGGTCTTCTCTTTCAGCACCGTATAAGTCACCCTAGTCCTGTCCTCTTTTAAAAGGAGAGAAGTCTGATATTAATTGTATTGTTCCCCTCTAGGTATGAGCTACTTCTCCTGCTTTCAAGAGGTTCTGGTCTTGGGCTCTCAACTCTATAGTGTCTTAGAGGGGGCTCTCGTAGTTATCCTACATGGAGCTTGCCTTTCTTGGGTCTATGGGTCTCCAAAGTTGGGATGTTCAAAGTTAATGGTTTCTACCTATTTTCCCCATTCTTTTCGTTCCTCTCCTGACATCCCCACCCCGAGCACCATCAGTATGAAGGTTCCTGGGGCTGAGGAGAGCAGGTTTCTTCCATCTTCATTATTCAAATTAACTATCTATCTCAGCATTCATGGATCCCTTCCTTCCACCACAAGTCTAGAGAACCTGTAGTCCATTCTCACTTTTGTTCCTTGTACTCCAAACTCCGGAATTATTAGAATACGTTTCTATCTGAGATGATCTATTCATGAAGTCACCTTATCAGTTTTTCCTTCAATTCTATCAAGATGCTGGGATTTTTATCTATCACGTTTATTAAAGCTGCTCTGACATCTTTGGTAAATCCAGCTCCTGGGGACACAGATACAATCTACTGACCATTTCTCTCCTAGAAGCCACTTGGGTTTCTCTGCAGGCTTCCTCTTTTAAGGGACAGACAGAATGTAGTCACACACTTGACGGGACCTCACCTGAGGGCTGCTAGTTTAGAAACTCATCTGGACTAAATCAGAGCTGTACCTGGCACGGTCCCCAACTCTAGTATTTGTGGTTCTAGTTTTTGTGTTTGTATTTTTCCCCCTGGTTTTTATTTTTAAGGTTGACTTCCTAAGGGCTACACCTGGGTCTGGATAGCTTATTCAAAGACCACTCTGGGATTGCGTCCAGACACCTTGCATGACGACACGAGGGCTGGACACCCACAAGCGGACCGCTCCCCCTTCCACCAGGCTTCCCCGCACCCCTGCACCAGCCCGCAGCCCCACGGGGCAGATGCAGGAGCGCCAGATTCCTGTTCTCAGAGTGTAATTTTCAGAGTAAAAGGTCTGCGTGGGTTGGAGGCTTTTAGCGAATTTTCAGAGTGTTCAAATGGCTTTGGACGATTCTGTCCAATTCCACAGTCGCTTGGCAGGGAGAGTATTTCTTCATCCCCTCACCCTGTAATGGACTCTGAGTACCTACAATTTCAGCTGTGTTGATTGTAAAACTTTACCATGTAATCTAATACTCAAAGCGCAAATAGCAGAAGTGGCTGAAGCCTTAGAAAAGGAAAAACTAGCTAAGGTGTTTAATCCAAGGCATTTTTTTAATGTATTTAAACATCAATTGAGAAATAGAATGCTAAACTCTTAAATTTAAAAAGGTAAATACTAAGATAAAATACTGTCAATCCAGTAAAAGAGGAGTGGGGGGCGGGGATTATACCGGATTCTAAATAGTGCATCCAGGATCCATGATCACGTTACAGGTGAGTCAATAAAACCTGTTAAGATTTAAGGATTCTGGTTATGTTAATAAAACTACATGCTGTCTAGAGAGACTGAGAAGGATCATAAAAGCCAGGGAAACACTGGGGGGGGGTGGGAGAGGGGTACCACTAGAATTGGAGATCAAGTGGAATTCAAGACCCAAGTTTTTAAAGGAAAAAAGGGATATTTCACGATAGAAGAGACATTTTATATTAATATTTATTCAGAAAGTCATGAAGTTAGAAACAATGTTGCTAGTTATGTAGTCAATTTTTTTAAAAAGATATTTGGCAGAGCGAGTGCACACACAAGCAGGGGGAGCAGCAGAGGGATAAGCAGACCCTGCCCCCACCCTGCTGAGCAGGGAACCCAATGCGTGACTCGCTCCCGGGATCCTGAGATCATGATCTGAGCCAGAGGCAGATGCTTCACCACCTGAGCCACCCAGGTGCCCTGATTTAATTTTTAAATTGAGAGGTAACTGACATGTTTCAGGTGAATATGTGGGTTTGACACTGCGCGGTGATTACTGCAGTAGCATTAGCTCACACCTCCAGCACAAGTTGTTATGTGGTACATTTAAAATCTAGCCTCAGCAATCTGAAGTAGAAAATACAGTATTTTTTCTGAAAACATTTAAATGAAAGCTCTACAATTAACATACAGGCGTACATATGAACCTGCCTATACTTGCATAGAACCAATGACGTGACTGTTCATAGAAAGAGACCTACTTGACCAAGCATTGACTACGAAGTATTTCAGCCAATTCCAGAAAGTGGACATGTGTCCTATTCACGGACTAAAATACAGCTGAATTGGATATCCAAGTAGACCTTCCACGGTCTCCCAAAATAGCACCTTAAAATCAAGATAATTTAAATTTAGAATGGGGTAGAGTCACACCCAACACTCGAAATGTGTGTGTGCAGAACAGTCATGAATGCATTCATTCAAAAGCCATTCGAGGGACGTATGGGCTCCCTGCTCAGTGGGGAGCCTGCTTCGCCCTCTGTCTGCACTGCTGCACACATTCTCAAAGAACATTTTTAAACAACATTCAACTTTTTGAATTAAAAGTACAGTTTAAGAATGGCATAAAACTAGTAATGAAGATAAAATTAAAATGTAAATAAAACTAATGAATTCGGGTATTAAAAGCAAAGGTTTGAGTTACTGGAAAAGGCCAAGAAGAGCAGAGGGAAAAAAAGGCATAAATAAACCATAAGAATGAAAAGAAACTACAAGTTTATGCCAACAAAATGAACCAGGAAGGGTTAGACAATTTCCAGGAATATGAATTTTCAGAAGCAGGAAGATAAGAATACAGTGTTAAAATACTAATAGCATAGAAGTTGAGTTTACAAAGATCCATTCCCTGTAAAATACACTGGTCCCAGATGGTTTACAGGCAAGTTCTAGATTATGAACAAATCATTTCCAACATACTCTAACAGTCTCAGAATAACAAAGAAATAATGGCTAACTCATTTTATAATAATGTAATACCAATTCCAGACAAGAGTATAGGAAAGTTGTACATGGACCTTAATACAAATATAAAAATGTATGTAATATTAAATCAAATCCATAAGTATACTAAATGAGAAATATACACCTGATAACCAAGAAGTATTTATCCCAAGAATGTAAGAGTGGTTTAATGTTGGGGGGGGGGGCTGCTTTACCTCATTAACTGAGCGAAAGAACATTAAGTAGCTATGCTCAGAATTTAATGAAACTTAGAATCCGTCATTTAAATTAGCCAGTTAGCAATATAAAAAAACATTTTCATTTGAGATTTTTAACAGTAAACTTGTGATGCTTAAAATATTTCTGTATCAAGTGTGATTGCAAGTCAAAAATGAAAGAGGCCTTCTCTTATTCCAACTATTCAAACTGTCTAGAGGTCTTAGCAATAGCCACTGCTATAATAAGAATAGGAAGATCCAAAACTGGTTTGGGGGAAAACTCAGAAAATCCAGAATTATTGACAATTACAGTGACCAACTACATAGAAAAAGAAAAAAACAATCTTGTTCATAACTCCTTCGAGTCAACAATAAGATCTCTGACAAAAACTGAGAAATACTATGAAAAATGAAGTTTTAGGGATTCATCTTACCACGTATCAAAACTCAATAGTCTTAGCAAGTATAGATTACTGGGGCTATAACAAGCAGATCATTGCAAACAGATCCAGAAACAAATGTAAAGGTTGAATTCAAGATTTGTAGGGAAAAGTACTCAATAAGCAATGTTGATATAATCAGCTATCACTTTTTCGAGATTTGTCCATTTAAAATTTTGTTTAAATTGGATTTACATTAGTTTCAGAGGTAGAATGTAATGGTTCATCAGTTGCATACAAAACCCCGTATTATTTCAAGTGCCTTCCTTAAAGCCCATCACCCAGTTACCCCATCATCCCACCCACCTCCCCTCTAGCAACCCTGTTACCTATGACTGAGGGAGTCGTATGGTGGGTCTCCCTCTTTTCATCTTATGTTAAGCAAAATAAGTCAGAGACCTACCCTATGCTTTCACTCATGTGGAATTTAAGAAACTGATGAGCATGGGGAAGAGAAGGAAAAACATACCTTTCTCTTAGAATGTGCCTTGGGCGGTGGTGGGAGGAGGGGCAGGCAGAAGGAAGGAGAATCCTGAAGCAACTCCCCATAGAGCCCTTCATGGGGCTCAATCCCAGGACCCTGTGATCATGAGGGGAGGCAAAATCAAGATCAAGCCACTCAACTGGCAGCCACCCAGGCGCCCCTCAGCTATCAATTTACAGAAGTATCCAACCTCAGAACATTCTCAAATATAAAGTATCCACATAAACATAACTGGTTCAAAAAAATACTTGGGATTTGGGGTATAGTCAAAGCAAAAATGGTAAAAATACCAAAAAAATTTGATGGAGTTCTAACTTCTGTAAGACTGAAAACAACATTAGAACTTTAGGTGCAGAGGAAAAAATATTTGCGAAGTATCACGGACAATGAATTGGTCTGAATGGTTTGAAATCTAGAAAATATTCCTTAACGTCAAGCATAAAGGCAGAGAAAAAAAGAAAAGCCTTTATATATACAAATACCCTCTACAAGTTTTAAAGTGATGAGGAAATTAAAACTAGGTCTAGCAAGAGGGGAACTTCAAAATAATAATAATAAAGAAGAACACTGCAAGGCAATCTTTAAGGGAGCTAGCCAAGCTAATATTCACAGGGGGAAGAACTCCAAAATACACGAAGTTGAAGAAAGTTGCTGATAAATTCCTGTACTCTTCTGTGTTTAAAGAGATTGGGGAGGATACAAGGAAAATAACAAAATACGTCTGGAGTGGTAAATGGGGTTGGTAGGGATGGTTACAGATTTTTTTTTAAATCATTTTACATTTTTTTAACGATTTTATTTATTTATTTTACAGATCACAAGTAGGCAGAAAGGCAGGCAGAGAGAGAGAGATGGGGAAGCAGGCTCCCCGCTGAGCAGAGCGCCTCAACGCGGGGCTCGATCCCAGAACCCTGGGATCATGACCTGAGCCGAAGGCAGAGGCTTAACCCACTGAGCCACCCAGGCGCCCCAGGGATGGTTACAGATTTTTGCTGTGCTTTGGTTTTAACTTGAGACCTATCCATGTATCACTTTGTACAACCTTGGTTATTTTAAAAGGTATTTTTTTTAAAGATTTTATTTATTTATTTGACACACACACACAGAGAGAGAGGTCACAAGTAGGCAGAGAGGCAGGCAGAGAGGGAGAGGGAAGCAGGCACCCCACTGAGCAGAGAGCCCAATGTGGGGCTTGATCCCAGGACCCTGGGATCATGACCTGAGCCAAAGGCAGAGGATTAACCTGCTGAGCCACCCAGGTGCCCCTAAAAGTCATTTTAAAAATGACCTATGCCCAGGACCACAGCAAACATACAGGTGTGCTTAGGTTCTTTATATAAAAATCTGCAGGGATCCGAGGAGAAACTCTAATGGGCAAGTCCTGGAGTTCTCTGGCTTGGTAAGCGAGGAGGATGTCCAAGTGAGAGCAACCAGAAAACTGAAAACTGAGAGGTCATCTTTGGTGAGTCTGGAATGTAGTCCCTTGGGAGAGTTTCCAGAAGAAACCAACTTCCTGGGCAAGCCACCCTTGGTTCTGGAGGAATGGAAAGCTAGAAAGTCATTTGAAGGTCCTTTAAAGCACTGGTGTATTTTAAGCCCACCTGTTGAACTTGGAAAACAGAGTGAAAAAATCAAACATGAGAGGTTTCAGCTGAGCAGGTCATGTTAAAGGTCATAGATTGCATGTGACATTTAATGTATCTCTGCAGATTATATCCTAATAGATAGATTCATCCTCCCTGTGTGTCTTGCTGAGAATTCATAGGTTTTATCAGTCAAGTTCTTACACACACACACACACACACACACACAAACTAGGAAGAGCACAAGATGTTCAAACATTTTATCACCAGAGAAGAGGACACACTTGGCCAGACTGTTACCCCCCCGCTCTTAGTGTAGAATCTAGAGGACGTTGAGGATACAGAGGTCTACCAAGTTCTGTAGCTTTTGGCAAGCCTAAGGGGGAGACCTAGGGGAGCCTCAGGGGGAGGAACTGCGGTAGATTTTAGCTTCCCCAAAGAAATGGGTAGTCACACGGCTAACCTAGCAGACGGACAAGTTTTCACAGGTGCAAAGGGACTTCACCTGAGGTGGGACACCATTCCATATCCCCGTGTTTATAGAAGGTGGGTCCTGGATTGAAGGGGTTTAGGTTCAACAGGACTACCTGAGGTGGAGGCAGGGAGTCCCCCCCTTTAGTATGGGCTCAGGAGCCTCTATATGAAAGAGCCCAGATGAGAGCAAGGAAAGGTCCAACAGAGCACCCATACACAGCAGGTGTCCCAAAACTCCAACTAGGTCTGAGGTCTGTTTATAGGTCTGAATGTGTGTTCATTCTTATATTCAAGATTTGAAGTTAAAATTGGGTATTTGCTTGCCAATACCCAGTGAAGGTTTAGAGCAATAGCATTCAATTTGGTTTTTCTGGGTTTTAGGGTTTGGGGTTGTTTTTTGTTTTTTTGTTTGTTTTTTTTTTGTTTTTTTGAGAATCCTCAAGATTCGGGAAAAAATTCTGCCTTCACATGTTTCTGACTTGGCAAGTTAGGTTTCTCATCACAAATTTAAACAATTACACATGTAACTCTGGCATGTGTTGACGTTTTCAAATTTATGTCATTTGTTAAATACATTCCACAGACTTTCATACACTTCATTAAATGTATAAATAAGGTTTAAGTCAATTTTATGTCATTCCTTTTCCTTCTAGAACTCCTTTCCATTCCACTTCCCCTAAAGAACTGTCCTCATGTAAATTCTATGCTTGAAATTTTATTAATCACCCTATGAATCTCTAACAAAGTTTTCATTCCCAGTGGCCATAAGAATCTAAATACGACAATTTCTTGTAGATCATTCTAATTCTTTTATTTTTATTTGTACATGGTTTTGATCATTTTTAAAGACAGGTTTTTGAAGGAAGTGTATTTGAGATGGATGGGTTTTTTTTTAAATACACATGCATGAACACTTTCCACTCCTAGAGACAAGGTTTGCCAGCTTATTCTTTAGTAGAAACATTTGAGATAACAATTCATATGTATATATACACACAGGTTTTACAACAGTGATGCTCTTCATTTTCTTTAATCTTTCACAAGCTATACACAATATAATCAGTCAACAATAAGTTCATCTGTCCACCAACAAGCTCTTTAAGACTTCAGCTTTAATGAACGCCAACTGGAACGACCTGACTTGGAACATCGGGACCACCTGAGTTGCTACCAGTCTCTGCAACCATTCACCCATCATCACCGGCACTCTGCATCCTTCTCGAGAGGCTTCTCCACCCCACACCAACGCACCTAACATGGAGAAGGGGCGCTACATAGGCCTTTCCTTGACAGGTGAAAGGGGAAGTAGGAAGAGAACTTCCAGACCCCCTGGCATATTCTCAGGCACAATCTTAGGGAAACAGACATAGAAATGGAGATTCAGCAATCATTGTTCCTGTTATTCCGGGGGGGGGGGGGGGGGGGGGGGCAACTTCCATCTTTCATAAAGCCACAAGATCTCTCTGAACAATGCAGAGTGGGATTATGTGCACCAAGGATAAAATGGCGGGGGGGGAGTACCAAGATGCATGGGTTTGCAAAAGTTAAAAAAAAAATTGGGGGACAGCAGAGGGGAAAGGCAGAGTAAACACCTTGGAATACATTACCAGGTGAAAGAAGAACATTCTGAAAGGTAACCATGTTCTATAAATAGAAAAATTCCTTGTAATGTCAGCACTTCCTTAGTCTCTATTTTTACGTAAACCCAATAAAACAACATTTTAAAATTCAACAAGCAGCTTATGTTCCTACAGGAAAAAGAAAAATCAAGAAGTTTCTAAAAAGGGAAAGTGAGGAAGCAGTGCTCCTACTTGAACATTATGAAGCTAGGTTCAAACAGCGTACAGCTAGAACAGGAATAAATGTCAATGAAATGGGTTAGGAAGTCTAGAAAGAGCAAAAAAAATTTTTTAAAGCCATACATGAATGGAAATAAAAGTGAATTTTCACACTTGTGGAGAAAACGTGGTTTATTCAATAAATGCTGTGTTGGGGTCTCTGGACGGTAAATACCTCCTGTAGCAGGAAAAATTCCAATTTGATCTAATATTTAAGTTTTTTTTAAATTTTCATTTATTTTTTAAATTTCTTTTCAGTGTTCCAGAATTCATGGTTTATGCACCACACCCAGGGCTCCATGCAGTACGTGCCCTCCATAATACCCACCACCAATATTTAAGTTTTAAAGCCAAAACGATAAAAGCTCGAGGGAAAAAAAATTGGCAAGACATTTTTTATAGCTCACAATTAAGAAGGCCTCTCTAAAGGTGAACTAAAACCAGGAAGTCACCAAAAAATCTGGTGAACTCTAAAAACGGAAAATCCATCACCGAAAGAGAAAGGAGTAGTGGCAACTCACAACATACCCCCCAAAAAAACTCACTTCAAGGAGAACAAAAAACGGCAGCAAGGAAAACGCACGCAAAACAGAGCAACAGATGGTTCATGAAAAGGAAAATCAATTCTAAATACTGAGAACTAGTCTCCATCCTAATACAAACGCTTCTCAAAATCACAAGCTCTGAGCGCTTACCTGCCACGCCAGCAAACAGCGAGAAGTTGGGGGACTCCGCCCGCACCCCGCCATCTTGGGGTGGCCCCGCCGCTCCCCACGGCCCTTTCCACCTTGCGGAGCTCCTGCGGGCGCTGCGTGAGACACTGCGCGGTGCCACCTGCCTCCGCTCGGCCAGCAGGAGGTGGCGGGGCCGCAGGGCCTCCCCTGCCCGCTCCGCCTCCTCTTCGCGGCCACCTTGCTGGCCCGCAATTCTTCACCTGCAGCCTGATGGGTGCTGATGGGTGCCGATGGGTGCTGAGCCGCTGCGGCAGCTAAGCCCGTTTTGCAAAGCTTGAAGAGTCAATATGACCTTTGCCCGCGGGGAGAACCATCTCGAACCAGTCAGCGCTCCCTCCTCAGTAGTCTGGTCCTGGTCCACAAGGTGCCTCGGAGCTCCCAGCACAGCTGAAACAAAGGGCTTCTAAGTATTATGAATGTCAGTCTCTTCCCGAGTTCTCTCCCTGTGATCGCTGCCTCTCTACACCTTAGTGTTCCCTTCTCGCCTAGTGTCTTCTCACCGCCTTCTGTCTGACCAACAGTGCTGGGGATGAAATTTTCTGCTTAAGTAGCTGGTAGGGCTTCTGATCGGGTCTTCACTGGTGCGGTGGCCAAAGGCGTGGGGACACGTGCAGTCTCTTACGTTACTGGTGTGAGTGTTCGCTGATGCACCACCCCAGGTGCCAAGAGAGCAATTCCCCGTGCAGGAATGTGTCGCAGATTTACTCACGCGTGTGTGGAATTGTGTGCATAAAAGAAAACTTATTGTAGCTTTGCTTACGAAAGCAAAAGACAGGAGGGGAACCTAGATTAACCTGTAAGAACCTGAAACTAATAAGACATTATATGTCAATTACACTCCAATTTTTTTAAAAAAGGTAACCCATAAGAACATGTTAAATAAATTGCAATGTATTCATTAGTAAAAACACTTTGCAGAAATTAAAAGTAATTTTTAAAAAGCTCTGCTGTGAATGTGAACTCCAAGGCATTGGTAAGTGCAAAAGGAAAGGTGTAAAGCAATGTGTTTCCAGGTTTCTGCTTGCATTTTTTTAATTAAAAAGAATATGTTTGCATGGAATACTTCTGGAAGGACACACAAGAAATTGGATGCCTAGGAAACAGGAATGAGAGAGACTTAAATTTACTGTCTAACCCTTTGAGGTCTCTTGAATTTTATAATATGCACATGTATTACCTGCACAAGAAAAAGATGCTTAATGCAAAAAAAATCTTCAGAAAGTCAAGTGAGGGAAAAAAGACATTCAGAGGATTTTCCAGTCCAAATTGCAAGCTGTGCACAAATGTTTATCTGCTCTGTCTTCCAAGGCCACATCAAAAAGATGTTAAAAGAACAAAAATTATATAAAGCCACAACAGTGAAGAGAATAGGAGGGAAGCTTTTAGCAAGTGAAATATTTCTGAACATTTTTGGAAGAACAAGTGAGTGAGGAATCCTGAAGCCGGGCAAAGGAAACCACAGCCTACAACCTGTGAGGGAGAGGAGGGGTGGCAGCTGACGGAAAAACACCTGCCCAGGGAGGCCTAGAAAGACGCCATCCTGCCCCCAAGACTGGGAGCCACCAGCCCTGGAAACTGGACCCTGAAAATCACAGTATCACCCCCAGCAAACCCATGCCCTAATCCTTTAATCAAAATGTTGGTAGATACATATCTTATACATCCAGGCCAAAAATACATAACAACAGGCACTTGTTTAGAAAAACTGACCAAAATAGAAAAATGGGAGCTAGCTAGCGGTCGTGTCAGCGCACAGAGATGGGGGGTGGGGTTTAGATGGCGTCACTTAGGGATCCGCAGCCCAAGGGCTAACTTCAGCCAAACACAAAAGCCTTCCAATGGACACACACACACACACACACACGCACACACATGCACTGGACTTCTTCCGTAGTCTTTTTTTTTTTTTTAAGATTTTATTTATTTATTTGAGAGAAAGAGCATGAGAGTGGGGTGAGGGTCAGAGGGAACGGATACTGGGCTCATTCCTGGGACTTCAGGATCATGACCGGAGCCAAAGGCAGATGCTTCACCAACTGAGCCACCCAGGTGCCCCCGTATGGTCTTATTTTTAAATGTAATGTGTCTTCCAAATATCATATATTGGGGAAAGAATACAGCATTAAGCAAAAGATTAAGATAGGAAAGGAGAAAAGTGACTCAGGAGGCAGCAGAAAAGAACTTGGGGAAAGCTCCCGTTTTCAGACACTGTAATCTGGTATAATGAGAAGCGGGGTGTAAGCTGGCAACTCGTGGAGCGGCCCCGCACGTGGAAACTGACCCACATCCGGGACGGGCCAGGAAAGACCCGAGAGAGGGGCGGGCGCTCAGGGGTGGAGGCTGGCAGCTGTACTAAGCGAGGCAACAACTGGAGTCACTTCTGGAGGCGCGTCTTGGGCGGCTGCAAGACCAGCAGCTCTCCGCACCCCCAGCCAGCATCTTAGAAGGTTCTCCAGAGGCCTTAACAGGGTTTAGTTGTGGATTTAGTCAAGCATAGCCTCCAGGACACCTTACTCGTTCAAGGCTGAGTTCTTGAAACCGCGTCGCCTATGGGAATGGTGGGCAGAAAGTCCATTCCAAGGACCGTGGAGGGAGCAAGGAGCCTTGCATCCTGGGCAGGGGGCAGGTGGGGGGGCAGATCTCAGTTTAACCAGAGGTCACGTCCTCTCTATGACCTCCTCCAACAGGATGTTAGGAGAAAGCAGCAATCCGGGCCAAGCACAGGTGACCCGGATGGCCTCAGACAAGCAACATGTGGGCCTCCTGCTGCTCCTGCTTGTCATTCTGCGTCACAAGCTGGTGTCAGAAATCCCAAGACAGCAGCACCAAAAGTGGCACTTTCTCCATCGCAGGCTCCCAAGACATAGTCTGTGGCAAGATGGGGGGGTATGAGGGCTCTTCACACTTGGATCCATCCCTCCACCCATCACGGCACACTCAGCAACTACACCTGGATGCTCCCAGAAACTTTAATTCCTCAAAGTCTCCCTTAACCCGTTGGAACAGGAAGCTGCTGCTGAATGGGGCCCAGTATAGGAGATAATTTCTTCTCTACTCCACCTTCCCACCCAGATATAAAACTCAAGGTATAAAAAAGAAAAGGAGCAATCAGAAAACCAAAGCAAAAGCACTTTCAGAAATGTATAGTTGCCAGATTAAAAGTTATTAATGAAGATTCAAAAATAAAATGAAGCAAATCTCTCTGCAAATAAAACATAAACACAAAGAGACAGAAAATACAGCCGTAAAAAGACCAACTCCAAAGTTCCACCATCCAACCAATACGAATTTAGAAAGAGAAGAAGTGTAATCGTTAAAGAAATAATGTAAGAAACCGCCAGAATTAGGTGAACAATTTCCCAGGCTTAAGATGGTCCACTAAGGGTGCCATACAGTAGATGAAGTGGAAAATACCCACAGTGAATCCCAAATTCTTGAAATTTCAGAATACAAAGGATAAAGAGAAAATCCTAAAACTTTCCTGGGAGGAAAAAGCAGTTCACTCAGTAATGAGAAGCAGATTGATATCAGACTTGGCAAATAAACATGAATTTTAACAGATAACACCCTCCAAAGTAATAAAGCAAAAATTATTTTCAATTTGGAATTTGATAGCTGATTAATTCACTCTGAGAGCCAAATGAAGACATTTTCAGACCTCTGAAGAACCAGAGCTTTACCTCCCTCATACCACACTCTTTCTGTGGAAACTGCCTTAAGACTCATTCCAGGAAAAAATAAATATATATATATATATATATATATATATATATATATATATATACATATATATAAAATGTTAAATCAAAGAAAGAAACTGGAATGCCAGCCTAGGAGAGGAGGAGAACAGGAAGATTCCAAATGACATCTCTTCAGCCAAGCCCAGGTTAGAGATGGTTGGCTCCATATCAGCAGGTGTCCCCAGGTTGGGAGGGGGATTTGGAGAGGATTAAGCGATGCCTCTGGTTTGGTGGTACTTTCACTAGTGCCAAGAAAAACATACCAGAAAAAGGGCAATTAGAAACTCCAAAGAAGATCCACAACAACTAAAAACAGCTTGAAGGAAGCCTAACGATAGCATAAAATTTGATTCCCCAACAAACAATATTCGTGAAATCATGATCATGTAACTACTGAGTTTCAGCTTTTAGAATCAATGTGTGGACAGAGCTCGTAATTCTTTATTGCATTAATAGACTGTAAGTTCTGTATTTGGTGATCTAAAAACATAGGAGACAGAAAGAGGGAAGTGAGAATGGAAGGAAAGAACTAAAAGAAAGTGCAGGGACATTATGTTATTTTTATCCTATAAAATGAGGGATAAAAAGAACCTGTACAGAGTGTTCCTACAGACTTAGAACTTAAGGAAATGTGACCACGTAGCAAATAGACTCGGGTGGTAACATACCTTCCTCCGGGGGCCGCAGGGACACTTCCATCCAAAGTCTGTAGATCATGTCTGAAACGGACAAAATAAGTAACAGTCGTATAAGACTTTTTTAAAGAAATGGAGGTCACCTCCAAAAAAGCCTAAGTAATTTTAAAAGATCAAAGTGGTATAAGACTGGGGATAAAATGGTGAGACTTTCAAACGCTTCTGCACAATTTCACCTTTTAATTACAAGCATATATTAGTTGGATAAAATGTAAATATATGTATTAAATTTCAAAGGAAGTGTGACTTCATAAACTTTGTGAGGTGTGAGACCTCAGAATTTCAAATAGATGTGGGAAGTATGAAGAGGGCCAAGAAATATCTTATGAGACTATTTAAACTGAACTAATAATCTTTCAGACAACCTTTTCCTTCAAGATTCACAGTAAGAAGAACGGACAGTTGGAAAACTATATTAAATTTCCTAACAACTCACCAGCAAAGCTGTTCCTTCAATTCCCAACATGTCAGTGAGTTAGGGTGTGGAAAGCGACACTGGATACTGCTCAGCACTGGATTTAAGCCCCACATGTGTGTGACTCCCCACATGCCTCCGAGAAAAGCGATCGTCCTTCCTGAACCTTGGTAAAGTCCTCCGCGAAACAGGAAGTTCTCTCTAGATCAGTGGATCTCAAATGAGGTGATACCACTCTCCAAAGACCATTATGGACATTTTGGGGGAGGTGAGGGCAGAATTTTCAAGTGTTAGAACGATGAGGGCACGCATTGGTAGTAGAGGACAGGAGCAGGGTTCCCAGGGTCTCGAAATCCTTGGGGCAGCCATGCACAACAAAATTGCCCCTTGTGACTTGTATGTGTCACACAAATATACATAAAATAGATTTTACCAGATTTTGACCGAAGCTGGATTTTCCAGGAATGCAGTTGCCATGTTTATCAAGGGAAGATGTTACTTCATTTGCTTCAGAATTTCGCAAGAATTGCTTGACAGCTCAGAAAATCACAAGGTGGTTGTGCTCCCTAAGTGTGCAAATCTTGACACATCGGACTGTGACTGTTGTGACTGTGACTGTTGCACGCATGGTGGTCCTACTTGGGACGGGAGCACCAGACCTCTTCATTGTACCTTCTATCTTTGTCATGCCTAAGCTATTCACACAGAAACACAGTGTTTCATCACAAATTACTTCCATTGCTTTTCCATCATATGGAGTAAGCCTTCCATTGACATGCTTCATTTAGGCCGTTGGTAGATTATAGATCTACGGATTTTATTTCAGGGTCGCAAAGGGGGTGTTCCATGTAATTGTTGTATAGCAGCTGGTTCAGACAAATCCATTGGTCTAAAAGGTTTCCATAGTCCCTTGCAGGAACACAGCTCTCACCCTGCAGAGGCTCCTGCTTCACCAAACATCTCCCAGACTCACACATGGCAGGCTCCATGCTCTAGGCAGATTTCTGGTGATGAAGAGAGGTCCCAGCTGGGCAGGAGTGTACTGTGTAGCAGACCCAGGCTACTAGGGCCAGTGAGGGTAATTCCAGAAGAATCCGCTCTCAGCCGGGAGCATGAGCTCGGGCCCAGGAGCCCAGGGAGTGAGAAGTGATTAGAAAACACCATCAGCTGGTTCTCCATATTCAATCCAGACACTGATGCAATTAAGCCACCATAGTAGTTTCCCCAGCAAGGACCATGGTCCTAAAACCACAGGGCTTCAATGTCTGAGACCCTTCTCACCCTGACCCCTCTATTATAGGATTATGCCCATGGCAGCCCAGACAACTCCAAGCATAGACAATATTCTAAAACTCCATTAAAGCATAGACAACATTTCTCAGGTCTAAGATTTAGGGTTCTGGAGGTTGGGGCAGGTGGAGGGATAGGAGGAATGAGGACCGTTCCCAAACTAGGAAATCCACATGGGCTAATAGGGACTCATGGCTGGGGCTCTGAGTCTCTGTGGCAGCCACTGGAAACAGAACATCTAGTTTCATAAAAATTCCTGAAATAAGCATTTTCATCTCACGATCACTGCTAAGGAAACAATGCAAATACGGAGGCAATATTCAAGCCAATTATATTCAACGTATGATCAATGAAAATCGTGAAAAGACAGAAACATCTAAGTATCTCACCTGCAGATGCCCCAACCCGGAAGTCCGGGATCATTACTCCACCTTTCCCTCTGTCCACCCAGTTTCCTATACGTTTCCAGACCCTTCTTTTCCTCTTTCTGTCCACAAGCTCGCCAGGGCATCACCAAGTCTGCCTGAGTTACTGGAACAAGCACCGGACAGGTTTGTCCTGCCTGTGCCCCGTCCTTCCAGCCTGTTCTCAGCTCTGCAGACACTGGTTTTCCCTGACGGGACTGGGCTCACACCTCTCTAGTGCCTAAAATACTCCCATGGCTTCTCACTGACCTCAGGGTAAAGTGGGATCTGCTTACCACACGTGCAAGGCCCTTGGGGATCCTCCCTCTGGAACTCTCAGCCTCATTTGTCATGGGGCCTCCGTTCCAGCCCCACTGAATCTCCTGTCCCGAGGATAGCCGGAACCTTTACCTCTGGGCCTTTACCCATACCGTGTCCTCTTCCTGGAACAGTGCTCACCTCACCACCCCACTCTGACACATACATTCACACACACTCACACACACACCTACACACTCCCATACACATTTGTACACTCACACATTCACACACCCTCACACTTACATGCTCACACTCACACATCCACACACTTCAGTCACGCACATACCCTTAAACCCTCCCACACACACGTACACACCCACACACACTCTCTCCTAAACTTGGCCAACTTTAATGCATTTTTAAGTCTCAGCGTAGATTGAATCTCCTCCAGGAACTTGTCCCGACATCTGAGATCTGGGCCAGTGGCCTCATCTTCTCCACACCACTCTGAACTCTGTTTTGTAGGCACCAACAAGACTGTAACTATGTGAGGGTACAGGCTTGGCATGTTCTGATCATGACAGGTGTGTAATACACAGCTGTGAGTGGAGGGGACAGTTTAGTTAATCCTATTACCACAACCTGTAAGAATGTGCTTCTTGAGATATTACAAAAGAATCAAACAATGACATAGTCAAAGGAACAAACAAGAAGAAATTGCCTGACTACTTCATTATCTCTAGTGTCACCCACTTAAGTGATCCAGATGTTCACTCCAATTAATTTAATGCCCTACAGGCTTTAGCACATGTATGCGTGTGCATGTGTGTGCATACATGTTTTTGTGGTGCATCTAGAGTCCCTTTTTGAAGTATTTAATAAAACACCAAATAGGAACCCCAGAGAAGGATAAAACCCACATCTATTTTAAGGACTTCACACCCAGAAGTTTAAGGATATTTCTACTAGAGACCCTGATAACATTCTCTAATTTCCTCTTACAGACTAATTAATGATAGCCTCTGGCCCCTGCAGCCAATGAAATATTTTACATCTGGTTCAACCTAGGTCTTCTCCTTTGGTTTCATGCTCTACCCCACATGGCATGATGCACTGCTGGCCGTCGCTTTCTGCCTCTTTGTTTATAGAATCGTTCACTCTCTTCATCCATTGACACTGATGCAAAAACAGAGATGCCGCGCCCTCCTCCCCAGCCCCGGTGGCCACGCAGACCTCTATCCCAGCTCAGCCAAAAATCCTCACCCACATAATTGACCCCAGAACCTTCTGCCAGTTCCTTACACAAGGGTTCAGTTTCAAAAATTGAATCCAAGTTTTGGCATGACTGAGAAAGTCTGCCTTCTGATCGTGGGAGGCCGCGGCTCGCAAACTCTGGCCTTGCTCATTTCTTACCTCCTGACCCAGCTGCTCTGGAGCTCCAGACACAAACCAAAATGGATGTGGAGGTGCCCGGATTCTCTCAGAGTCATCCGAGCGCTCAGAAAGTCCAGATTGGCGGCCGCTTTCTCTCTCCTACCCATCCTTGGGTAAAACTCAGATGCCATGGTGTAGACATCCCTGGCCCCTGATGGGCCTTCCTCAGGAACTGTTGTACTGAGTGGACTCTCTCACCGCCTCCCTGTGGCCTCAGGGAACATGCCACTATCAAGCGGCCAACATGTGCCATCAGATCCCAGTCCCATTCATTCCATTTCTTCTATGTCCCGTCGTCTTCTCCAAAACGTGCAAAGTTCTATTTGACTTTCAGATGCTGCTGGAGTCCTGCCACCCTGCAGTTCTTCTTCTTTGGCTTGTCCTTTCTATTTTCTAGAAGGAATAATTCACTCCGCCATTCTTTACTCACACGCCTACCAGGAGAGCACAACTCTACGTTCCTGCGGTTCTGCTCCTGCCGGACACAGAGCTACGGAGGAGCAAGGCCATCTTGTCCGTCTCTTTGTCCACAGGGTCCGGCCTGTAGAAGGTTCTCATTAGTATGTATTAGATCAGCAGGTGAGAGAATGTGAAAATAAAGTCGTTCCTGAACAATTCACGAAGGCATTCCAGTTTCCGTTGTTCTCTTCTTTAACATCTCCTCGCAGACATCCTATCCTTTTACTTATCTATAACTTACAGTCTTTTCATATTGGATCTGCAGGACTCCAGACGCATCTCCGGACGCGTTTACAATGGGGATTCTTACTGCGGTAATCTCTTGTCCGCAGCTGCTTATCTCGGCTGTGTGACAAATGTCAGAGAAAGGCCCCCTGGCGTGTGGTGCTGACAGTGGAACAGGCCTCCGCGGGTGCCCCCGTGGTTTCCATGGTAGATGGGACAGAAATGGCGGGAGGCGCCTTCCACACGCAGATTTCGGCTCACGGTGTTGCCTTTCCTGTTGCTTAGTGCTGCTCCCTGTTCTGCTTTACCCCTTCTGTTGCTTCCGACAGCTCAACCCTACTTCAGCTCCTCTCGGTGTCACTGGCTGGAGGTCTTCCTGCCTTGTTGACCCCAGGTATGTATAACTGAACACTCCCTACCTTAGAAGCTGTCGTTTCCCCCAACTCCTCCAGGCCTCCCTTTGGCTGACACAGGCCAGGGCCTCTTTCTCAGTCCCAGGACCTGCTCCACAGATCCACCTCCCCCTCCTCTCAAGAGCGCCATCTTCCTTCAGCCGCTGCTTGATCTTGGCCTCTCAGCAAAAGCCACATCTCACTCGCTGTCCGAGAAGCTCTAGGCTTTTTGTCGATAAACACCCGGGACCTACATCCCACTCTCAAACGTTCTCCACAGGCTGTATGTTCTCTTTCTTCGGGCATCAGGCCTCTATACCATCTCAGTTCCTTAAAATAAAACCCATCCTGGGCATGGTTTTGAGTTGTCGACACACACAGTGTCACACCACAGACGCAGGGATTCTGGAAACCCTGCGCAGGTCAGCACAGTCTCAGGAGGCAGAATAGGACGGGAGCGCAGGAACCGGCTCAAAGGTACTCTGGGAATCCCTCTCTCTCTCTCTCTCTCTTTTTTCTTAAACTAATAGCAAGTATGGATAAACTCACCTGCATTCAAGAGAAACGAAAAAAAAAACAGAAGAGAAAATGAGTCCCGAGAAAAATCCTAAACGCAGAAGAAGGAACAAAAACATAAAGTACATAGTTTGAAAGACTTTCTTCAGAATACCTTAAACAACTTGACAACAACTATGAGCCTCCGGTATGAACAAGAGGAAACCAGGGTTCCCCAGCGGGGAGGGAGACGATTCTTCGAGCTCCCTGGGTTTTCTCTTCTTGTTCCTGTGGAGCCTCTGCGTTGCCTTCTCCATCCACCTACACGGCAGGAACCCGTGCACGCGGGCTGAGAGCGCGCCGGACACATTTCCTCTGGTGGCAACTTCTTTACCTTTCCGCCTCCGAGCTCCTTCAGTGGAGAACAGCCAGAATTGTGAATCTAAAAGTGAATCCAAACATCTTTCTTTATATTATCAACGCTGCGATATATCCTTAGAACATATTGAAAAATCGAAGAACGGTATTTGTGTTCACTTCTGTTTAACCCATTTATAGAGCATCATAGGATGTTTTAATATTCAATGTTCATCAAAGCGTGTTTTGAACATGATACTGTTTCTCAAGGCAAGTGGGGATATTCTGAACTTTAACCACACACAATTAAAAAATGTGCTGTGCCCAGCCTCTGGTTTAAAATGTATAAGCTTGGGGCGCCTGGAGGGCTCAGTGAGTTAAGCCTCTGCCTTTGGCTCAGGTCATGATCTGAGGGTCCTGGGATCAAGCCCCGCATCGGGCTCTCTGCTCAGCGGGGAGCCTGCTTCTGCCTCTCTCTCTGCCTGCCTCTCTGCCTACTTGTGATCTCTGTCTGTCAAATAAATAAATAAATAAAATCTTCAAAAATAAAATAAAATAAAATGTGTAAGCTTAAAGCAAGTGTACTTACTTAGACCTTATGAACATTCCTCAGTTTAATCAAAATGTAATTTTAAACATTGACAGAGGAAAAAATTTCTCTTTTCTCCTAATTAGAAGCAGGTACGATCGAGAATGCCACCTCCTACATCCTACACATGCTCTCCTTTATCTCAGAAAAAGAATGTAGATCCGCGTTGTCCAGTAATGGTAGCCGCTAGCCACCTGTGGCTACTTACATTTAAATTAATTTAAATTAAATGAAATTTAAAATTCAAGTTCTCAATCACACGTGCCACATTTCCAGGGCTCAGTGGCCACCTCGGGCAAGCGGCTACCACATCAGCTCACAGAGGACACCCTTTCCCAGAAAATCCTACTGGACACCTGTGGTCCAGCAGAATCCCCATTCCAGGCAGGGCCAATGGAAAGCCTCCGTCCCCATCATACAGAAAGGCAACATGGCCACAGAGGGTTTCTAAAACTCAGAGCCAAAACGTCTTGCTCTTCTGAGTGTGGCTGGAACTCTCGATGCTGCTGGGCAAGACACAGGCATCGCTCTCCTAAAACACGGGAGCTCTGACTGGGCGGCAGGTGTTTACAGACACTGATGAGATGAAACAGGAAGAGGATTGCTGAAATACTGTTGACAGAAGATCTGGCCTCGACGAGCTGACCGGAAGCTACTCAGAGGCGGATTGAAAGGTGGCATAACCTGATCACTGGAGGAGAATGGTCAATACAGTCCTGGATCCCCTGGGCCAGCTTTTTGAGATGATCCCTGACCTCTGAGAGTCACAGACATAACAAAGTGGGAAGGAGGGGTGAGGCGGGAGAATCAGAGCAGGAAGTCCTGAGACCAACGTTACTCCTGCTTGTGTAGAAACTCACCAGCGCGGTCCCTGTGAGGATGCTCAGGTTGTGCACTGAACAACGGTGTGCAATTGAGGGAGCACCTCGGGCCTGCCCACAAGCTCATCAACCAGTGTGCCTACAGCTCCACCTGCTCACCGACCCCACACACGCACTCCTGACTTAATTCACCCATTCACATGAAAGCTCCATGCAGATAGTGGCAGCCCAGACTTTACCAAAAAAAAAAAAAAAAAAAAAAAGAAGTCCTTTTCTTTAAGGTCTCAGTTATATCTTCTATAAAATGAGGCTCAAGGCTTATCTATGTCCTAATCCCAGAGACCCATGAATATGGAGCCTATATAATATACAGCAAAAGGGACTACGTAGATGTCATTACGGAGGAGACTTGAGCTAGAGGGATTATCCTGGCGTGCAGAAGGGCTCGAGATAATGACGAGGGTCCTTCTGAGAAGACGCAGGAGGTCGGAGAGAAGAGAAGATGCTGTGCCGTTGCCCTTCCAGGAGGAGGAAGGAGCTCTGAGCCAAGGAATACGGGCAGCCTGCAGCTGCTGAGAAAGCCCCTGCACCCATCCCTTTGGTACTTTTTTTTAAAAGATTCGCTTATTTATTTTATAGAGAGAGAGCAAGGGGTGGGGGTGCAGACAGAGGGAGAGAAAGACTCAGCCGCGTGTGGAGCCAGAGGCAGGGCTTGATCCCAGGACCCCGGGATCAGGACCTGAGCCGAAACCAAGACCTGGTGCTGAACCCACGGAGCCACCCCACCCCCCACACCACCTACCCCTAGATTTGGGATTTCTGATCTCCAAACCTGTATGGTGATACACTTGTGTCAGTGCTGTTTTAAACCACCAACCTCGTGATAATTTGTTACAGCAGCAATAGAAAACCAATAAATAAGGATGTTGGAAAATGTCTAAAATCACTTTCAACTCAACAAACAAATCCCACAGTTTTGAATCCTGCCCCCAAAAGAGCATCGTATGGATTACCTCTCGCTTGAGAAGAAATGTACAGATATCCTGATTGCTTTTGTTTTCAGGCTTCTTTGCTCACTCTCTTTGTATCTGTCTATCACGGTTCTACTTTCTTTTTTTAATTCTAAGAACAAGTAGCTTTTAATGGGGAAAAAAAGAAACAATGTACATTCTTTGATGTTAATGAAGATTAGTGTCCAGCAGCCACGTAGAACATAAGAAAGCAAAAAGGCTTCAGAGCTGGAGACCTGGAGATGGAGTCCCTCCAGGAGGCCCCCTCAGGACCGTGGCTGTGTACGAGGGTCACAGCCCAGGGCTGCAGCTGGGGCTCTGTGGACCCGCCACCAGGCCCCCCATATGTCGGGGACATTTGGACTGAAGGTCCCACCAGCATAAGCACGACCAGTCTCAACAACTGACAAAACAAAGTCTCATAGGGTCTCTCCTCCGGTGTCTGCCACCAACGACTGGTTCTTTTTCTATGCTTTTTGTTTTTTTGGTTTTGGGGTTTTTGGTTTGTTTTTGTTGTTGTTGTTGTTTTGGTTTGGTTTGGTTTGGTTTGGTTTGGTTTTGGAGTTTCAGGCATGGCCTTATAGAGGCTTAGTCAAAAGGGAGATTACCCAAAGGAAAGCGTCCTTGGGCTGACTCCCTTAGGAGAGGGTAGGGAGAGTATTTTATTTTATTTATTTTATTTTATTTTATTTTATCTTACTTTATTTTCATTTCCAGTATAGTTAACATACAGTGTTATTTTAGTCTCGGGTGTACAATACGGCAGTTCAACACTTCCATACATCACCGATGCTCATCACAAGTGCCTTCTTAATCCCCACCACCTCTTTCGCCATCCCCCCACCCCTCCCCTCTGGTCACTAGAGGTTTGTTCTCTATAGTTAGGAGTCTGTTTCTTGGTGCATCTGTCTCTTTTTTTTCTCCCTTGGTCATCTGTTTTGTTTCTTAATATATGAGTGAAATCATATGGTTTTTGTCTTTCTCGGAGTGATTTTTTTTTTGCTTAGCATTCTTCTCTCTAGCTCCATCCATGTTGTTGCAAAAGGCAAGTCGTCATTCTTCTTTATGGCTGAGTAATACTCCATTGCCTACACATACCACATCTTCCTTATCCCTTCATCAGTGGATAGACACTTGTGCTGCTTCCATCATTCCTCTCTTGTAGATATAAGGACTGGTTCTAATCCAAGACCACCCCCAAAAGGAATCGGCTCCTGCCCCAGATCAATGCTCACTCTGCCCCCACTGAGTATCCCCTCTCCAGACTCCCCACCACGGGCGTCCCATCCACCCAGAGCCTCGTGATCCCTGCAGGGACTCCCAGCTCCCACAGACGTGCAGCAGAGCAGGAGCAGCCTGGAGCCCTGGGAAAGACTGCCAGCCCACTCAACGGGTACCTTCTGTGCCATCGTCCCTGCAGGAGAAGAGTCAATGCTTGGGCTCAGGCATCCTCACGAGGGGCTGCCCCTCGGACCATCGGCACCAGCCTGGACTGACCGGAAACGACCACTGGCATCTTTCGTCATGCCTATTTGGTTGTGTAGAGGTCTTTCTCTCTCCCTCCTTGGAGAACACAAAAGCTTTTCATGCTTCTGTATGTGGAAGAGGGGAAAAGGGCAGAAAGAAGAGATTTAATTACCTATCGTATTTATAAAGGACAATATTAGAATCTGGAGATTTGCTCTGCCTCTGAACCTCACCACTGTGTTTGTCATCAGCTCCATTCCCCTCCCCCCAAGACCACAGCGGGCTTTGCAGAGGCGCATCCCTGGGCCCCAGACATCGGGCATGGCCTGGGGCAGCAGCACACTGCTGGGCAGCCCCAGGCGGGCTGCAGGGACCAGGACGCAGGGGGAGCTCTGCTGGCTTCACTCTGCCTGCTCCTGTTCTCCATGGAAGGATGCTGGTGGCCGAGTTCAGGACCTGAATGTCTGAGACAGCTTGACTCTGACATCAGCTGACGTGTGACGCCTTTTCCAGATTGCCTCGTAAGGCTCTGTTTCAGGGTCGAGGTGGCAAGATCGTTCCCAAGCTGAGAAATTGTCAAGACTTCATTATTAGAGATTTCAGGCGTTATTGGAGTTTCAAATATCTACAGTCATGATTGGAGACATGGGGACAATCCGTCGCATCCGCCGCTCAAAAATTATTCAAATATGAAAGAGCTTTTCGCCCCAGCATTCTTCAGAGAAGCAAACAATTAGGCGACTCGTGCCATCCACTGATTCAAGCCTGAAAGCCTCCGCTGCTCTGTCTTCCCAACTTGCAGGTGACTCCCCGACAAGCACTTCTCAGGCCCACCCCCGCCCCGCCGGCACCATGGCCACGGCCTGGCCCCCAACCCGGGCACCCAGCAACCCTCTCCTCGGCGGCCCATGGCTGGCCTTGTCCCCGACCAAACTTCATTTCACAAAGGAACCAGAGCAACCACCCTCACACGGAGCCATCAGTTCTCCCATTTCAAACACTCTGTCGGTTCCCTGTGTTAGGATCCGCACTCATCCACGTGGAACGCAGCCCTGGTGGCTTGCCAAGTGCATTTACCCACCTCGCTCCCAAGTCAGCCTGGAGGAGGGAGTGGCCGTGGCTCCCCCATGCCCTCGGGGAACTCTTCCTGGGCTACCCTCTGCCACGAGGGCCTCTGGCCACTGCTGCCCTTCCTCCTGGAAGGGTCTGAAGCAGGAGCACAGACGTGTACTCGGGGTCAACTGGCCAAAACCGGGCCACACGGCCCTCCGAGCTCCAGGGAGTTTAGGAAGTGCGTATTTTCACTTGCCAGTCACTGTAGAAAAGTAAGGCGAGAGAGATGAGATTGGAATGGGCATCCAGGGAGCCAAGGCCCTACCTGCCAGGGACCATGGCTGCAGCACGACCTCCTCACTGATGGGGCCTGGTGCAGTCCTCTCGCCACAACTTGCCACGGCTCGCCACGGCTCCTGGAAGCTCGGTGCCCGGCCTGCCACTCTTCCAGCTCTCAAAACTCGTCCCCAAACATGAGCACACGTTCCTTCTGACTCACATCCTCCTTGGACCAGCTGCCTGTGGCCCTTTCTCCCTTCTTACTTATGGTAAGCAGCCTCTACACAGGATTTCTGCACGCCCCCCCCCCAAACCCAGCTCTAGACTCGAGGACTCTCCCAACTCCACCCCTGCGCTCTTGGCCATTGACTTGTGCGTACTCTTTGCTACTGCAAAGTCCAGGAGGCCCTGCTGAGCTCACTGTTCCTCTCTCAGCTCTGGTCCGGAGCTGCCCCGTAGCCAGGCTGCACCACCGTCTGCTGAGTAAGCAAGACAGGGATACCCGCTGGGTCATAATCTGCTGTTGTCGTTGGCCAACGTGTTGGAATTATCTTATTCCGAGCAAGTAGCATTGAGCTGCCCTGTGTCAAGGGAAGTTCAGTGACAGCCAACAAAACTGCCAGAGATAATCTCCTATCGAACATGTGTCTGCCAAAACCCGAGCTCCCGCGGAGATGGAGCAGGAAGGTGAGGGAGACAGACACATGGAGGCAAGCGGGGAAAATGAGGAGAACACCCCTGGCTGGGAGAGGGTCAGAAGCTGGCAGGTCCGGGGGAGGGATCCAGGTGCCAGCCCTGCGGGGAGGGAGCAGAGTTTCTGACAGGATGGCTGGGAAATGGGCCTCGAGATCTTCAGACCTTCCAACCTTGACCAAGACACTGGGGGGCCACCTGGCCGAAGCAGCAAGGTTGCAAACTTCCAGGGCCCAAGAGGCCTTGAACAGTGGACGTCTCAGCAGTGCCCAGCAGTCCTCCCTGACGTTTGAGTGTCAGTATAGCAACCCCAAACCTGACGTGACCGGGGGTCATCAGAACAGGAACCCTAATAATAACGAAGTTGGAATGCTCAGAAACTCGATGAGACAGAAGCTCAGAGACTTATGTGACTTGATTTAAAGCAAATAGAGACGTGACATTTCCCGCTCACCTGAGTTTATTGAGTGAGATTTATACTCACCGCATAAATGGACAGCTTAGTGAGCTCCAGGGCGCGTATGATAGATGAAGCAATGAGCGGTCATGCACACCAGCGGTGGCAATACCCAGGGAGAACTAAGCCTCACAACGACAAAGCCCCATCAATGGGGCTTATTCCCTGGTTTTACTCTCTCTGGACACCATTATTTTAAAACTAAAACTCTGGGTCCTTTCAGTCAATCTCTGTCAGTACAAGAATGAATGAAAGATCTTGATCAAAAACCTTCAGAAAAATGGTGAATGGATCCATCAAGGTTGCCTGGGCCCTCGTTCCGTAATCATAACCACGTGTTTATTGTGCCTACACGGTCATGATTACTTGGCTCTCAGGTTAGACTGTGTGCGACGATTTGCCTCTCTCGTTACACCCCACGGAAGAAAGGGAGAGCCCTTAATCCCTGTAAGATAAACAACCCCGTGTCTGTTCTCCTCGTGTCTAGATGCTTTCTCCCAGGTCCCCTGATATTCCTCAAGCTCTCGTAAGGTTTTGGGATTTGAAGACATGATGATCAAGCCTCAGTGTGCGTTTATGCACCTGCTCAGAGCAAGGTCTCTGAGTATCGTCTCTCTGTGGGTGTTCCTGCAACATCTGACTTTTCTCAAGCCTCCCCAACCCAGGAAAGGGAACAGAATCACATCAGCCAAAAGTTTTCATGGCCCATCCCCTAACCCCAGAGTTATACTGAGTCATTTCCGGGGTCCACAGAGGTGCTCACATGAGTTTAGTCCCCTCCTGGAGTTTCACTGTCTTCCACTTTTCTGAAACTCACAAAACCTCTCTTCCAGTCGTTGACACCACTGCCGGCTGTGAGACTCCCAACCTTCATCCCGGGGATGTTACCCGTCGGGCTCCTGAAGCCCCCCTCCCCCACAAGCTGGCAAGGCAGTCTTCAGGGCACCAGAGTTTTGCTATCTGTCCCCACAAAGTAGGGGAAATTGATGCCTCCCCAACGAAATGAAGTATCAAATCTGTGTTCCTTGCCCGCCCTACATGGCTGAGTCCTTCAAAAATAGAGTTTATTTGCTTCCTCCTGTTATCCCCAATCTCCGAAAAGCTCAAGAATGAGTCTCTGGGGCCCCACCAGGGAAAGAATCTGAGATGCACACTCAGCTGATCTCCCACCTCCAGTTCCCCCCGGATATTCCAAGCAAACACTGTGTCTTTGCTTTAGGACAAAGAGTCCTTGAGCAAACTACCTTGTGGAGCTCCTTCTGTTTTCTCAGACTTGTCCTGATCCCATTTTATGGCTTCTACCATACAGGAGAGCTATAACTTGCTCTAATTTTATAGAGGACCACTTGTTTTTACGTCCACAGTCTCAACCATCTAACCCCACCTATTTCTAAACCACAGGCACAAAAGCAAGATGTCTTCTCTAGCGACCAGTCCCCTAAGATTTATGTAAACCTTTGGCGAAGATTTGCAGGGTGTGTGTGGTTTTCTATGTTCTAACCTTCCTGTAGAAGATTCTAAAGCTGCCGGTCGTAGGATGAGCCTTTCCCTTCTTTTGTCTTCTATGCACAATTGGATGGAGTGAAGCGATCCAAACATGTATCTACAAGTCTCAAGACTTTCGTAGCAAATGATCACAAACACTGACCCATTTCTCTGAGGAAGCCATGTTCTGCTCATTATAATTTCTTTCTCCAACTTTCTCCACCAGGAGAGAAATGTATTTGCCCTCAGTTTCCATCTACCATCTTCCCCTCCCTTGTTTCAAAGGAAAAATAAATCATTCTATTAGTTTTATTTCCTGCTGCTGTTGGTGATTCACTGATCTGTGACTACACACATCTCACAGGATACAGTTGTCTCTGTATATTTCCCTCACCTGTGAGCCGTACAGGTTGAGGCATTCATTCATTCATTCATTCACTCATTGAATAAATATCTTATTTCATGATATGCCAGACCCTGTAATCAGCCCTCTATCTCAAGAGACATTAAATAACTAGCTTTTGCCTGAGCAAAGGGAAATAAAAGTGGTTAATTAATAGATAAATAATTGCCCAACACTTCCAAAAACCCATCTTCTATTCTTTGGTTGCTTCTTCCCGGTGCTTCTGTGGTGACACGTCAGGGGCTCTGCTAGTCTACCAAGCCTTTCCTCTCTTCAAAGCCCTTGGAGTAAAAAACTATGAAAAAATATACTATGTGACAAATGGCTGGATTTGGTAGCTCCAACTCTGGTTCCCTGAAATTCACATTCCTGAGCGGCTCTGTCATCAGTGTGGAATGGTCTCAAGGTCCCTCCCTTCCCATTTTGACTGAACCCCAAAATGGCCATAAATCCTTCCCTCGGTTCTCCATAGCATGAATAAGCCCATACTGTTTAGTTTAGGAAAACATCACTAAATTCTCAAAAATAATTAAAAAATAACTCACCGTGACTCTTTTATCTGGCTCCTGGATATGCCTCTTCTCAGAGCCCATGGTCTCGGCGTATCCTCCTCAGATGGCCAAGGAAGACCCTGAGGTATCTCTGTCCTCTGAGTCCAGGCCAAAGGAAGCTGGGACCTAACACGGGAAGGAAAGTTCACTCCTTTCAGCTAAGCTCCACCTACGAGTTAAGTCCAGCCAGGGAAATATCTAGATCTTTACTGAGAGAATCAAGATCCTACTTTTCTGTGGAACTTGCCAAGGGCCCAACCTCAGGACAAGAGGAAATCCTACAGTAAGGGTGATGGGAGGGTATTTTCCTCACACTGTCGGCCCTCGTAGGTACTTCATCCCAGCTTTTCTTGCTCTCCATTTCCCCCCCGCCATAAACCTCATTCCTGTTGTATGCTTTGTCCCCGAACTGTCAGTTTGCCTCAAACTTTGACTTCAGAACACCCAACGCAGAGCACGTTGCCTGCACACACACACACACACACACACACACACACACACACACACACCTTAAAATCGGTAAAAGTGAACATGGATCCTTCCGGAGACCCCAGATTGCTCTGGGAGGCAAACTTGCCACAAACACCAAGTGTCTTACCAGCTTTGTGTTTCAACCAAAAACGAGGATTTCTTTTGCATTCTGATTTCTCCTATATTGATTTTTTTCACATTCAAAGTAGGTAAAAATGACTCAAAATCACATGAAATAGCCCAGCCACATCCCACCTGTCTCGGTGCCCTGCAAGGTTAAAAGGCTGAGGTACTCCACATGTCTCTTTGAAGATCTGAGCTGAACTGAACTGAACGGACAGCTCATACACCGGATTCGGTGACCATATGATGGCTCTGGTCGGCCTTGATGCCGTATTTCAAGAGTCCAAGCACAGTCCTGTAGATACAGATAGCATCCACTCCTGATGGTGGTGGGTGTTGGTGTGATGAGGGGAGAGGCATCTGGTCTGTGAACGTTTCACCCACCTATCAGAGTGGTCACCCAGGGAGACACGAGGACCACACTCCGGGGCCAACGTGTACAACTCGTACTTGGTGGAAATTTTGATCACTGTCTTTTCTAACTGAGAAATTCTGTAGCTTTTGTCATTTGCCATTTGTCAGATAAAATATCTGTGGATCCACCGACCAACTTATTTTACTGTTAGGGGAAAATACTTGCCGAAGAAATTTGTTTTCAGCAAAGAAAGCTGGTAATGGTGCTGTGCTTCGTTCCACCACCAGGGTTAGAATTTTCATCACATCCAAACGAACTAAGAATTTTAAATGACTCCCTCTCCAGAATCAATGGTCACTAATTCTCAGACATGATCGCCATTTCAGGGTGTTTGTTACATGCCATAAAAATCATAATAGTTTTACCTTCTGTGATTTATTGAGAGCATTCGCGCTCTTAAAAATTGCTAGGTAAGTCAAACCTGTGGCCCCTTTCTCAATGATTAAGATTAGAATTTAATCAATTTGCCTTATCTAGATATTTATCATTTCTCAAAACATGTCTTTTCTTCTCTATAGCTAAGTAGCAAAGCAGTCTTTATTTTGTAAACTCTGACCGACACCTTCCATGAATTCACTATGAATATTGGGGTGGGGAGAAAATGTTCAAAACCAATTCCCTATTCATAACACATTTCCCCTTAGAAAATAACTTAGGAAACCTGAAAACTTAACTAGATATTCAGCATTTAATTACTCAGGAGTAGGATTTCTCCCTTCCAAAAATTTCCCAAGTATGACTGTGCAAAAAAGATAGCCAACCTTAAGTAAGTTCCTTTTAGTTAAATGATCTTGAAATCAAAACCATAAAAATTATTTCATATTTTTATAGGAAATAATTAAATTGGGGGAGAAGACTACATGTGAATATTCTTCCTAAGATGTCATGTGGCGCCTCCACAAGTTAGGAGAGCAGCTAAGTGTGGATTTGGTGATGGAGAAGTAACTGTTTATGTTGATTGACATTGAAATGTAAGGAAAATCTATATTTGAACAGCCTTCCAAAAATATCCTAAGCCTTTTATCACTTGAATCCTGCTATTTCCTGCCAATTCGTTCATTATGACAAGGGGTAGTTTTGTTGTCTTCTCTGTTCAGTTCATGAGAGACAAAGTCGCGTCAGCCACGCCTTCCCTGACAAGGGCTTGTCTGAGTTTCCCTGATGATCCTACCTGTTTGCAGTGATTTCAAGCTCACATTGCAACCTGTCTTTCCTAAATGATGGATCCATGTTCTCACCTCAAAACACAATTCTTAAATGTTCATAATTTAAGGAGGGAAACAAACAGTGACCGTAAAATGGGAAAACTAAGAAAGGCAGTTTTGTGTTACTGAGAGTAGGCAAACTAAACATAGCTCTAGATGCATATTTGACTGAATGAAACTGTGGCAGAAATCTGAAGCTAATTGTGGAAATTGTGCATGTGAAAGGGAAAAGTACAGAGAAAAAGAGCTCTCCTAGCACTGTGGTGGTCCTCATTCTTGCAATAGGTAAGTTATCAAACCAACAGGGTGTACACCTTAAACTTGCTCATAATGTTCTGTGTCAATTCTATCTCAATAAATCTGGGGGTGGTGTCCAAAAATTTGGTTAGTCTAGAATCTGAGAGTCCACCTGCTACATCCCACTCCCTCACACACACACACACACAACCCAGGAAGGTTGAGAACCTGGGACCAGTGGCTCCTGGCCCAACCTGAACTTGTCCGGACCATTTCCTGGATTACTTCAACTTTCCAGAACAAAGATGGGAGGTGTGCACCTAGTGACTCATTTCCAGCCCTAGGGAAGAACCGGATGTGAGAGGACAGAGCACATAGAGAGAAACGGAGAGAAACACAGGTGAGAAAAACCCTTGCAACATTCCAGCCGGGGTCCAGTGACCCTCAGAGCCCAGTCACACCTCCTTCTTTTGGCAATTGGTTCCATGACAGGTAGATTTCTGATCTGGCTTATGATGGTTTAAGTTACATTCCCTCCCTTGCAAGAAAAGAGCTCTGCATAGTACCTTTTGTATCTATTTAATTAGGCAAACATTTGAGGAACACAGATTGTAGTATAAGGCATTGGGTTTTGCATTTAGAAAAAGATAACCTTACCTACAAGTTCATCTCATCAGACGCTGGGTTCTCCACTCTCAAAGCACTAATGGATCTGGCAAGGAATCCCGCGGAAGTGACACCTGAGCAGGTTTTTAAGATGCGTAGTTTTCCAGATGTATAAGGCAGGGACAATAATTCACACACTCTGTGCAAAGTCAGAGGAAGGGCAAATGGCTCCATGGGGTGGGGGGGTGTACTTACCATATAAGGAGGAAAAGGAAAGAACAGAGAAATGAACAGGTACAAATTCATAACAGACCTTGAAGTACATGCTAAGAGACTTGGAATCAGGGATCTCCAAAAGGAGTGACCACAACCCAGGGAGAAGCAAAGTGATCCACTCAGGCAAGACCAGCTACATAACCTGTAGGACCCTCAGCAAAATGAAAATGCAAGGCCCCTTGTTGCAAATATTTAAGAATTCAAAGATTGTTACAGAAAAGCAAAACTAAGCATAGTTTCCTTCTGTGAGCGACTCTACAGGTCACACACCCACGAAGTCACCAAGCACAGAGAGTTTGGTGACGTCCTGGAGCATGACAAGAACAATGGCAGAAGGTTCAAGAGAGCAGGCAGAGAGACCTTGGCTGAGAGAGGTTCTGCCTCTCCTACACGTGGATATCATGTATTTAACTCCACAAACCAGGAACATAAGATCTTCGACTGTAACCAATCAATTAGAATCTCTCTTTCTTGAAAAGGAGGGGACCAGAAATAAGATGACAGAAACTTCAATATTTCCACATTGCCCTCCTTGAATTATTTCTATGGACCCCCTGGGCTGAACAGGATCCAGGGGAAGTTAAAGTCAGCTGCTGTCCCCGAGAAAGACAAAGCAGTAGCGGGGGCGTCCTGCCCACCCCCTCATTTCAACCATTCAGAGCATCAGTCTAGAAGCAGCGAGCTGCCCACTCTGCTCACGAGAACCTCTTCCTGGTCGTGCTCCCAGAAGCTCCTGAAATAGGTCAGAATAGAACACTAACTCAAAGGCTGCATGATCCGGGAATTCATCCTCTAAACTGTGTCTTTTAACAACGTTTCATATTTATTCCACTTTTTAAAAAGCCAGATAAAACGAAAATGCATAGTACTAAGGGAAAGAAGAGTCAGCGTGCATGGCTACGTTCTGTAGGACTCCAGCTCTCTGACATGCAGGAAAAGGCAAAACTAGGGAGACGGGGGAAGAAGATCTGTGGCTGCCAGGGCTGAAGGTCAGGGGAGGGAGGGATTAACAGGCAGACAGAGAGGACTTTTCAGACAGTGAGATGACTCTGTATGATTCTAAAATGATGGATACATGTCATTATACATTTATCCAAAGCCACAGAATGGGCAAGAGTGAAATCTTATATAAACCATACACTCTGGGTGATATTGATGTGTCCATGTAGTTCAGCACTCATAATAAATGAGCCACTCTGGTGAGGGGCCGTGATGGGAGACGTATTGCATGTGCAGGAGTGGGAGATATTTAGAAACTTTGCACTTTCTGCTCAATTTTGCTGTGAACCTACAACTGTCCTAAAAAATAAAGTTTATCAACTTTTTAAATCAAGATGTATTTATTATAGAAAATGCCTATGATTTTTTCAAAGATTTATTTATGTATGAGAGAGAGAGAGAGCTTGTGGGGGAAGGGTAGAGGGAGAGAATCCCAAGTAGGCTCCCCACTGAGCACAGAGCCAGATGCAGGCTCAATCCCACAGCCCTGAGATCACCACCTGAGCCAAAACCAAGTGTCAGATGACCAACACACTGAGCCATCCAGGCTCCCCAGAATATGCCCGTGATTTTTCTAAACTGCCTGTAAACCCAACCCCTCCAAGAAAACCACTTTCCTCATCTTCGTTTGAATCCTTTTATACTCTTCCAAGCGCATGCACACATACCTGTGTAGGTATGTGTTTTACTTGTTCAAAATAAAAAAATGGGAGGCGCACCTGGGTGTCTTCGTCAGTCAAACATCTAACTCTCCATTGCGGCTCAGGTCATGATCTCAGGGTCCTGGCATCGAGCTCTGCATCAAGATCCCTGCTCAGCAGGGAGTCTGCTTGCCTCCCTCTCCCTCTGCCCCGCTCTCTCTCTCCCTCTCTCTTAAATAAATAAATCCTTTTAGAAAAAAAAGGGTTACGTGGATATTGATGTCTATTCTTTTTAGTGAAGATGCATTATGGGCACACACCCATATCAATACATTTGAAGATACAGCAAGGTAAACTTTGTGCACAATCCCCGTGGTGGGTCCTGTGGATTTTCCCACTCAATCTGCACACTCGTTCTCTGCTGGAATGATGAGAAGCTCCCGGTTACGTGTCCCTGACTACCCAGCAGCTTGGATTCCCAAGAGGAGTCAGGTTCTGCCAATGCAGTGAACTTACCCGAAGTTTGGAAGGCAGAACGGAGGCAGAGGCCTCTCTCCTCCATTTTTCAGGTAGATTTTGCTAGCTAACAAAATCATGGAGGTACGAGATTTCTTAGCGGCGTGTTCCGTGTGCCCCTTCTGCAGTACTCTGGGCTGGGGGAGGGAGCAGATCTCCTCTCTTAACAAGTTGCAGAAATACAATACAGTATTCTTAACTAGAGTTACCGTGCTGCACAGGACATGTTAGTTATCTTACCTTAGTTATCTTGTCACTGAAACTTTCTACCCTTTGACCACTGTCGCCCGTTTCCCCAGCTTCTTGCCTTTGACAGCCACCTTTAGATTCCACATATAAGTGAGATGGTGCAATGTCTCTCTTTCTCTGATTTGTCACTCAGCATCATGCCCTCAAGCTCCACCCACCTTGTTGCAAATGGCAACATTTCCTTCGTTCTTGTTGCTGAATAATATCCCATTATGGACATATCCCACATCTTCTTTGTCCATTCATCCATCAGTGGGTACTTGGGTTTTCTCCAAGTCTTGACGCATGTAGACAGTCACTGCCATGCTGCCATAAATAAGGAGATGCAGATATCTCTCCAAGATAGTGATTTCACAGCCTTTGGATATACGCCCTGAAGCGGGCTTGCTGGATCATATCATGGCTCTATTTTTAACTTTTCAAGGACCCTCCCTACTGCTTTCCATGGTACCTGCACCAATTTACACTCTCGCCAACAGAGAGTGAGAGCTGCCTTTGCTCCACACCCTGGCGGACACTGGTTATCTCTTATCTTTTTCATGAAAGCCACACTAACAGGTATGAGGGGGGATTGCCTTCTTGAGCCTGGAGTTCCAGCAGGAGCCTCAATGGAGACCTCTCCCCAGCCCCGTGCATCGCTTCTCAGTCGTCGTAGGAGCCATTCCCATTCTCGGTGGTTACCCAAGAGCTACTCTTTTGGTCCTTCCACTGACCCTATGAACACTTAGTTCCTGGTATTAAATCCTTCTCCACTTAAAATATCTAGAATGGTTTCTCTTTCCTATGTGGAACACTGACTGACACAATCCTATCACTTCAAAATTGTATAATAAAGTCATAGAATTCCCACTTCTACCTATTTATTGTAATGTGGAATCTATTCCAACTTATCTTGTCTTTATACAGATCAACGTTTTATCTATCTATCCATCCATCCATCAATCTAACCATTTATCTATTTATCTATCATGTATCTATCCATCCACCCATCTATCCATCTATCCATTTATCTAACCATCCATCCATTCATCTCTCCATCCATCCATGTATCCATATGTCTATCTATCTATCTACTACCTGTATGCCCACAGACATAAACACAGTTTTGTGTCACGAAATGGAATTATGCTGCAAATCAGGTCTGCTACCATCTTTCTTCCCCGCACATTTTTCGTGAGTGGTACCTCAGTCTCATTGTCTCCTAGGAGCTGCACGATATCCTGTAGTATGACCATAGCATAATCTATTCAACCACTGTCCACAATCCCTGTTGATGAACACCTGTGCTTTTCCAAACATTTGTTGTGAGCGCTCCATAATGAGTATCTTTTAATATACGTCCTCATGAACTTTATCTTACTGATGCAAGATAGTTTTCTATGAGTAGAATTACTGGGTCCAAGAATATGAGCATCTCAAAAATGTAATATGCACTGTCAAAGTAAATTCCAAAAAGCTCCTATAAAATTTTACACTCCCAGCATAACTGCACAAAACTGCCTATTTCCCCATAACTTAGTGATAGCTGGATATCAACAACACTTTTTTACCAATCCAGTAACATTTAAAATGTAGTGTACTATTGTACACTTGGTCACAAGGTGACCAAGCCCCACTGGGAAAGAAAGAAGATTCCAGAGAAAGGGAGCCAGGCCCCACGACTGGGGGAGTGCCATCCACTTGGGCCTTCGAGTTCTCTTTCCCACATTGGCCAAGAGGATGATTAGCCCCCGAGTTACCAGCTGCAGCCATTACCAGTGGTGTCACACCAGGTGCCTCCACCAGAGGCAAAGAGCTGAAGACAGGAAGTGCACACGGTCAGGCCAATTACCCAGCTCTCCCTTCCACACCCTCCTCCCCTAGTCTTACCTGGGGAAGAAGCAACCATAAGAGAGGGCATCTAGAAAACAGAAATACTTGGGCTACATGGGCAGGGGGAGCTAAAGGACAGGGTCACCTGGTGGGTGGAATGAACAGAAAATGAGACCATCTTACAAATCCTAAAAGCTCTTTACTCTGGGTTCTACCCCATTCCCACTCTCAAGCTCACCAACGGAAGAGTAAGCCAGGGCAAGGGATCTTATCCTTCAGCCAAATTACATATCACCTGTCAGAGTAGTAGACAGTGCCAAAGGAATGGGAGCTTGTGTGGAAAAATGTTAGCAGAACAGGCCCAAGACTATTACCCTTCCAAAGGCCCCTTTGCAAGGCTGAACTTTCTCTTTTACCATAAAAAGATACAAGGGTACTTTAAAAAAAAAAAAAAAAAAACATGGAGCAAACATCATACTTCACCACAAATTATCGAAAACTTTCCCTTTGAGCTTAGGAACGGGAAATGGACGGACAATGATGATTCTCACTCAGCAGAAGGCGTGATGCAGTAGAAAGGAGCCATAAATAATCCACAACCCATACTGTGCGGGGATTCTCCACCTTGGGAAATTTTATTAAGAGATACACTTGTGACTTGTGCCTTTTTTTTTATATGCATGTTATTGTAGGGGAGGCAAAATAATTTCCTCTCTACCCTCCTAGGTTCTTGGCTGAGACCCCCCCGTACAGATTAACAGGAGAAAAATCAAACAGAAACTTAATAACATGTGTTCTTTCTATGTGGGAGACGTCCAGGAAAACTGAGAAACTCTCCAAAATGGCCTCAATACCTAGTCCAGCTAAAGACAAAGGCAGACCTTGGGGCTAGGGAGTCCTCAGGAAAAGCACAGGAACAAGAATGACTTTATCAGGGCGCCTGGGTGGCTCAGTGGGTTGAGCCTCTGCCTTCGGCTCGGGTCATGGTCCCAGGGTCCTGGGATCGAGCCCCGCATCAGGCTCTCTGCTCAGTGGGGAGCCTGCTTCCCCATCTCTCTCCACCTACCTCTCTGACTACTTGTGACCTCTGTCTGTCAAATAAATGAATAAAATCTTTTAAAAAAAAAAAAAGGAAGAAGAAAAAGAATGATGTTATCCTTCACATTTATATCATCCTGACCTTCTCCACCGATTAGAGAGTCTAGAGATTGAATCATACCCATCCTCCTGGTACACAGAGGGAGACACCCTTAGGAATGGAGATTCCCCTCATAAATGCAAACGTCTCTTACCACAGGATCACTTCTACTCCGTTTTCAGAGTGTCTCCTATGTTTGCAGTTTCTTAAAAACAACCAGCTCAAAATAGTCAATAAACCAAACAGGCATGCTTTGAGGCAGTATATTCTGTTCCCCTTCATACTTTGATCTAAAAACAAAAGAGACTCTAGCCAAATTTCAGCATTAATGAGTAAGCACAAGTCTTAGACACACACACACACACACATTTGGGAGAAATCAAGAAGTTCAATATGTCAAGAAGTTCATCGTTTGGCAATGTCCATGGGGAAAATTCCCCAATCTGTGTCCTGCCTCTTACTGCAGTGATTGGCATTTGAAATACTTCTGTCTCTGAAAAATTGAGAGATTTGTAACGGTCTGCAGTTGGCAAATCTGCAATAGGCCGGTTTCTCCTGAAGCTACCTTATCCCCCTACTGTCTGTCCGACTTACTCAGTTTTTTGTTTGTTTGTTTATTTGTTTGTTTTAAATATTTTATTTATTTATTTGACAGAGAGAGGGAGAGAGATCACAAGTAGGCAGAGAGGCAGGCAGAGAGAGAGAGGGAAGCAGACTCCCCGCAGAGCAGAGAGCCTGACATGTGGCTCCATCCCAGGACCCTGAGATCACGATCTGAGCCGAAGGCAGAGGCTTAACCCACTGAGCCACCCAGGTGCCCCTGCCGGACTTATAATTTTTTTCTCTTGTTTTTGTGGAAGTATTGTTAACATAGAGTGTTATTAGTTTTAGATGTATGTTATAACGATTCAACAATTCCATGCATTACTCAGTGCACATCAGGATAACTGTACTTTTCAACCCTTTATCTGCCCTACTCATGTTGCCGGCTGAACCAGGGAAACCCCAGACCCTGGAGCCTTGACCCAGCCAGACCCCAAGAAGTCACAGAAGGTTCTCAGTCTTGTCAGGAGAATGAATTCAAGGACAGACATGCAGCACAATGTTCAAGTTACACAAGCAGGCAAGTTTTTAAAGGCAAAAGTATATTCTTGAGATAAGAAAGCAACCGAGAGAGAGAGAGAGAGAGAGAGAGAGACCCACATGCCCTGGAGGTTGAGTTTTCTATCTTTTATTGACAGTTCTTAACTAGGGGACAGAGTATTTATCACTTGGGGTGGGAAGCAGGGTTTCAAGCTTTTTCTTCCTTATTTGGTCAGCGGTTTCCAGTCATGGCATCCGCCATCTTGGGCCCATCTGGTTTGATCTGGCTTTTTGTGGAGGGCTGCCAGGACTGGCCTCTGACCTTCCTAATGACTGGCCAGGACTTCCCTGTTGCAGACCTTCAGGTCTCCTGTTAGAACCTAAGTGCCTACTCCAACTTTTATTCTTAATATTTTTTTAATTTCAATTTCCCTACCTGCTTTATTCCCAGAAGCATCACGCAGAATCCAGTGCGGACTCCGGCCACTCCCTCCCTTCTGTAAGGAGCAAATTGTGGTCACACACAGCAGACCATCCTGTGGGCAAAATTATGGGCTCACGACAACCCACTCTTTATGCATCTCTCCATCCTCCGCTGCAAAAGAACCATTTCTTCCCTGCTGCTGCCTTCTCTAGAATTAATTAACTCATCAAATATTTATGGAGAACATACTATGAGCCACGCTAAAAACTGGGAATACAACAGGCAATAATGTCACTGCTCTCACGGAATTTGCAATCCAGTGGAAGAGGGAACAATAAGGAAACCCACACCCCCAGGCTTTTTTCAGGTAGTGATACCAGCTCGGAAACTAAGAACAGATCAAGAAAACAAATTATATGGAACCTGCCACGTGAGGATCTAGAGAAAGAGCACATGCCAGCTCCTCATGGAAACACATCATACGTGTGTAAATTTGCTGGAATCTAAGTCCCAGGTGACCGAGACCACATCTGTGTGGTTCTGTTGCTCTTGTTTCTGTGGCTTTCCTGCTTATCCCATGCATCTGAAGCGAGTGCCGGCCACACCGCAGACATTTGGGCACCTGTTTGTGGCGGAAATGAGCAGGCAAACTGGCAGGAGGGTGACAGGACAGAGGGGGAACAAGTCAGAATACACAGGGCCCTGAGAGCCAGAGAGTGTGTTCCAGTGAATTCTAGGGGGTTGGGGACCCTGTGCAGGCCGTTCAGAAGGAGGGGGTGGCTCTCCTTTACGTCTGGGAAGATCCTTCTCTCTGGTTAATGGCAACAGGGAATCCTGTGTGAAGATGCTTCCTGTTTGAGCCTTACCTCTCAGCAAAGGGTCGGCAGCTCTGTAGTTAGTGCTTTTTCTCTAGGGTCCAGTGGGGATCCTGTGTCCTCCAGCCCAGCACCACCCTGGCCACCACCTGTCCTCAGATTAGAGTTTTCAGACCCACCGTGACAAGTTATTCAGTGACAAAGACACCCGCTTTCCCACCTCTTTGCACCAGAAGCTTGTGATTGTGCTGCTCCCTATGACAACCCCCTCCTCGGTGGCCCCTCTGCCCTTCAAGGCCAGCTGCCCCCTGAACCTGGCCTCCTGTCCTGTGGCCCCATGCAGATGGGTCACAGAACCCCCTCACCTTTCCCATCTCCTGGTGGTTCACTTTAGCATAGAGCCTGTCCTTTTAGGTTGATTTCCTCCTCCCTGAGTTTCCAATGTCCCCCTAAAAATCAGAGTGAGAGTTTTCTGCCAAATTTGGAAGCCTCTTCTCCTCTCCCTGTATCTTCACTCTGCCTCTGAGTGAACCTGTTTCCTGAAACCACAGCGTCCCAGGGAGAGACCTTCCAAATGTGCCCCCTTATCCCATAAATCTGTTATCGTATCCCTGATGTTTTTCTCCATGGCAAGCAGACAGATCATCCTCGGGGCTGCAGACCCCCTTCTTCTGTATCTATTAACTGCTGCACCCCTTCAACCTACTGGGTCTCTGATCCAGAGTCTGTGTCTTTGAAATCCACCATCGTGACTATTAGCAAATCATAGATAAAATTAGCAAATCATAGATAACATGCCTTGAGCACTCACTGTGGACCAGCAAAGGGGGCCCTACATTATCCCCATTTTATTTTTTGTGAAGATTGATTGATTTATTTATTTGTTTGTTTGTTTATTTATTTTAGGGGGAAGAGCCGAGGGCTCTTCAGCAGGGAGCAGACTCCCTGCTGAACGCTGAGCATGACATCGGGCTTAATCTCCCTACCCTGAGATCATAACCTGAGCTGAAATCCAGAGTTGGATGCTTAACCAACTGAGTTGGCCAGGAGCATTAGTCCCATTTTAAAGATGAAGAAATCGGAAGGATACACAGCATTTTAAATAACTTGCCTGAGGTTAGGTGCCACTGAAGAATGGAGCCGAGGTCCGAGCTCGGGTGGTCTGCTGTCTTAACCCCTGGTAAAAGGGGCGGGGCCTTCCGAGGAACTGCAACAGACCAAATGGATGCATAGATTAGACCTTCAAGAGTCCGTCTTTGACCCGCACACAAGGAAAGCATATTGAGAGGAACAGGACCTAGTTCTTTCCATGCTTGGCACCCACGCTGCAAAGTCCAGAGATTCCAGGCACCGGGACTCCATTTGTTTTGAGATGAACCTGCCCCAACCCCTGAGGAACATCTCAATTTCCAGAGCTGGAACTCTTGGGCAAACCTGCACTCGCTCCAGATGTGAGCCCCATCCCCTGTGACAGGCAACCCGCCATTCTGCTACTGTTCTAACAGGCCTGGAGTCCTGCCAGCCCCGCTTCCTTCTGCCATAGGTGAAGAAAGTACAGGCCTCCTGATGAAGGAGCTTCCTTCTCTCCTTGCAGTATTTAGAGCTCTGAGGGGACAGCCTCATCTCCTCTCCTGCACATTCTAAAGGAACTGAGGAATAGAAATGGGACTCAAATAAGGATCACAGCACCAGCCTTGTGGTGGGCCAAGAATGCCGCTGGGATCCAAAGTAAGAAAACCTCCCTTCCTAAAACCTCCCTCCCCCAGATCCAAGCAAGGAGAACCTCCATTTACCTCCCACCTGGTGGAGAAGGAGGGGTCCCAGAGCCCCAGCCAGAGCTGACAATGCATAGGACACTTGACCCTCAACTGTGAACCAGCAGATGTCAGACTTGGGAGAGACACCAGGACAAGTCCCTCCTCTTCCCAAAAGGAGGAGCCTGTCAGAGTCAGATGGAAGCTTCCCCTGCCTGGGACCCTCTCACAAAGAAGACCTTGTCTTGCTTGATCAAGCTGCTGTTATGTCCTCTCCAGCATTCCTTACTACACCAATGGAGAAACAAAGATAGAGATGACTGAATAAGCACACCTATGAGAGTCGGGGGACGATTGGTAGAAACTGGGGGAGGTGGTGGTCCCTTGGATGCGGAGTTGCAGGCTGTCAGGACGGGCGCTGCAGGACTGGGAGCTCCTCCTATGAAAAGGGGTCCCCAGGCAGCCAGCTGACATTGTAAGGGTCTAACTGTGGCTAGGTCAGCAGGCAGGGGCTCGAGAACTCGCCCCCACACTAGCCTTGAGCAGCAGGATGACGGGAAAGTACTAAGACATGAAAGAACAGTACTTAAGGCATGTGAAAGATTTATTTCAAAAAGATTAATGATGAGAACATTGAGAAAATCTGACACAGCATGAAGCTCTCAAGCAAACTGAGGGAAACAGAGACTGGATGAAACGTGAGTGTTGAAGGAATGTGCAAGTCCAAGAAGGAATTCCAGACAGACTCAGAATGTGCTGTGGGATTTCCAGTGGTACTGGAAATAGGAAGGATCCCAGTATGTCAAACAGGAAATGAACTCATGGTGTGGAAGAAAGGCTTAAAAAAGTGAGAGCTCACATGATAAGGATAAGGCACACAGGTAAGGAGAAGTAACGGAAACATCACACAATGAAAACTGGTGGTCCTGAGGAAAAAGAGAACCCATGAAGCAGGAACAACAGCAAAACATTTCTTTTTAGACTTTTAAATCTTCAAATTGACAGGATTAAAGAATAAAGATCATTCGAACATATAATGGCCACATCCTAGTGAATGAGTGGGGTCAGAATGCTGGAAAAACTCTCTTCCTGGATTATGTAGCTAATTCATTAAAGCACAGTCAGAGGGGGTGGGTTTGCCTTTAAAGGGAAAAGTAGATGTTAGTGGGGCTGCTGGTAAACACAGGCGGTCTTCCAGGAGGGAAAAAAAAAAAAAAATTTGGCTCACTTGCTCCTAGACATACTGAAAATGCATAGTTTTCCACCTTGACCAAACACTGGAATCCCTGTGATGCTAGGTTTCCACTCCCAAAATCAGATTTAACTGGCCTTGGGTGTGTCCTGGTAATTCTACAAAAAGCCCCTCTTCCCTGCACTTGTGCTGAGGAAAACAGGGTAAAGAAGGCAGAGGGACAAGGGAAATATGGTCCCTCTGCCAGAGCCATGTGTGTAGGACAGCAACACCTGAGAGCAAGAGACAATGTAAGTGTGGCCGCCCCCCCCAAAAGGAGGCAACTTCAGCACAGACAAAAGGGCCTCAGGACCACAGCCGGTCCTTGAGGAACACTTTACCTCGTGTTTCATACTTGAGTTACTGCCAGTTCAGGAAGTTAGGGTTAGAGACCCCACTGGTGGAGACAGCTCTGATCTCCCCTGGGGGCAGCACAAAGTCCCACATGTTCACATCTCCAACCTCTCCCACCAAGGCCTGGTTCTTACCAAAGCCCCCACCGAATGAATCCTGCTCCTGCCCAGGATGATGCTCGCTTCTGACCCCACCGTGCATCCCTTCTTCAGACTCATCCTCACCATGGGCTTCCCATCCACCTAGAGCTCTGTAATCCCTATTTGGGACTCCCAGGTAACACAGAAGTGCCTGGGTGTGTAAAAAGTCTCAGGAACCCTGAAGTAGGCGTCAGATCCCCCCATAGACACGCTGTACAAGCCAGGCTTTTCACTGAAGAGGAGGATCTCATTGTGCTGTGCCCTGGTGGCGTACGAGAAGAGGCTGTAGGGGTGGGCCAAGGCAGTGTAGACTTGCAGGCACAGGGTGAAAGCCTTCAGTGGCTTCTGTACCGGAACAGATAAGGTCACATAGGAATTATCTGATTCTGTGGGGAGCACAAAGGCCTTTCTGCATGTGTCTGCAGGAGAGAAAACAGAGAAAGAAAGTGTCAGCAGCTGAGTTATGTTAAAAAACAAAATTCACATGAGTACATTGAAGGATCTACTTGGCTTTAGTCACTGATTCATGAATTGGGCAGCACCCCATCTAGCAGATAAGAAGGAGCTCTGAGGAGCAGCGTAGTATGCAGAAGGTTCCAGAAGAAAATGTTTCTTGCAAAGAGCAGATTATCTCAGGCAATCACCTTCCTATGGGGAAAGGGAGGGCCGCTTTCAGGCCCACAACCTCACCAGTGCAGAGTGGGTAAATCCAGACTGACTGATTAAAGGTTACACTCCGGGGGTGGGAGGGCAGGGGCGCTGGCCCCCGCAGTCAGGTTAGGTGTTAAGTCACCCAAGTCATTCCATGGGGGCCAGTGGTCTCTTTTTTAATAGCTTATCAGGCCACGAAGACGTCTTCTCTCACCATGTGTGGATAGGATAGAACGGACTTAGAAGCCAGATTGCCCCCTTCCCCAGACCACCACCCCTCATCCATGCTGGCCATTCTCCCATGGCTTTGCACCATGCAGTCCAGAGACAAGAACTCAGCGACCATCTAAAGCAAAGCACCTACTGCCTTGGAAAAAAGTGCCAGGGAGGTTAACGATGACCGGGAGACACAGCAACAACTTATCCATGTTTCCTCCCTGGGGTCACTGTGTGCGGAATCTGGGCTACGGTCCTGGAAAGAGGACGAGCGGCTGAGATCCCACCTTGGGTCTGTTCCCCCTTGACCTTTTATAGGCCATGGTCAGCATGCTGTGGCTGACGGGTAAATGATTTTCCAAAATCACCCCGTGGAGCCATGAATCAGAGCTCAAAGAGAAGAAAAAAAAAAAAAAAACACAAGATAAATCACAAAATGAGAGATCAATGCGGGTTATTTATTAGAGACTCCACAGTGCCTGCTGGTGCTCCAACAGCCTCGTGCAGCCGTGCTTGGCAAATCACAACAGTCACATCCCAGAAATCCAGTCTCGGTAAATGTCCTGAAATAACCAGCAGTGGCTTGAGGCAGGCGGGGGTGGTGGGGTGTCTGCAGAGGAGGCTTTGGGGTGGCGGGCGGTGCAGAGGAGGTTTTCCTCACAGGGACAACCACGCCGTTACTAAGGAGAGTGAAATTAGAAAATCAGGGTGTGTTGCAGAACATTGTCCCATCTCTGCACCCACCCCGCAGAACGGACAGCCACTCGCGAGGCCGGTTGCGAACTTTATGCTACAACTTGTAAAAATGCTTATGAGCCTATAAGAGAAAAAATAACGTAAATTTGTCTGTACAGTATTTTTTTTTTTGGTACACTATTTTTTTAAAGAAGTAACTTGCTTGGAAAAAAAATGTTTAAGGAATACCTCCAAAAAATAAGTGTTCTTATCATAGTAACAACATTATGGGGGGCTTTTCCCTTCATTAACATTTCTGAAGGTGGTCTCATGATGTCTAAAGTGAAGTGTGCGTGTGTGTACATTTGATTAAGAAGCAAGGAAAGGGAGGACGGAGATCAATGGTCCTTGAGGCTCCAAAAGCTACTGTTTTCATTTCATCAACAGGACACGCAGTCGGACTCTGCTTTATACCCAGAATACCTAGAACGGAGAACAAGCTCAGTCTGACATCCCGATTCTGTGTTTCGCGGCACATGCACATCTACGTAAAACATGACACTTTCATGCGAAAAGGATCTCGAGCTAATTCATGATGGTCTCATCATGACTTTTCCCATGGACAACCAATGAAAAATTGGTAATAAAGGTTATTTCTCAATCGACTAGAAGAACCATCATGTGGGTAGCATATTCCAAACGTACAAGGTAATAGGACTATTACAAATGGTTAGTACATTTCTGGAAAAGTTTGGGTTTTTTTCTTTTTTTGTTTTTTTTAATGATGCACAGTTAAGACGCACCTGGGTGGCTCAGTCAGTTAAGCATCTGCTTTCGGTTGGGGTCATGATTCCAGGGTCCTGGGATTGAGCCCCGCATCGGCCTCCCTGCCCACTGAGGAGTCTGCTTCTCTCTCTCCCCTGACCCCTCCCCCTGCTAGTGCTTTCTCTCTCTCTCTCTCTCTTTCAAATAAATAAATAAAATATTTTCTTTAAAAAAAGATGTGCACTTAAATTTGCTTTCAAATGACTGTCTCCCAAACCTTTTTTTTTAAAGATTTTATTTATTTATTTAACAGAGAGAGACCACAAATAGTCAGAGAGGCAGGCAGAGAGAGAGGAGGAAGCAGGCTCCCCGCTGAGCAGAGAGCCCGATGTGGGGCTCGATCCCAGGACCCTGAGATCATGATCTGAGCTGAAGGCAGAGGCTTTAACCCACCGAGCCACCCAGGCTCCCCTCTCCCAAACCTTTTGCATCTTATTTTTTAAATGTAAGATTGGCTTAAAGTGATTACTTCAGAAGCTTTTCTTATTCTAACCATTTATTCAATTATGGATAGATTTGAACAGAAAAATACATATAATGGGCAAAAGATTGGGACACAGAAGGAAGAGGTGTTTGCACTGTGCTCAGTCTGCCTTCTTGTTAGCACTGGGCCCCCCAGGTGAGTCCAAAGAATGCAGGTACCGGTAGGATAGGTGGATTCTATAGGGACACAGGGATTTCAAGGAGCCCAGCACGTTGTCAGGAAGATCTCCCAAATGGATGTTCTGAACAAGGCTTGACACGGAAAGAGAACAAGAGAGGGAGACGTGGAGGTAGGGAGAGGGTGAGCTAAGACAATGAAGGAGAAGAGAAAGAACAAGGAAGAGAGACTCGAAGCCCTCCGCGGTGAGTGCTTCACAGTCGGCTCTGGTTCTCGTAACCTGCCTGGACAGCGCAGTGACCGCTCGCTCCCGGGGTGACCACGGCTGTGAAACTCATCAGGGGAGGGGCATGTAAGTCCACACTCTGGCCTCAGATGTGTTGCTCGGAAGCTCTCTGCTCCCTTTCTCCTACAGTTCACTGCACTCCAATAAAAGTCCTGAAGGACTTCAGCCTTTCCCCACACATTGGCACTTTGCTTTCTCCCTGATTCCAAGCCCCAGGGGATAAGACACCTCAGACTGCAGGGTTCCAAAGTTCCAGGTGCGGGAAAAGAAGAGCATCCTAAAACAGACAGAATGTCCGTTACCACGGTGCAAGTCTACTGAATAGATAAAAATTTGTAGGATGGTAAACACAGGGCTACCCTTTCATTTAATCCTGGAGCAGCCCGACGCTAGACTCCAGGGCCTGAATGACGCAGCTGGCGTGCTCTCCCAGTTCAAACAGGAGCCCCTGGAAAAGGGGAGGGAAAGAGGAAGCAAGGGACACATCAGGCACAAAGAGCCACACAATCAGTCCGAGACAACAGCTGTCTTCCCGCAGCTACCGCTCAGCCTGCAACAGGGGCTCCCCGGCCCCCAGTGGCGGAGACTGGCTGCACGTTGCTGTCCCCAAAGGAGCTTGGTCACCACCAGACCATCGGCTGTCGCCGACTGCCATGTGGCCTGGGCAGATGGTCGGTTCAAAGCTATGAGGTCATTACAACACAAGCATCTCGAGTTGAGAATCACTGGCCTCGAGGATTTTCCCTGCGCTTGCACACCCTGGGTAAATGCTTCCCAGAATGTGAGATTGCGTCTGCCTGCACACACGGCCGCTGAGAAGGTGGGCTTTCCGAGTCAAGGAAGAGCTTTGACAAGGTGTTACAGGCACACTCTGCCTAATGTCTGTGTTGATGTTGAGGCGGAGCAGGAATTTTAGGCAAAAACCAGTCTCCTACACATGCAACAGCAAAACGAAAGCCAGAGAGATTGCCAGGGCCCCAGAAATGGTAGCAACAGCCTGGATGCTTGGCGTTCCAGAGCGGCTTCCCCACAAGCAAGGCAGCACACAACCCCATATCCTCCTTCCCCCACAGGCCCTTGTGCAGAGGATTAGCCTGTGCTGCCCAGAGCCCAGCCCCCACAGCAGACCGCCTGGGTTCAACCCCAGCTCTGGGCAAGTCCATTAACCTCTTCAGACTGCAGTTTCTCCACCTGCTAAACAAGGAACATAAAATAGTATTTACCATGTAGCATTGTCATGGAACAAATAAACACACGTAAAGGATTTCAGACGGTGCCTAAGAAGCATGCAGTCCTCCAAAGACATTTTTAAGATGGGCGGCAGTCCGGCCTGAGTGATCAAGCAGTTGTCATCCCAGGAGCAGGAACTTATGAGATCACTCGTCGGAGGGCACGAAAGGGTGTGGGGAAGTGGGTGTCTCACTGAATGGGTCCTCAGAGAGCGCACCAGAGGCAAGCTAAGGGATAACCTGAGTCAAGATGTTCTAGACCCGTCTTTAAAGATGGCTGCCTGCCTTTAAGTTTGTTGGAGCCAGTCATGTCCCCCAAATAAGACATCTGAGCTTCCAGGAAGACACTAAAGTGAGGGCTCCCAAAACACACTGGGCCACTGAGCTTGCGAATCGCAGATTCCTGCGCTCGAACTCTGGACATCGGATCCAGGAGGTTGGGGTCAATGAATGTACACGCAGAATGAGCAGCCCAGGGGGTGATGCTGCTGTGGCCCATAGCCCACCGCTTAGCCAGGCCATCCGGGAACCTCAGGCTAGGAGTCTGCGTTTACTGGAGGAGAAGGCTCCCAAGCTCCCCCCACCCACCAACCCCCAGTGCAGGAGAAACGACAAGGTGCATGTAGGCGGAAATCCAGCCTCTGGGCCTAGAAGACGCTGACCTCAGATAAAGCTCTTCAGAAATCAAAGAAACACTTGTGGGGCTTCACAGCTCAGAAATCTGGGTATTTGCATTGTTGTCGCTGCTCTTACTGTTGGCATTTTAAGGATCTGGAGTCATTTGCTCTTTTTGTCAACGCCTGCATGTCAGACCTGGGCATAGTGAACAGCATGGGGGCGGGGAAGGGGGGATCACAGTCTTAGCATCCTACCTGCTTTGTCACCTGGAACTCCAAATCCATCTCCATCCCGCCCCAGCCCCACTTCTGAGGCAGCCAGCCGTCCCTCCTGCAGGCCCCGGCTGGACCTCGGAGACGGGGCCTCATCCGCTCATCCGGCTGGAGGCCACGCGGGGCTTGTCGGCATGACCGGTGCTCGCTATTTCTGCCCGACACAGGGAGGTTTTCGGTACCTGGTCTGCACACCGTCATGTCCCATCCCATGCTAAGGCTCACACTGGGCTCAGGCTTGGCCCTGACTCTTGTCAACATGGCTGCTCTCACACCCTAGAGGAAAGTGTCCTGCCAGGTGGCACCTCCTGCCTCTCCCTACGACTTCACACTGACGGTCTCTGACATCCGTGACTGAGCTACCCCTCTTCTTTGGCCGGCAAAGGTGCTGCAGGGGCTGGGCTACCACCTCCTGCAAGATGTAAGCTCCTTCCCGTGGCTAGAATTCTAGAAATCTATTCTCCTTACCCCACTCCCTTTGACAGAAAAATGTTTATTTTTGTTCAGACGCTTTGTATAGTTTACATCCTTTTTCTCATGGAAGGACCTCTGTGGTAGTTTCATCATAGGATTTACGTATCATTTGGCCCTCTCTCCTTTTAATTTCAGCCTTAACGCCTGACTCCACATCTGGGCACACCGGAGGCTGGGATAAAGAAAAACCAGGGCTGATGACGTGGCTCCATTAACATCAGCAGGAAGGGGCCTCAGTGGACATTGAATCTTACCCTCCATTTACGGTGAAAAACAATTGCTTAGAACCAACTCACCCAAACTAGAATCACCCTTTTCGGCAGATGTCACCCCACAGTTAATTGAATTACGTCTGACAACTCTATACAGAACAAATGTGTCAGTTACCTTGGGGCGTATTTTCTACCAAAATTACATGGAAGTATCTACCAGTGAGTTTAAATTTAAACATTCCAGGAAAGCGTTATTGAGAATTTTAATGTCCACTTAAACGCAAATACCAGCTGTAAGAATTTTCCTGGCTAAAATTATTAGGGCCAGAGGCTGTCCACTAAACTACGTGTAATAAAGTAACAGTAATTGAATTCTGAGGAAAATATTAGCTCAGCCCACGCCCCTGGAGAGTTGGGATGGTCCTCTATAATTAAGACATATCTCCTGACTGGATTCTTTAACTAGAAAAAGGTGTCAACCCTCTCTTCTGCTTAGCTGAATGCCGGGGTATTGGATCTGCCCTAATTGGACAACAGAGAATATTTGCGCTCACATTTTTGCCCAAAAATATATCTTTAACTTGTACGCTTCCAGAGAGTTATCAAAAGTCAATTAGGGGAATCAATTTTCATAAATAATTACCTGAAAGATTTGCTGTTCATCCTCCTAATACCCTGAACCTAATGTTGAGCAAAACCTCCCGTTGCTGTCACCTCAGACCAATTCCACCACACTACACTCTGAAGGAAAGTAATGAGCCTATGTTCAGGGACACACCGCAAAACAGCTTAATGATAATAACAGCAGAAACTACTTTGAGAGCTCATTACATGCAAGGCACTACATGAGGTGCTCTCTATGCATGATCTTATTTGATTCGTTTTTTTTTTTAAGATTTTTTAAATTTATTTAACAGACAGACATCACAAGCAGGTGGAGCGGTAGGCAGAGAGGAGGAAGCAGGGACGAGCAGAGAGCCCGATGCAGGGCTCGATCCCAGGACCCCGGGATCATGACCTGAGCCGAAGGCAGAGGCTTTAACCCACTGAGCCACCCAGGCACCCCACAATGTTACTTGATTCTTATGACAACCATTGGAGCTACTTACTCTTGAAGGGGAGCAGAATTGTCCACCCCAAAATATGCCACTTCGGCATAGCGATTATTTTGAATTAAAGTTACTTAAGAAACAGCCAGTGCAAGAAGGACACTCTGACCCTCCTCCGTCCTTCTGAAAGCAGGAAATAAATCTCCATGTGAAAGGTACCCTCCTTCCCCAGGAAAGCAAAAGGCAGCCTTATCACCAGAGGTATAAAATTTAGAGCCAAGAAGGCTATATAAACAAGCCTTGTTTCTCCCTCACTAATTTGCTCTCCATTTGCCTTCATCTCATCAATTCTTCATGAATTTTTTGTTTCCTTGGCTAATAGGCACAGAAGCCGCCTGCTCTGTTCACTTTTTTGAGTCTCACATTTTTTTTACTGTTTTTTTTTTTATTTTTTATAAACATATATTTTTATCCCCAGGGGTACAGGTCTGTGAATCGCCAGGTTTACACACTTCACAGCACTCACCATAGCACATACCCTCCCCAAAGTCCATAACCAACCCCCCTCTCCTGACCCTCCTCCCCCGAGCAACCCTCAGTATGTTTTGTGAGATTAAGAGTCACTTATGGTTTGTCTCCCTCCCAATCCCATCTTGTTTCATTTATTCTTCTCCTACCCCCTTAACCCCCCATGTTTGGCTATTGTAGACATTGCTCCTATAAACATTCGGGTGCACGTGCCCCTTCGGATCACTACGTTTGTATCTTTGGGGTAAATACCCAGTACTGCAATTGCTGGGTCATAGAGTAGCTCTATTTTCAACATTTTGAGGAAACTCCATGCTGTTTTCCAGAGTGGTCGCACCAGCTTGCATTCCCACCAACAGTGTAGGAGGGTTCCCCTTTCTCCGCATCCTCGCCAGCATCTGTCATTTCCTGACTGGTTAATTTTAGCCATTCTGACTGGTGTGAGGCGGTAGATTGTGGTTTTGATTTGTATTTCCCTGATGCTGAGTGATGTGGAGC
>NW_019154178.1:4454691-4461254 GCF_002288905.1 Enhydra lutris kenyoni
CGGAGAAAGGGGAACCCTTTCTCCGCATCCTCGCCAGCATCTGTCATTTCCTGACTGGTTAATTTTAGCCATTCTGACTGGTGTGAGGCGGTAGATTGTGGTTTTGATTTGTATTTCCCTGATGCTGAGTGATGTGGAGCACTTTTTCATGTGTCTGTTGGCCATCTGGATGTCTTCTTTGCAGAAATGTCTGTTCGTGTCCTCTGCCCATTTCTTGACGGGATTATTTGTTCTTTGGGTGTTGAGTTTGCTAAGTTCTTTATAGATTTTGGATGAGTCTCACATTTTTATAGGAACCCATCATATGAAACTTAATTTGTTTTCCTCTTGTTAATCTGTCTTACATCAGTTTAATTATTAGACCAGGCAAAGAACCTAGATGGGAAGAAGGAACAAGTTTCCCTCCCCTACAGTTTTGGTACCCATCATGGGGCTCTCCACTGGCTGACACTCTCGCTCACAGGCCGTGCAGCTGAGAGATCCTGGGATCTCTGACAGGAGCCAGCAGAAAGTAAGAACTCTTAACCATATCAGTCTCCTGGGTCTCTGCCTGCAAGGTCTGCTGGGAGCAAGAGTGAAGAGACTCCTTTTCTTTTCTAAATTTAGATTAGCAGGGGAAAATTTTTGTAAGACATAATTCCTTGGTTATAGCTGCTATGATAAAGATTTGTTGTGAGTACTCCTATTTGCTATTGACCCCTTTCATCCCAGAGATGGTCACTGTTTTCCTTTTTCTCTGTCTTCTGTGTCATTTGTGAAGAGGAGGAAAACCATGGGGTAGAACACAGACAGAGGCCCTACAAGCCCACTGTTCAAGCCAACCTCACAGACTGGCGAGTTCATGGTTCTCACTGGACTGGTTTCCATTCAGACAAATTTTGCTGTGGGTCCCCTGTGGGAAAACCACATGAGGTTCTCAGGTTCTCTTTTCATCTTATTCTATGTCCACGGAGGTTGGCTTTGTGACCAGGGAGAACATTCTCTCTGGTCTACACCAGCTGGAAGGTGCCCCTTCCAGTGTGCGTGTGTCTAGCAGCACCCTCTGTGTCCCCCCATGCCAGCTCGCAGGGACATTGGTCACAAGGGCTCCCATCCATGAGGTGCCTTTGTCATCTCAATCTTCATTGTCTTTTTAGTGCCAGAGAGGTCCCATCTCAGTGGCACCTGCCTGGTGTTGCAGATCATTAAGTCTGGGACTGGAGGCATCCATGTTCTTGAGAAACTAGAGACACCATTTTTGCTACACAATTCCTACTGTGTATGATCATGAAGGGTTCAGTTTTCTTTTTTTTTTTTTCCTAAGATTTTATTTATTTATGAGAAAGAGAGAGAGAGTGAGTACAAGTGCGGTGAGGGACAGGGGGAGCAGAAGGAGTGGGAGAAGCAGACTCTCTGAGGGGGGAGCCCAACGGGGTGTGGGGGAGGGGCAGGGCTCAATCCCAGGACCCTGAGATCAGGACCTGACACCACGAAGGCAGATGCTTAACCAAATGAGCTACCCGGGCACCCCAAGGGCTTTGTTTTCTTAGGCTAAGTCTGGGAGTAAACTTTCTGGATCTTGTGAGGGCTATATCTTTTGCTTCTTCATTTGGTGTTTTTTGTTGTTGTTTTGTTTTGTTTTGTTTTGTTGTTTTTGGTGCATCTCTTTTGCATCCTTGGTTAAGCCATTAAGGCTAATTGGTTTGAGTCACTATTGAGATTAATGTAAGAACCCATTCGTCAATGGCCAAAGAATCCTTTGAACTGGAAATCTTTTATATTTGAAAAAAAATTTTTTCAGAGCATTCTGAATTTTCAGAGCATTCTGAACTGTCTTATTACTACTTACAGAAAGACCAAATTAAAAAGTATATACAAACAATAGAATAACAGCTAGTTTTAGGGACTCCCTTAATAAGATGAAAGGACAGAAATTAAGCTTAGAACAAAAATTAAGACCCATATCTGACATTAACTCCCCTTCTTAAAATCCAGCCTCATCTCCTCAGCAAATTCCTTTAACTCCCCCAAACTCCTCCACTTTCCCCAGAAAAACCCCTAAACACACAGCCACCTGCTTTAGCTTCCCTTTCCCTACAGGATTACAGGTCGCATCCGGCCTGTTCTCTAGGCTCAGGGTACACAGGTTACTCACGTAAGGGCTGAATCCCAGGAAGCGAATTTCGCAGAAGCACCTAGGACTGAGGGTGAGGCTCGCCATGCAGGGCTCCATCATCAGGCTCTTTCAGCTTCAAGCCTTCCTGAGCAAAGTCTTTTGTGTAAACATCCTGGACCACACCCCCAACCTGCCACCACCACAGCAACAGATCTTCTAAGTTACAGTACCCTTTAACTTCCACTGTCAGAAGACCCCAACAAATTGAGGGAGGAATTAGAAAGACTAGTGACCATCCGCCATGCTACGCACGATGACCATGATTGGCTGCTAAAATATTCTACCACGGAAGATGGTGGAGAAGTAGCAGGCTGAGACAACATCAGGTAGCAGGAGATTAGCTAGATAGCTTATCTAACCATTGTGAACACCTACAAATCCAATGAGAAATCGAAGAGAAGAAGAACAACAATTCCAGAAACAGAAAATCGATCACTTTCTGAAAGGTAGGACCTGTGGAGAAGTGAATCCCAAGTGATGAGAAGATAGACCGTGGGGTGGGGGAGGGCCCGGCTCCTGGCAAGCGGCAGAGCAACGGAGCACTAAATCAGGACTTTTAAAAGTCTGTTCCATGGAGGGACATCGCTCCAGAGGCTAAACCGGGGGGAAGCCCACACGGGGCCAGTGTGGCCCTAGGTCCCGCAGGGTCAGAAGGATCGGGGGTGTCTGAGTGTCGCAGAGCTCACAGGTATTAGAGTGGTGAAGCTGGCTACAGCGACAAAGCCGAGGAGGGAGCTCTCAGCTCGGGGTTACCTTGAACAGGGCACAGGCTAGGTGAGCTCGGAGCGCGGCTGGAGGCCAGGGAGACAGAGTGACTGAGCACTTTTCTCCAAGCATGTGGCTGGAGGCCAGGGAGATGGAAGTAACTGAGCACTTCTCTCCAAGCGTGACCAGAGGCCAGGGAGACGGGGGTGGTTGGGCGCTTTTCTCTGAGGGCGCACTGAGGAGCGGAACCCTGAGCTCTCAGCTCCTCTGGGCTGGAGATTAGGAGGCCGCCATTTTCATTCCCGTCCTCCAGAACTGTACGGAAAACGCTCAGGGAACAAAAGCTCCCAAAAGCAAACCTGAGCGGATTACTTAGCCTCGCCCCTGGTAAGGGCGGGGCAATTCCGCCTCCAGCAAAGACACTTGAGAATCACTACAACAGGCCCCTCCCCCAGAAGATCAATAAGAAACCCAGCCAAGACCAACTTCACTCACCAAGGAGAACAGCGGAATTCCAGAGGAGGAGAAAGCAAATCTTATCTGGACAAAATGACAAGGCAGAAAAACTCATCACAAAAAAAGAACAAGAGGCAGTACTGAAGGCTTGGGACCTAATCAATACGGATATTGGTAATATGACAGATCTAAAGTTCAGAATGATTCTCAAAGTTCTAGCTGGCTCGACAAAGGCATAGAAGATATTAGAGAAACCCTCTCCAGAGAGATAAAAGCCATTTCTGGAGAAATAAAAGAACTAAAATCTAACCAAGTTGAAATCAAAAAAAGCTATTAATGAGGTGCAATCAAAAATGGAAGCTCTTACTGCTAGGATAAAAGAGGCAGAAGATAAAATAAGTGACATAGAAGACCAAATGACAGAGAATAAAGAAGCTGAGCAAAAGAGAGACAAACAGCTACTGGACCACGAGGGGAGAATTCAAGAGATAAGTGACACCATAAGATGACACAACATTAGAAAAATTGGGATTCCAGAAGAAGAAGAAAGACCAAGGGGAGCAGAAGGTATATTGGAGAGAATTATTGTAGAGAATTTCCCTAACATGGCAAAGGGAACAAACATAAAAATCCAGGAGATGCAAAGAACGCCCCTCAAAATCAATAAAAGTAGGTCCACACCCCGTCACCTGATAGTAAAATTTACAAGTCTTAGCGACAAAGAGAAAATCCTGAAAGTAGCCCGGGAAAAGAATTCTGTAACATACAAGGGTAAAAACATTAGATTGGCAGCAGACTTATCCACAGAGACCTGGCAGGCCAGAAAGAACTGGCATGATATATTCAGAGCACTAAATGAGAAAAACATACAGCCAAGAATACTATATCCAGCTAGGCTATCATTGAAAATAGAAGGAGAGGTAAAAAGCTTCCAGGACAAACAAAAACTGAAAGAATTTGCAAACACCAAACCAGCTCTACAGGAAATATTGAAAGGGGTCCTCTAAGCAAAGAGAGACCCTAAAAATAGTAGATCAGAAAGAAACAGAGACAATATAGAGTAACAGTCACCTTACAAGCAATACAATGGCACTAAATTCATATCTCTCAATAGTTACCCTGAATGTAAATGGGCTAAAGGCCCCAATCAAAAGACACAGGGTTTCAGAATGGATAAAAAAACAAAACCCATCAATATGCTGCCTACAAGAAACTCATTTTAGACCCGAAGACACCCCCAGATTTAAAGTGAGGGGGTGGAAAACAATGTACCATGCTAATATACATCAGAAGAAAGTTGGGTGGCAATCCTTATTTCAGATCAATTAGATTTTAAGCCACAGACTATAATAAGAGATGAGGAAAGACACTATATCGTACTCAAGGGTCTGTCCAACAAGAAGATCTAACGACTTTAAATATCTATGCCCCTAACATGGGAGCAGCCAACTATATAAACCAATTAATAACAAAATCAAAGAAATACAATGACAATAATACAATAATAGTAGGGGACTTTAACACTCTCCTCACTGAAATGGACAGATCATCTAAGCAAAAGATCAACAAGGAAATAAAGGCCTTAAATGACACACTGGACCAGATGGACATCACAGATATATTCAGAACATTCCATCCCAAAATAACAGAATACACATTCTTCTCTAGTGCACATGGAACATTCTCCAGAATAGACCACATCCTGGGTCATAAATCAGGTCTCAACCGGTATCAAAAGATTGGGATCATTCCCTGCATATTTTCAGACCACAATGCTCTGAAGCTAGAACTCAATCACAAGAGGAAATTTGGAAAGAATGCAAATACATGGAGACTAAACAGCATCCTTCTAAAAAATGAATGGGTCAACCAGGAAATTAAAGAAGAATTGAAAAAATTCATGGAAACAAATGATAATGAAAACACAATGGTTCAAAATCTGTGGGACACAACAAAGGCAGTCCTGAGAGGAAAATATATAGCGGTACAAGCCTTTCTCAAGAAACAAGAAAGGTCTCAAATACACAACCTAACCCTACACCTAAAGGAGCTGGAGAAAGAACAACAAAGAAACCCTAAACGCAGCAGGAGAAGAGAAATCATGAAGAGCAGAGCATAAATCAATGAAATAGAAACCAAAAAATAGAACAAATCAACAAAACTAGGAGCTGGTTCTTCGAAAGAATTAATAAGACTGATAAACCCCTGGCCAGACTTATCAAAAAGAAACAAGAAAGGACCCAAATAAATAAAATCATGAATGAAAGAGGAGAGATCACAACCAACACCAAAGAAATACAAACAATTATAAGAACATACTATGAGCAACTCTACACCAACAAATTCAACAATCTGGAAGAAATGGATGCATTTCTAGAGACATATAAACTACCACAACTGAACCAAGAAGAAATAGAAAACCTGAACAGACCCATAACCAGTAAGGAGATTGAAACAGTCATCAAAAATCTCCAAACAAACAAAAGCCCAGGGCCAGACAGCTTCCCGGGGGAATTCTACCAAACATTTAAAGAAGAATTAATTCCTATTCTCCTGAAACTGTTCCAAAAAATAGAAATGGAAGGAAAACTTCCAAACTCACTTTATGAGGCCAGCATCACCTTGATCCCAAAACCAGACAAGGATCGCATCAAAAAAGAGAACTACAGACCAATATCTTTGATGAACACAGATGCGAAAATTCTCACCAAAATACTGGCCAATAGGATCCAACAGTACATTAAAAGGATTATTCACCACAACTAAGTGGGATTTATTCCAGGGCTGCAAGGTTGGTTCAACATCTGCAAATCAATCAATGTGATACAACACATTAATAAAAGAAAGAACAAGAACCATATGATACTCTCCATAGGTGCTGAAAAAGCATTTGACAAAGTGCAGCATCCCTTCCCGATCAAAACTCTTCTAAGTGTAGGGATAGAGGGCACACACCTCAATATTATCAAAGCCATCTATGAAAAACCCACTGCAAATATCATTCTCAATGGAGAAAAACTGAAAGCTTTTCCGCTAAGGTCAGGAGCATGGCAGGGTCGTCCGTTATCACCACTGCTATTCAACATAGTACTAGATGTCCTAGCCTCAGCAATCAGACAACAAAAAGAAATTAAAGGCATCCAAATTGGCAAAGAAGAAGTCAAACTCTCACTCTTTGCAGATGATATGATACTATATGTGGAAAACCCAAAAGGCTCCACTCCAAAACTGCTAGAACTTGTACAGG
>NW_019154178.1:4461354-4522733 GCF_002288905.1 Enhydra lutris kenyoni
ATCATATCATCTGCAAAGAGTGAGAGTTTGACTTCTTCTTTGCAGATGATATGATACTATATGTGGAAAACCCAAAAGGCTCCACTCCAAAACTGCTAGAACTTGTACAGGAATTCAGTAAAGTGTCAGGATATAAAGTCAATGCACAGAAATCAGTTGCATTTCTTTACATTCACAACAAGACAGAAGAAAGAGACATTAAGGAGTCAATCCCATTTATAATTGCACCCAAAACCATAAGATACCTAGGAATAAACCTAACCAAAGAAGCATAGAATCTATACTCAGAAAACTATAAAGTACTCATAAAAGAAATGGAGGAAGACAAAAAGAAATGGAAAAATGTTCCATGCTCATGGATTGGAAGAACAAAGATTGTGAAAATGTCTATTCTATCTAAAACAATCTACACATTTAATGCAATTCCTATCAAAATCCCATCCATATTTTTCAAAGAAATAGAACAAACAATCCTAAAATTTATACGGAACCAGAAAAGACCTCGAATAGCCAAAGGAATATTGAAAAAGAAAGCCAAAGTTGGTGGCATCACAATCCCAGACTTCAAGCTCTATTACAAAGCTGTCATCATCAAGACAGTATGGTACTGGCACAAAAACAGACATATAGATCAATGGAACAGAATAGAGAGCCCAGAAATAGACCCTCAACTCTATGGTCAACTAACCTTTGACAAAGCAGGGAAGAATGTCCAATGGAAAAAAGACAGCCTCTTCAACAAATGGTGCTGGGAAAATTGGACAGCCACATGCAGAAAAATGAAATTGGACTATTTCCTTATACCACACACGAAAATAGACTCAAAATGGATGAAGGACCTCAATGTGAGAAAGGAATCCATCAAAATCCTTGAGGAGAACACAGGCAGCAACCTCTTCGATCTCAACCGCAGCAACTTCTTCCTAGGAACATCGCCAAAGGCAACGGAAGCAAGGGCAAGAATGAACTATTGGGATTTCATCAAGATCAAAAGCTTTTGCACAGCAAAGGAAACAGTTAACAAAACCAAAAGACAACTGACAGAATGGGAGAAGATATTTGCAAACAACCTATCAGATAAAGGACTAGTATCCAAAATCTATAAAGAGCTTAGCAAACTCAACACCCAAAGAACAAATAATCCAATCAAGAAATGGGCAGAGGACATGAACAGACATTTCTGCAAAGAAGACATCCAGATGGCCAACAGACACATGAAAAAATGCTCCATATCACTCGGCATCAGGGAAATACAAATCAAAACCACAATGAGATACCACCTCACACCAGTCAGAATGGCTAAAATTAACAAGTCAAGAAATGACAGATGCTGGCGAGGATGCGGAGAGAGGGGGAACCCTCTTACACTGTTGGTGGGAATGCAAGCTGGTGCAACCACTCTGGAAAACAGTGTGGAGGTTCCTTAAAAAACTGAAAATAGAGCTACCATATGACCCAGCAATTGCACTACTGGGTATATATCCTAAAGATACAAACATAGTGATCCAAAGGGGCACGTGCACCCGAATGTTAACAGCAGCAATGTCCACAATAGCCAAACTATGGAAAGAACCTAGATGTCCATCAACAGATGAATGGATAAAGAAGATGTGGTATATATACACAATGGAATACTATGCAGCCATCAAAAGAAATGAAATCTTGCCATTTGTGACGACGTGGTTGGAACTAGAGGGGATTATGCTTAGCAAAATAAGTCAATCGGAGAAAGACAACTATTATATGATCTCCCTGATATGAGGAAGTGGAGATGCAATCTGGGGGGTTTGGGGGGTAAGAAAAGAAAAAATGAAAGAAGATGGGATCGGGAGGGAGACAAACCATAAAAGACTAAATCTCAAAAACAGACTGAGGGTTGCTGGGGGGGAGGGGGGACAGGAGAGGGTGGTGGGGTTATGGACATTGGGGAGGGTGTGTGCTATGATGAGTGCTGTGAAATGTGTAAACCTGGTGATTCACAGACCTGTACCCCGGGGATAAAAATACATTATATGTTTATTAAAAAATTTAAAAATTAAAAAAAAAGAATGCATATGTTATGACCCATTTATATAAATTAAAACATGTAAAACTAGAAATTTATATTTTAGGGCTCCGTATGAATTTAATAAAAGTATAAAGGAAAGTTAAAAATATAATCAACATGTTTTAAGATAGTGGTTACCTCAATGTGGAAAAGGGATAGGATAAAAATAATCTTTAAAATTATTGGTAATATTCTTTTAAAGTAAATGACAGTAACATAGACTTTATCTTATTTTGTATCTTTATATATAGGTTGTATACATTATTTTGTATGCATAAATATTTCAAAATTTAAAAATAAAAAATTTAACTCAAAAAAAAAAAAAAAATCTACCACGATTGTAGATTGTAGATTGTGGTTAACAGACAAGTCAAGGGCCCCAGGGACAAACGCCCCTCCCAGGGGGAAGAGATGGCCAGAATTTCTCCCAGGCCCTCCTACAGATGATCAAGAAAAGGGCCAACTAGAGGCCAACGTCCAGCGGCTCACGGAAGCAGTAGAAGAGGCATTGCCTCTTGTGTGCGTGAGGTGGAATGGAGCTCTCAGAGAGAAGGGGAACACCCAAAGGCCTTTGTCGAATGGGTTATACAGAACTTTCAGAGACATACTGTCCTATGCCAGGGAGCTCCCGAATACATTTCCACCTTAGGAGGGAATCTTGTCCCTGACGTAAAAAGACACATTCAAAATACTGTGGTTGCCCAGACAAGTCCACCTGTAAGCATGATAGTGGAAGCCATGATCCAGTTCTCTGAAAACAGCTCACAGAAATGCAAGACAAAAAGAGAGTTAAAACCAACAATTCTTAATCTGTCCCTTGAATCTCTGGAGAGGCAAAAGTCTTGCTCTGAGAGCTCCTCCGAGTCCACTCAGATCCTTTCCTATTTGCCTTCAGATATTTGCAGATCTTGCCAAAAAAAAACAAAAAAGTTCAAATATTGGAAGCCAGTTGTTCTGCATTTGAGAAAAGGAAGAAAAAAATAAAATAGTAATTACCCTAGACTTCTGATAATAGACAAATACCTCTCCAAACGCCTAGGAGAAAATTCACTTTCTTTCTCTGTCCCTTCCAAATGTAAATCTTGCCTTGTCTTTAAAATGTAAGCTCCCCAGGAGACAACTAAAACAAAGCCCAAGACCTCTTGAGGCTGAAGGGGGAGGGGAACTTTTTAAAATACAAACTGCTGTAGATAGTCCCTTGTCCAAACACTAGCCCACAGCCCCTCATAAGGTCACCTGTCAAGGTCAAATACAAATCTTAAATGTCTTCTCTAGAAGCATTAGTAAAAAGCTTTAGCCGTTTGAGCAGGTAACCTTAACTTGTTCTGTCTGACAAATACAATTTGAATTCAACTGTTATTTAGAAATTAGTGACTTTTATTTTACTAATATTTCATATTAGTGAATATTATATTATTCGTGGCTACAATTTTCAAAATAAGGCTAGCAGTTCTCTGTGTCTGTCTCTATGTTTATGTACGTCTGTGTACGTCCATGAACAGAGAGATGGTATTTTCTTCTACCCCCAGAGGGTATTATCAGAATTAATATGTAAAAGAGCTCTATTTAATTGGCTTAAAAATAAGGCCTTATGAATTAAGAGTTACAAAAACTCAGAAATATAGACACTAACACACATGTTCTTCAAGTTCATGGGATCTGGGATCATCTAACTAAAAAACTAGCTTATGTTTGTTGGTTTAATTAAAATATACATGCCTTCAGAGTTATCAAAAAGAGTTATCAACATTAAATCAAACACAGACGGACAATGATTATTCCACCTGTGTTTACCAATAAATACCCACTCATGGTATCTCTTAGAAAATTTGTCAGCCTGGAAAAGAACTTGGAATCATGGTTGAGTGTCTCGTGAAATGTGCATTCAGGTTCTAAACATAATTGTTGTGTGCAAATAATTCAGATAGATAGATGATAGATAGATAGATAAGTAGGATAAAACTTTATAGATGAACTTTTCAGCAATAATTATGTTTCCCAAGTCTTCTGGATAACTTGAACCTTAGAGTTTTACTGAGATAAGTTAAATGATAAATATCTAGGTCATTAACATTAATAGTTAATAAATATCTAGGTCATTAACATTGATTAACTGGGCATAGGTTTATCTACCTTTGGCCTTCTGTTACATAGAAACTAAAGGGATTTGGTCTGTTAGTAATCATGTCCAAATGTCTGTATTGAAAGGTTTTTCTAAGAAAGAGCACGTGTTCCTAGAAATTATGAAATTATGAAATGTATTTATAAATTTGCCAACCTAAAGAATGCTGATGTAACAGTTCACAAATGCTTACTTCTTAGTTTTTACTAGACATTAAGGTTTTGAAGGGCTAAAGAATTTTTTTTTTTTTTAAGATTTATCTACTTGAGAAAAAGCAGGGATGGGGCAGGGAGAGGGAGAGTGAGAATCTCAAGCAGACTCCATGCTGAGCCTGTTGCCCCGTGTGGGGCTCGATCTCACAACCTCGTGATCATGACCAGAGCCGAGACCAAGAGTCCAATGTGGAGGCCAAGAAAAATTAAGGCCATCCCACCTCAGATTTAGCCTTAGCATAAGTACAGCCATCTTAGCTCCGGCAGCCATCTCAGACCCCTGTGCCCAAGGGCTGAACTTTCCCCTACTTTACTTTAGTTCTAAGAACCCCCACCCTGCTTTAGTTCCAGAGACCCCCACCCTGCTTTAGTAACAGGAACCCATAAATACCCTTGACAAAGCTCGGGGTCCAAGTCCCTACTCTGCTGTGTCGAGTATACTTGGGCCCAAGCTTAAGTTTGTTAAATAAACCCTCGTGTGATTGCATCAGTGTTGGCTCCTCGGTGGTCTCTCGGACGTGAAAACTCGGGTACAACATCCAACACTTGAGCAACTGAGCTACCCGGTACCAGAAAGTTTTAAGAATTCTAATTCACACATGTAGTTAAAACTATTAGAGATAATAAGAAAAGCAACTCTGTGTGCAAGGCAAGTGGGATGTGCTTTTGGGTACGGAAAGGCCTGAGGTACAGAGATGCATTGTGTGTAAAGTGAGGAAAAAAAGGTAAATTTGTCCTGAAGTAAAATTGGTTATTTCAGAATGAGAAGGAAAATAATGGAGGACACACTAACAGTGTATTTGGAAAGAGAGAGAGAGAGAATTTTACCTCATGGAGTCAAGCTGACTAAAAATTACTTAAAGTGTTTTTAAAATAAATATTAGTATGGGCAGGTTGCTTATGTAATGTTGTTTTATCTGCTAGAAGGACAAAGTGTTTTTGGACTACTAGTCTGTACTTGAAAAGATGTGATGAAAGGGGTTTGGTTTTTTTTACCTTTTAAGTCATCTACCTAGAAAACAAATATTTAGTTTTACTAAAATCATTACCTGTGTTTCATCTTGTCCTTATCAGTGTTTGATGACTTAACAGAGTCTTATCATTAAGAGCTGAGTTTTGCTTACCACTATGTAACCTTCTGTATTTGCCTTTAAGATAGTCTCTTTGGTTAAAAAGATAATTAAATATCATTTCATAATTATCTGTGATTCTATTCAATCAAGTGTCCAAACCTTTTGAAATCTTTTTTTTTTACCTTTTGATATTTTAACAAACTTCCCCAAATCAACGTAAAGGTTTTTAGTAAAGTTCTAAGTAAAGTTTTTTGACCTGGAAGTAATTTCCAGAAAGTCCCTGAAACATCTCAAAAGATTTGTTCTCTCTCCTTATAAAAGAAGAGACATTAAACTGATTTAGGCTTATTTGATGTTCAATTACATGGGAAGCATGGTCACATAAGTGATACAAAACCTTCTTAGTTTATATTTGTGTGGATATACATTATTAACATAAGTTGTTCCAGAATTTATATCACATTTCTGAAAACCTAATATATTCTGGTACCATGTTATCAGTCATAATTCCAGTTATTATCTTAAAAATGTTGTGTGTCACTGAAACCATCAATAATGAATTTTCAACAGATCTTTATCCATGGTCATTTTTAAGTCTTTTTATCATTTATAGAAGTTATTGCTTTATTCTGATGTTTTTGCAAAAGTCATCTTCAGAGAGATTCATGAAAAGGACACTCACAAGAACGGGTTTCCGCTAACTTTCAGATCACACCACTGAAGTGGGTAAGAATTTGTAGAGCTCTAACAGAGAGACCAAGGGCTTGGCACAACTTCTAACAAAGAAATCAAGATCCACTGGAATTCATGACATGGGACTAAATGAGCTGATAAGTAGGATCATAATCTCTACGATTTTAAACTTCAGAACATTGTTGGTTCTTTTATGTTTGTTTTTCCAGATTTGAGAAAACCTTTCTCTCTTAAACTCTCAACAGTTTGCCAACATATACCCATGTGAATGAAGACGAAACATTTTTTTTTCCTCCCTGCCTCTTCCCTCAAGAATTTGGAAGCTCTCAGTGCGTAGTCTTATTTTCATGGCAGCATACTTATTTCTGTGAGGTCCATGAGAATCGCTGTCCTGGTGGCAGGACACCGTTGGAAGCATTGGTTGTATAACCAGGCTTCGACTGGAAGGTCATGCTCCATCACCCGCTAGCATCAGCTATGACCAGAGAGCTTTAAGGAACTAAGGTCGACTCTATGAAATCAACAAAACCCCTGGGAGAAACAGTCTGGTTACCTTGCTAAGCGGGTTCCCAGCAGCTTTACCAGGTACCTAAAGAGGGTCACCTATCGGCAAGCTCAGGACCAGGAGAAGAGAGGCATTGCCCCCGTGGACAAGTAATACACAAGCTGAGCACCACTGAGGCAAAATTCTTAGTAATGCAGAAAGACCCTCTGAAAGGGCCAAGCCCTGCCTGAGGGCATTCGAGTACTCGGCCGTGATCTACGGGCTTCAGAGCTGCTGTGTGTCCCCAGCGTGGAACCAGCCCATGGCACCGCGAGTGCTCATGGGAAAGCTGCCAAGAAATGTCTCCCTGTGTTCAAAACGTCTTCTGGTAATTAAAGCGACACGGGGGTGGGGGTGGGGATCGGATTGTAAATTTTGACAACACCATGTCTTGGAGGTGATAACTCCTCAAGGTCGTAGGAGCCCGAGGTTGCAGCTGCTGGAGCAGGCCGTGGCCGTGAGCCTTCCCCCAGCTCCCCTCGGTGTCCCGGGGTCGCCACTGTCCACGGAGGCACGCTGGTGCGCAGGTTTCCAGTGCTCTGCCCCTAATCATGCATGGGTCTAATTATCCCACAAGCCCTGCTATTTTTAGTGCACAATTATGCAGAACATGAGGATTTTTCAGGAATGTGTATATCACACCAGAGTGGGGGGGAAATGCCCGTTATTTCAAAAAGGATGGATCTTAAAGCAACATTGAATAAAAGAGGTAAGGTATAAAAGCTATTGTAAATGTTGTCTCTTACTTGGCTTTTAAAATTCAAAACAATAGGATATAATGTACATCAGTAGCTTTATATATATTGTGTCTATAAGGTATTTTTAATGAATAATTCATCGTAAAAACCCAAAACTCCAGTCTCACAAGGAGAGAAACCTCAGACACATTTAAATCGAGGGCCTTTTCACAGAGCCCCTGACAAGGGTTCCTCCAACCTGCCAATGTCAGGAGACGCCAGGAAAGGCAGAGAAACTGTCAGAAACCAGAGGAGGCCAAGGAGACGGGATGGTGAGTGGGATACGGTCTCCTGGACTGAATCCTTGAACAGAAAGAGCACATTAGTGGAAAAACCAGACAAATCTGAATGAAGACTCGAGTCCAGTTACGAGCAATAAATATGTCAACGTCAGTTTTTTAGTTTGACAAACGCAGCATGGTAAAGCAAAATGTTCAGATGAGGGGCAGTTGGATGAAGGGCTTATAGGAACTCTGTATTATTTTTGTAGCTTATCTATAAATCCAATATTATTACCAAGTAAAAGTTTATTTTTAGTTTATTAAAAAATATGTAAGAGAGATACAATATAACTTCCTTGCTATGCTTATGTCTGAGACAGAAGACAAAACTGTCTTTAAATGATTTGAGCTGTTTTGTTTTGTTTTTAAATCTGATGCAGCTTTTCCATCCTTGGTGGGATCATTTCTCAAAACAAAAAATAAATTTTTTTAAAAAAGGAATATTTTAAAGTTACAAGTAACCATTAGAAGACTACAAGAGAGAAAATGTAAGTGTGGGGGTATAAGGAAGGCAATAAAATATACTGCTCTCCTTTCCATCTGAGTTCTGAGCCAAGTGAGAGAAATTGGGAAGTCAGACAGAGGTCAAAACATTGACCTTAAGACCACAGGGCTGGGCTGGTGAAGAGGGCTTCCTCCCCACCCCCACATATAGACAGCTTCACTCACCCCACTGCAGGTGGTACTGGAGAAGACAGATTTCCCCTCTTGGGTGCACAGTACCCATTGTCAAAGTCACCACAAAGCCAAGAGCAGACCCAAACACTCGCTATCTGCAGGCAGATCCCCAAAGACACACACCCACCCACACACAAATTAGGGGAAAGAAAGGGCCAGCCATCCACATGCTCAGTTCCCCATCCCAAAGTCATCAATGAATAAGTCATTCCTTCCAGATGGGTGACAGAGGACTCTGTAGGAAAGCCAGTTTCATGGAACAAAAAATCCCAGTTCATAATGTTTGCTGGTTTCCAGGCCATAAACGGTCCCACAAGGGATGACCTCAAACTACCAGTGTAATAACTGGAAGAGAGGGGGATGCAGAACCTGTCACAGCCAGCTGCAGAGCACAGCTCCTTCTCCCCTGAAGGAGACTGAGTGGAAGGGAAGGGAGACCAGGAACGTTTCTCTGATGCTGCTTCCATCGCATGAGGAATGGGAAGCAAATATTTCATCCCCAAATACCTCTATTTTTTGTTCTTTTCATCCACTGCGCTCCACCAGTATACCTGGGACCAACCAGGGATGTGGCTGTCCCAGTACTCCTTTACACGTTCTCCTATAACAGCGGGTAGTCAACGTAGATTTTGCTCAAGAAACTGAAATGGGTCCAAACAAGGGATTAATTAAATTAACTATAAGGCCATGCTGCAACCAATCCTTAAATTATCACCCTATTCTTCCCAATCCAAATGATTTCTAGTCATATTGTCCAAGTACAGCTCCATCAAAAGTTTTGCAATTATTAATATTGCAAATATTAAGGTATTTCAATAATAAATAACTAAATAACAATATTAAGGTATTTCAATAACAAATGTCAACAGCATATAGATGCACCAATCAAAAATTTAAAATCTCTTCATTATTAAATTTCCAAGGAGAGATTAAAGTCTAAAAATTAAATTCTCTTGAAACTAAAGCCCAAATTAATTAAAGTCCAACGTCAAATTGTCTCACCCACATGAGTTAAAAATCCACAGGAATCCCCGCCCCCTCTAATTTATAACTCTGCTGGTATCAGTCTGTCACGCTGCATAGCCTCCATGTAGTCACATTCCTTCCCTGTCTGCAGCCTGAGCTACTTCCAGGACAAGAGTGTGGCTCTTACAAGTCCTGCAAAGTTGGAAAAGCCCTTCCTTTAAAGAGTTCAAAGGGTTGAATGGGACACAGAGATTAACACAGCCTGGGGTACCCCTATATAATGTAAAATAACAAGCTAAAACCACAGCTAATAAATCAGATACCCCTGGCAAAAATAATAATAATAATAATAATAATAATAATTTCCCCCAAACCCAGGACTCAGTGTTTCCAAAGACAATAGCAGAAATTCCATAATGTCTGAGAGAATGAGGATGAAGAACACCTTGGTTTGGGTTTCACAAGATGCCGGTGAGTTAGTGTCCATTGTCCCGAGTCTATAAGCTAGAAACTCATTGAGGAGGCTCTCTTGAAAGGCTAACCCTGAAATCCAGGGATTTGCCCCATCTGGGATAGAAACCCTACCCTGTACACTCTGAGAGCTGGACTGAGGCCATCGCTTAAACCATTTGGTAAACAACAATATTGGCAAAGCCTGTCACCAGGTCTCATTTGATGTGTCTCACTTCTCCTTTCTGTATAATCAAACACTTTTGACTCCTACCCATCCTTTGAGCCTTTCAGTTTTGACATCATTTCTGACACCTGCTGTGGGATCTCAGCGAGTGACACATTCTGGACAGGAACCTCTCCTCGTAAAGAATTGTTCAGGTGGGAACAATTGGGGAAGGTCCCTCCCAGGTGCTCACAACTATTTCAACTTTATCATCACCCCAAGCAGATTTCTGAACTGAAGTCGTTGATATTTCTGAAGCTTGGCCCGTGGGGCCAAACAACCCTCCTGAAGAAATCCCTTGGCCAGCTGTTGAATGCTCCAGGCCATCCCTGAGCTGTGCCCTTTCTGCCACAGCATTTTCTGATATAATGAGCAAAGCCAGAGCCAACTTTGGAAGGATGACTCAAGTCAAGTAAAAAAAATAAAATAAAACAGTAAAGTATACTTGCTCTTCAAATGTAGCTTCAAGAGATCTTCTAGCAATACCACCGTTGGTCATTAGTACGTTCTGTCCAATGACAGCACTTGCTTCTACAACCTGAGCCAACTCAGTCGTCGTGGAGAAGTGCGGGAGAATCGGGGGAACCCAGATGTGGTGTCACTGTTTCTCTCAGTCAGCTGCTACTCCTACCATCAAGGAACGGCAGCTACCACAGAGGACTCCACCGTGGAAAACGGCCACGGGGGAGCCCAGAGTCTCATGTTCCTCCTTGAAGCCCATCTAGCTCTGTCCTAGAAAGACCATCTTGTTGTAGTTGCCTCTGTCTCTGTTATGCAGCTTTACTGATACATCCCTCCATCGGGTGAGACTTTTTTTAAGGTAAAGTCCAAAATTTGGTGTATTTTATCCTAATTTATTCATGAAATTAGTTTTATTAGAATAGTCACTGTTTGCAACGTTAAGCCCATTACATGGTTGCAGAAGTTCTGCGTGGCACGACCCAAACTGTATCCCCCCGTAATCCCTGTTACCTTTTAAGACAAAATTTTAAAGAATGGAAAGCTTCTTCAGGATATACTGTATTACACCAAAAACGCCAACAGAGAAATAGCCAGAGAGAGACTGAAAATCTCACGAAATGATTTATACGGAGTTTCCCATCCTTAAGATGGGGCCAAACACTCCAGTCAAATCTGACGGCGCGGACTCTCTGCACGAGGAAGCAGATGTCCGGACCCCCAGGAAGCGGCACAAGCTGTTCAGCAGCAGCCACTGATTTAAGTCTCTCGCTGTAGGAACTACGGCAGAATAAACATTGTGCGGGGTCTTCGGGAAAGACTCTTCCAGAAGCAGGTAGCTAAGTGCAGAGGATTTTGCTTCATTCGGAACCAGAACCGGGAATCCAAGCAATCCTCCCTTTCTCTGCATCCTTTGGTTCTGCTCCAATTAAAGGATAAGCCCTTGGTCTTTTTTTTTTTTTTTTAAAGATTTTATCTATTTATTTGACAGAGAGAAATCACAAGCAGGCAGAGAGGCAGGTAGAGAGAGAGGAGGAAGCAGGCTCCCTGCTGAGCAGAAAGCCCGATGCGGGGCTCGAACCCAGGACCTGGGATCATGACCTGAGCCAAAGGCAGCGGCTTAACCCACTGAGCCACCCAGGTGCCCGGATAAGCCCTTGGTCTTGATTCAAAAGTCTAAACAGAAGAATTAACACACCTGGTCCAGACGAGGTCAGATCACCACTGGTCCAAATCAACTGTGGTCCATGATTTAAGAGCACATAATGGAAACACAGTTGCCGGAAACCGTTCTCCATGTGGGCTGGGGTCTCAGTTACCAGCAGAAAGGGGCTGGGAAGAAGCCAGAACACACCATTCCCCCCACCCTCAGGGCCTCAGGGCCTCAGAAGACCTTCCTTTCCTTTCTCTGGGACTGGGATATCCCCCTCCGGACAGTGCCTTTGTCCGGACTCTCTGAGGGCTTTGGTCTAAAGGGTCCCATTTCCAGTTGTGCTGCTGGGACACCAGGGCTCTGGGCATGAGTTAGGGATTCCAGAGCAGCAAACACTTCCCACAAGATGATGAAGACTTAAACAGCTTGAGGAACCGTGCATCGCTTCACCTGTTTTTTCTGTGCTGTGTTCCATAAAGTCTTACTTGGTAGCAAGTCTTAAAACATAAAACAAAACAAAAGAACAAAAAAAAAAAAAAAACAAAAAAAACAAAAAAAAAAACACTGTTTTCTATGGTCTCTAAGTTCCCTTTAAGCTAAAAAAAAATTTTCTGTTCTGGTCCCCTGCAACCTCTTCGGGAGGCTGCTCGTTACCCCTTAAACACTCCCTTCAGGTGATGGTGCATTGAAGAGGGAAGGAAAGCAGTCCCAGCAGAGGGGAGGCAGGGTTTTGAGACGTGGGACCCAGTGTGTGGGCCCCACCAACCCAGAGAGCCTGACACACCGGGGGAGGGAGGTTTGATCTCAGAGAGTTGGCCCTTCAGGACTCTGTGCTCCAGAGGGATGGGAAGGACCTCAGGGCCACGTCCGGAACTTGGCGAGCCACTGCCAGACAGACACCTCCTGTGATGGAGGCCTCCTGGCCAGAAAGTGAGGACCCAAGGTCCTACCAGCAGAGATATGGCCAGTCTCACCTGGTGACAGCACAAAGTCACACACATTCATCTCCAGTGTGTCCCAGCAAGGACTTGTTCTTATCCAAGACCTTCCCCACAAAAGCCATCTGCTCCTGACCCAGGACAACACGTGCCCCTGTCCCCCAGAACACCCCTTCTTCAGACTCTTCCTCGCCATGGCTGTCCCACCCACCTGGAGCCGGGTTCCCAGACTCAACACACATGCTTTGGACCAGGGGAACACAAAGACCTCTTCTCTCAGTTCTCTGTAAATATGAGGTAGCCACATAGCCCCTCCTGCCCCTGATCCCTCCCCCAGGCTGTGGGTTCCCCGCACGTGCCCTGAGCATCCTCTGTTCCTTCAGACCAGAACTCAGGCACAGTCCCGGACAACCTCTCACTTCCCGGGCAAGAACGCTCAGGGTAACAAGCACCGGGAAACATCAGCGGCTTCTCGTGTCTCCCCACGGCTGCGCTTGCCGAGTCTCCAAGGCCAGTCCATGGAGAGGATGTGGGAGGCCACTGTCCCAGGGCCTTGGTGGCCAGGAGGTGCCTATCTCAAGACCTCCCCCTCTCTGCATTTATACCCACAGCCGTGGGGACATCCCAAATGGTACGAGAATGATTTTCCAGACTCGCCCCCTCAGGCCGGGAGTCATGGCTCCAGGGTAAAGGCAGCAGGATCATTACAGAAAAAAGGAAAGCCGTGAGGGATGCTTTATGAAAGGCTCCTGTGCCTGCTGGTTTCCACCTCTGTGAGGAAGTGTTTGCCCACCTGGATACAGGGGCAGCCAGTTGTGTTTCCCAGGTGGCCATTCCTGGAAACCCGGGAGGGGAAACATCGAGCCAGAAGGAAGATAGGCCTTACCTCTGTTTCATGGAATGAACGCATCTCCCCTCCCCTGTGGCCTGGGCAAGTGCAGCCTGGACTCAAACCCTTCGGAGGCACAGAGGGAGCAATCACTCATGGAAACGATGTTTCACAGCTGCTTTGTGGCACCAAGACCCAAAGGTTTCCCAGGAGAGGGAACACAGCGATTCCCCAACAGCGGAGCACGGGTCACATGCTGGGCATTCGTGTTAATGCGGGGTTGGGTCAAGGGTGCAGATCCAAAGTCAAGGGTGATGGGGCAGGACAAGGGAATGGACGTGACTTGCCCTCTGCTGCTGCTCTGCTCCCTTGCTGGGGCTCTGGAAACAACCTGAGCAGAGCACGCATGCTTCTGGGCCAACACACTGCAGCCTCCAAGCAGGACGGACGTTAGAGACCCCCAGCCCCAGAGCCTCACAGATGTCAGGAGACCGGACTGAGACTGCACAGCCTGGCGGGCCCACCCGATCCAGCGCCCTGGCCCCTTAACGCTGTCCTCCTGGGAGGACCCACAGAGTGCAGGACTCTGGCCACCTTCCAGGCCAGGAGCCAGGAACAGTGATGGCCAGGGGTCAGCTTGAGAGCACTCGCTAACAGGCAGCAGGCCAGAAGGTACCATTGCCCTGCAGCCATCTTGCCCAGGGCTGACCCGAGGACCCCCACAGCGCCCCCCACCCCCAGGACTGTGGATGCAGCCTGCTCTGCCCTCTTCTTCAAAGACCTTCTCAGTCTCTCAGCTTCTCACTCAGCAGGCTGCGGAGTCTGTGTCCCCTGAGTTCCACTCTGGCTATTTGCCCTCCCCCTCCGAGAGAATTCAGACTTCATCTGCGGTTTCTGTTTTTGTTTGCTGCAATAAACATTAGCGGGACAGACATCGGAAACAGAAATCACTACCGCGGGAAGTGCGTGAACCCGATAAAGCACACGCAGAAAAAGTTGTCCGGGTTCTCCGGAGACTTTCTCAGCAGACGCCATTCTGTGCAGCTTTATAATTTTGCCCTGTCCTCTCCGGTAGGGCCACTCCATCATCTCCGGCTTCAGGACTCAGGAATTGTCTCACCTCCCTTCACAGGGACAGGACCACATGGCTGTGGGACAGCTACTCCAGTTTCCAGGAGATTTATAAATCATTGTGAAACATCACACACACACACGCGCGCACGCACAGTGTTAGGTCTGTTTCCAAGAACACACGAGCAGGCCGACTCTGTCGGTAATTTCCACGGAAGGCAGCAAGTTCTGTAAACTTGTGTGGTTCACTCAGGACCCACATCGCCACATCCCAGCTCCCCTTCCTCATCTACCACACCTGGAAAGCAAAAGGGTGCATTGCCCAGGTCTTCTGCCGTCGAGTTTCCACGTGCGACAGAAATTTAGCCAACCAGTAACTCTCACCCAAGACTGTTGGGTGCACAAAGCCCTTGCAAGGGAACCCATCAGCAAAGCCGCCACTTCCATGGGAGTCAGTCCTGGAGCTGAGCCCCCTGAGCACATCTATTCTCAAAGCGGGTCCTGGGCTGTCTTCTCCTACCTCCCTTTTCATCAAAAACAAATGAGGAGCACCTACCACTCAGCTTCCAGACTGAGGAGCTTTCGAACTATCTCCCTTCTCTTTCCTCCAACGCACGGAGTTCACCCCTGATGCCTAATGAAGTTAATGGGATGGCTTCTGATACTAACACAGGATTCTGACTTACCGGCCTCCCAAAGCCAGACCCCACTTTGTGTCCTCACACATTTGTGGAAGAAATATCACACCTTTTATGATAATGTTTCATAAAATGTTTGTCTCACGCCACATTAGATTATTACAAACTAAGCAATGAGAAAAGAGCACAGTTGACATGTTATCTGATTTTTATCATTTATTGTAAAAATTAATAAGCACATTCGAGCAACATCACTTTAATCTGGACTTTACTGATTGTAGTAACCTATATCCCAAGATTCCATAACTCATTTCTTAGTGGTTTTTATAATAACCTTTGGAAATACAAACCCTAGTAGTAAGATGTATTATTTGAAAATTAATCATTCATAAACAAAACTTACATTGTTATCGGCATATATAAAATTAAAATTTAGTTGTATATTAGTTATGATGAAAAAATCTTGTGATATAAATTTTCCAATATCTGAATAATATCATTTTTTAAGTGCTGGTAAAATTTCACCTTTTGATATAAAAAAAAATTTTTTATTAGGATGTTGTGAAAGGCTGAATTGTAAATTCCCCCCAAAAAAGATACACGATGAAGCCCGAACCCCCAGTATCTCCAACTGGGAACTTATCTGGAAATAGGGTTGTTGCAGGTGTTACCAGTTATGTTCAGATGAGGTCATCCTGGGGGCGCCTGGGTGGCTCCGTGGGTTAAGCCTCTGCCTTCGGCTCAGGTCATGATCTCAGGGTCCTGGGATCGAGCCCCGCATCGGGCTCTCTGCTCAGCAGGGAGTCTGCTTCCCCCTCTCTCTCTGCCTCTCTGCCTACTTGTGATCTCTGTCTATCAAATAAATAAATAAAATATTAAAAAAAAAAAGATGAGGTCATCCTGAGCAGGGGGTGGGGGGACCGGTGTCCTTATAAGAAGATGGTCGTGTGGAGACAGAGACACCTTGACGACGCCTTGTGACAGCAATGGCAGAGAGTGGGTCAACTCAGCTGGAGGGTAAGGACCACCAAAGAGGACCAGAAAACCACCAGAGACTGGGGGGGACACGGAAGGCTTCCCCTGGAATTCCCAGGGCCCCGGCCCGGCTGTCACCTTGATCTCAGACTTCCAGCCTCCAGAACAGGGGGACATCCATTTCTGTTGTTCCGGCCACCCAGCTCCTGGTGCCTTGTGACAGCAGCCCTAGGAAATGCATACAGAAGTATGTCACACATGTTTGATTTCACATTTGAATTGCACTTTCCAGTAAAAGAAGTCAGTGTTTTATATTGTTTAAAACTGTTTAAATTTGCCGGGCTGTGGCAAAGAGTCCTCCTTAGGCATCAGAATCTTGAAGAAAGCGGGCATGAGGATTCCCTTAGACACAGACAAGCAACAGTTTGGGGTTTTTATGGGAGACTCAAGCTCTAATAGAAATATAATGGAAGTTTTTCAACAAGGATACCAAAGCAGAATTGAAAGCAAAACACCAACACTTGCACGTAATGAATCTCACCTATAACATGTATTCCCCATAACGACGAGTCTGCTTTGTGATCCTCATCGTAAAACAGTGCCAAACAACAGAACGGAAACATCTAATGCGATGTACAGTCATTTATTTCTAGAACATTCAGACTGTAAAATTAAATGAATTAATTCTTTGTGAGGAAAGCTATTGGTAAAATTGTCAGTAAGCTTCCCATTCTTTACACGCACACACACTCCTCATTCTAGGTGTGGATTAAAGCAAACGGTTCTTACAGAGGCATGAAGACCAGGAGGTCTACTGGAAGGTCTTCGATCTCACTGACCACTATGCGGGGACCGAGGATGAGGACAGCGGCCTTGACCAGCACCCCCCAGCCCCGTCCCAGATTGACCTTAGCCGGAATCAGGACAACTCCCAGCGGTGTGAGGCTCGTGTGGAAGGTTTCTAGCTTTGAATCAATGCTGTGCCTTCACGTGTCTATGTCGCACCCATCTAGTCGTCCCGCGGAGTCCACGGTCCTCCTGGAGCTCACTCCTCAAACGCTTTATGTAATCCTGTTTGTGCTCATTTGCTTGTTTTGTGTGCCGGTTCTCTGACACACACCTGGCTCTGGGTAACTGGCAGAATAACCCTCCCATAAAAAACCAGGGGCACCTGGGTGGCTCAGTCGGTGGAGCGACTGTCTTCGGCTCAGGTCCTGAGCCCCAGGTTCCAGGATCAAGTCCCACTCAGGCTCCCTGCTCAGCCAGGTATCTGCATCTCCCTTTCCTTCTGCCTCTCGCGCCCCAACTCGTGTTCTCACTCTCTCTGCTCTCTCTCTCTCAATAAATAAATAAATAAGCTTAAAAAAAAAAAAAAAAAACCTAACCAGAATAGCCTACTCTCTTACAGAAAATCCTCGGCTTTGGAGATCCGCCCTTCTGAGTCATGGAAATAGACACATATTAATGCGGTTCCCTTTCTTTGTGGAGGGAAAGGGGGCTCCTCATTCCCTTTAAAGGGGGAGGAAAGGCTGGTTTGAAAAGATGAGACTAAACCTTGACCTTGAGTTTCACACGAGGCCTTGCAGCGAGGGAGGTGTTCAGACTGTGCGTGCGCCTCACCGTACTTCCGTGAGTCCTTGCACAGGGAGCCCCTGGATTGCCTGGTGGCTTCTCCAGCCAGATTTGCCTTAATCCTTCCTGAGACCTGACGGTTCTTGCCCTTCTGTGGGTGCAGTGATACTAACAGATACTAACATGAAACCATCCGCTCCCTCGCGGTCAGCCTTCCTGGAGTGCGTTTTCTCCTTGTCAGGAAGCCAGGAGGACGGACACTAACTCTCAAATGCGAGGCCAGTTTGAAGGTTCCCTTAGAGCAAGAGGGGCACGTGTTAATTTCTGCGGCGACGGCTTCTCTCTGGTCTTCGATGTCCTGGGATCTGGAAGTGGGTCTGTTCTAATGCTGGCGTGAAGGTTCAGAATCCTTAGTGATCGAAACAATATCCTTCTGGCTCATGGAACCATGATCACAGATAGAAGCTCCAGTACCGTCTTCAGTGACCCACGTTGGCGTTTGGGCCAATCGCCAGAGAAGACAGGTCCTCCTTCCTGTGTGGCGGCTGGGGGGCGGAGAGGACCCAGGAAGCTCACATTTAAATCAAGTTATCAGGGCTGGTTTGCGTCAGCTCGCTCACTAGTGTCACTATTTTTCCAGTGAAAAGTAGAAAATCTTGCATAAATATAGAAAGGGTTATGCTCCTGGCACACTGTCAATGCGGGGAAGATTTTATATGCTGACTTGGTCACTGCCATTAAATCCAGTCCCCGTTTTGATATAACTGTAGTCTGTATTTTGAATGAAATTATCGAATAATTACAGTGACAATAATGATAGTAATACCGAGAAGCCTTACAGACACCGCTCTAGGCGCATCGCCATATTAACCCAGTCAGTCCTTACGATTCAGGGTACGTGCATTACCCCCATTTTACAGATGGGGACACCAAGGCACTAAGAAAATTGTGCACCGGAGTATGGAAAAGATTTTGGTAGATTAATGCCCCATGCCTTACAGATGGGAAAACCCACAGATGCTTCCAGTCGGGACCTTGTGTCCACCTTCACAGAGAACAGGATGCATGTGAAGAGGGTCCTGGCGATGTTCCTGTTATAATTTGGAAACTCTTAACCACGCGGATTTGGCATACGCCAGGAATGGGACTAGGGTCTCCTCAGACTCAGCTCCTGTCCAGGCCCTGCTCTTGGAGGGCCTCTGCCTAGGAGAGTCCACACCAGCCTTAAGGCTTCATCATTGCCCTCTTGAAATACTTAATTTTCGAACAGGAGGCCCCAGATTTTCATTTTGCACCCGGCCCTGCAAATGACATAACCCGTCCCGACTGTTACGACGACAACACAGGAATTCAGTTTCCTTCTTTGCATCTATGCTTTACACCTTGCTTTAGCTTGGGAGCAGGCTTTTATTGATAAACAAGCTTTGGTTGCCAAAAAAAGAAGAAAAAAAAGCGACGTTCTGACTGAGAGGGAGTAATGGATGGATGTTGCCATTTAAATTGTAAATATTGTAAAATCAAGGGAGTTAAACTTGCTGTCTTTTTAAATTGACGTGAGAGGAAAAGGGATCCTCTCATCCCCGGCTAGTCGCTGTGTTCAGAAGTGAGCCGGTTGTCATGGAAATTCATAATAGCATGTTTATTTGGGTTAAATATGAAGTCAGACTTTTTCTGACAGAAGAAAAAGTTGATTTGGCTGATTTGTTTGACAATGAAGAGTGGTTTTGCTCGTTAGAAAAGTAAACATGGGCCTCAGTGTGCCCAGGGTAGTTCTGGATGCCTGTTTTCCTGGCCTGACAACCAGCGGCCATCGTTAGGTTACACAGTGGAAAACTTGCACACACCGACGGAGTTAAATCTCCAGAGCTAAGATTTTTTTTGCTGCCCTCCCTAGAAACTACATAATAAATGTGTGTGATCAAAATATTAACACTGGTGTGCTAAAATTAATATTCAAAATTTTCAAATCTTTTTTAAAAAGGTGGGGGGGGCACCTGGGTGGCTCAGTCGTTAAGCATCTGCCTTTGACTCAGGTCATGATCCCAGGGTCCTGGGATTGAGCCCCAAGTCGGGCTCCCTGCTCAGTGGGAAGCCTGCCTCTCCCTCTCCCACTCCCCCTGCTTGTGTTCCCTCTCTTCGCTGTGTCTCTCTCTGTCAAATAAATAAATAAATCTTTAAAAGAACCACCACAACAAAAATTTCTAGACCTTTCTATGTATGTCAGGTTAAACAGAGATTTCTAAAGGGCAATGGATAAAACTAAGGGTCACTCGATAAGTCTTGATGAAGTCTTTTCAGTATAAATCAGAGAAATTGAAATTAGGGAAATAAATCCGTTTGTAAGTCAGGTGATTTTTTAAAATTTCTTGTTTTCGACAAAGTTAAGGAAAATCTAGTGAGTGGATGGAGCGTCAGACATAACTTTCGTGATGAAGAATTTGTGATTGGAGCCTTGTAAGTGCGGAGGCCCTCAAAGAATCAGGCATGGGTGGGGGGTGGAGATGTGGCACGGGCTGTTGACCCAAGGGGCTCAGCAAGTCAAGCAACAGTAGCCACCACGTTCCCTGAGACGAGGAGAGGGATCTTTGCGTACTTCCTACTCTAAAATGTAACCCTCTCCCTCAAGACTTGAGGCAAATGGAGTTTCTCTTCCTTAAAACCAGTGGAGCCAGGAAACTAAGGGAGTGCTCAAAATGATAAATAATAACCCACAAGGGGAAGGTGTCAGAGCGACCCGAGGCCCTAAGAGCTAAAACAGTTCGAGCAACAAAAGAAAGCAGCACTGGAGCATAGCCTGAGAGGTAGAATAAGGATCTCTGGGTTCCTGCTTATGTAAAGCGAGGCTTCAGCAAATAAATCCGTGGGAGGAGAGACGGACACCTCACCCAGAGGAATCCCAAGTACCTCCCATGCACACTCCACCCTTGAAGGGGGGGCAGTTAGTGAGGGGGGTCCTGACCCCCCAGAGGTGTGGGCCCTGCCCTCTGACCCCCTTCCAATAAGCAGGGAGGTGGGGAGGTGGGCAGAGAGGGCAACCCTTGGGGAGACACCCCACAAACACCACCTCTGCCCGGGGGCTAAGTCAACACCAACATTACAAATCAGGTCACAGTTTAGTACTCCAGGTTCAGTGTGATGAAAGAGGCACTTTGCCTCCTTGATCTCCCCCCAAAACTGAGAACCACAGTCTAATCATGAGAGAAAGGACCCAGGAGCGCCTGTCGAGGCGCGTACTACGATATACTGACCAGCGCTCTTTGAGACTGTCAAGACCATCAGAAACCAGGGAGGTCTGAGAAACTGTCACCACCCAGGGGAGCCTGAGGAGATCCGACAATAAATGTCATGTCACCTTGGATGCAATCTTCCAATAGAAAAAGGACATTCGGGAAGAACTAAGAAAATCCGAATAAACCAGAAGTTTTAGGTAATAATCATGCATCAGTGTTGGTTCATTAACTGTAACAAATGTACCATATTAAAGTACGATGTTCGTAATAGGGGAAATTGTCAGGGGTAAGGGAGTATATTAGGAACCCTTTGTACTACCTTCTCAATTTTTCTGTAAATCTCTAACTGTTCTAAAATATAAAGTCTATTATAAAAAATAGTGATAATAAAAATGAGTGGAGCTTAACAATCAGAATATCTATCATTATTTTATCATCATTATTAAACTGGGACAAATTTCTACCTTTATATCCAACAATAATATACATGAAATACAGCATATGGGGGAACATATTAAATTATACCATGGGGACCTAATCAATTAAATGACCCAGTTTCCTTCTTCTTAAAAAAGATTTATTTATTTGAAGGGAGAGGGGGAAAGGGGAGAGTAAGAGAATCTCAAGCAGACTCCCTGCTGAGCGTGAAGCCAAGGGAGGGGGAGTCTCTATCCCAGACCCTGAGAACGTGACCTGAGCCGAAACCAAGAGTCAAACGCTCAACCGACTGAGCCACCCGGGTGTCTGGACTCAGTTTCTTCTATTAACAAATTACAAGGGGAAAAGCTGACAAACAGGGAGCCTATAAAGAGGTTTAGGAGACATACAAGCCAATGAAATGTGGGGACCATCTTTGAGTCCTGATTTAAACAACCAAGCTCCCCGGCCCCACCTCGCTCCCTGCGTCACTCAGGCATTCTCATTCCCTTGCCGGACAAACCGTCTGCACCCAAGCCCGTGTCTCAGGGTCCACCTTTGAAGAATAAATTTAAAACAAATTTTATTTTAAAATAGAAGAAGAAAATGAACGGCTCCATTGCCAGTGCTTGATTGCACATAGCCGTGGAATTCAGCCCAGGTCCCCCTTCCCCAGCCCCAAAGGACATCACTCAGTGGGGATCAAGATGAAGGAAATGGGCCCTTCCTATTCTCTTCCTTTTGGGACTTTCAGAAGAACCAGTGTTTGTGGACAAGAAGGAGGAAGAGGGCGGGGGGAGGAGGGGGGAAGGGGGAACGAAAAGGAAGGGGGAGGAGGAGGAGGAGGAAAAGGAGGGGAGGAGGAGGAGGAGGAGGAAAGGCAGACATGTTCCACAGGCCCCTGTGGGTACTTTCTTAGTTTGTGAAGACGGAGGACGCTGGAAGTTGGATCCACGAACAGAAAGAGAAATGAAGAGCCCTGGGGAATGTGAATGGGACATGACAGTTTATTTGTGCATTTTTGTGACCCGGATTGTTTCTTAAGTCAGAGCCGTTGCTCTTAGAGAGGCTACCACGGCCAGACAATAAATCAGGGAATTCTTGCATCCGCCCTAACCATCCTGTAGCTATTCATCAAAACACTGTCTTCTCCTTGATTACTGAAAGATTCAGTAGAAAAGATCATTTAATTAGGCATCGAGGAAGCTGCCCTCTCACCCTACCAGACGGCGGACATCTGAACGAATCCCCGACACTCTCGGGACCTCAGGTCCTCATCTATAAAACAGGAACTTGGCCCTGTAAGGCTTCTGAGACCCTCTTCAGTTTTAAAAAATCCTACAATGCTATTTTGGGTGAGCAAACACTCTTAAAGAAGCTCCTTCCTCTCAGGAACGTATTTGACACCCCCTCCCCCCCGGGTTCCGTGGTGGGTTGGAGAGGCTGCAGAGCCTGAGGTCCCCCAGGAGGAGGAGCCAGCGCCCCCCAGGTGGCAGCAGGGTTGGGGACCGCCACTCCGGCCCCAGTGCCCCCCAGGCCAGGCAAGAGGACCTCAGGCAGCCCACGTTCACCGGGTTAGCTGCTCCTGGAACCAACTGCCCCAAAGCCTTCATACCCATCACCTCCCTCCAAACACCGGCCCTTGACGAGGTCCCCACGGAAGGCAGCCTGCTCAGGCTTCGGGACCCTTCACAAGGTCCTGTCTTTAGGGTCCCCCCTGTGAGGGCTCTCCCCCAGACAGAGCTCACCAGCATCAGGGCGCCGCTGTGCACCCCGGGCAGAGATCCCCAGAACATGAGATACTCATGATTCTCGGGAGCGCCACACACGCGCACACACATGCACACGCCTACACACACAGACATGCAAGTGCACACCATACACATACACGTGGGCATACGAACACACACCAGCACCCAAGCTTGTGCGTGCACACACACACACGGTGCACCTAAGGGGGTGATACTTCCGTGCTGCCTGGTGTTGGAGGACAGCTAGCTCTGGCTCGCAGTGGGATCAGAGAAGGCTCACACGCTGGGAAAGACCACCACAGTCTCCTTAACTGGCGATGAAGCCTGGGAAGTATTAGTTGTCTCTTCCAAGAGCCCACAACCCATTCCCCTGCGGCTTGTGGGAGAAACAACGCAGCGGAGGGAAGTCATTTTCTCCAGGAGCAAAGGCCTCAGTGCGCCGCTCAGGTTGTTGAGGACCGTAAATCCCCACCAGTAATCACACCATCTCCACGTCCTTCTCAGAGCATAAAACGCCTTTCAGCTCCTCACCTCGTCTGACTTTCACAAGCTGTGAGTTACTGGGGTCACGAGGAAAGAAGCGAAGGCACCAGGAGACCCACATCTCTGCCACCGGCTCGCAGCCGGCTCCAGGAGTGGCTTGTCCTCAGGGCAAGTGTCGCCTTCATTCTGCAAAGGAGGAAGCTGAGGCCCAGGAAGGACAAGCGACTTGTCTCTACCAACCGGCAATACCGGGGGACAGACTGGAAAGAGTGAACACTTGAAGCAACAGCTTCTTTAGCACAGGGTCTGTCGTCCACATAGAAACGGTACCGGGAGCACCTGGCGGGGTCAGTCGGTGAAGCCTCTGCCTTCGGCTCAGGTCAGGACCCCAGGGTCCTGGGATGGAGCCCAGAGTGAGGCTCCCTGCTCAGCGGGAACCTGCTTCTCCCTCGGCCTCTGCAGCTCCCCCTGCTTGTGCTCTGTGTGCGTGTGTGCGTGTGCGTGTGTCAAATAAATAAAATCTTTAAATAAAAAAAAAGAAAGAAAAAGAAAAGAAAGAATATCCAAAGGCTGAGGTGGGCAGGGTGGGCAGGACGTAGGACTCCTGAGGTACGGAAGACAGGAAATCCATCCTGAAAAACCATTTTTATTGTTTTCTCCTTGTTATTTTTTCAGAGAAATGACTCTGTGAACGCCAGCGCCCCAGGGATCAGTAAAGAGCAGAACCAGGAGGCGCGCACGACACACCCATGTGTCCCCGGACCCCAGGTCTGACCAGCACCCCGCGGCCCCCAGAGCATCGCAGGCCCCACCCGCCGGCCCCAGCGGGTCCTGCGGTGTCTCGAGGACACGCCCTCACCCCTTCCAGGCACTTCGGCAGGGGAGGGAAGGGTAGACGCCTAGAAGCGGGGAGTCCAGACGCCCAAGAGCCCCTAGTTAAACTCACCTCTGGTCGTTATGGCAAACCTCCTGCTCACAGATCTGAAGCCACGCCCCCCCCCCGCTCTGATGGAGCAGGACCCGCGGGTTCGCGCCCACGTAACCCTTCCTTCCTAAAGATGCCATCACAGCCTTTTCCACGCAGCACCTCAGAGCCTGAGGGGTCCTTGGTGGAGGAATCATTCACCCCAACACTTGTCTTCTCAGAGGACCGCCCCCAACCAAGCTGAAGGAGTTTCCCCTAAAGGGAATGGGGCGGGCTTTCCCCTGAAGAAACAGGAGGAACTGGAACTAGAGCAGGAGTCGCACGGCAGAGGCGGCCCAAGGGCTCTGCCCGCAGGAGGGACGAGGCAGCCCCTGCTTTCCCACCCCAGGAACCAGTGCCCTCTTAGCCCCATTGTTGGGCAGCCCATCGGCCCCCTGCCCGCCTTCCAGCTGTGATCTCCGTATCTTGAGTTTTATTTCTCCTGGATTTTTAGGCAGAAAGCTTCAAGACAAGATAAAGAAATTAATGTGTTTTGGGGTGTTTTTTTTTTTTTTTCAAATCTAGCCCTTTGGGAAGTGTCGCGGGTGTGACTCAGCTTTACACTAGGAAATCTTAAAGTTCGCCGCTGCTAACCTCATCACACGCCCCGCTCCATGAGGCAGAGGTACCCGCACAACGTGACTGGGTCATGGATCCCGCGTCTCTCTGTACCGCCTAACCGCCGGTTTCTGTGTCCACGGTGTCGTGCTGGTTTCACTCGCTCCATTAACATTTGTAGAATGTGACTATGAACCTCAGAGACTCTGATCCATTCCACTTTATACATTGGGATAAGCCGAAAGGGAAGCGCACGGGCTCATCTTGGCATTAAAAACAAAGAGGGCAGTTCTTCACTTACGCAACTTCATGGTCTGACACTCACGTGCAGTGGACGCACACTGGCCGGGGGCTGGGGGGCAGGTGCGCAGGCAGGTGGGCTCGGTGAGGGCTGTGTCCAGAGAAATTGCCTTCAGCTGTAGCAACGCAGACCGAGATACAACAGCCTAAGGAACACGAAGGTTCCTTTTGTCACAGAGAAAAATCAAAAGATAAGAGGCACAGAGGGTGGTGGTGTAGTTCCACAGAGTTATCAAGAACCCAAGCTTCCCCAAATTTAGGAACCAACCACATTATTCAGTGACTTTGGTTCTCAGAGTCACAAGATGACTGATGAGATCTAAGCCATCATATCTGTTTTCAAAACGAGCAGAAAACATAAAAAGACTAAGGGCAAAACACGCTGGCATTCTGTCCCCTTTTAAGGAACCTTCCCAGAAGTCCCAACTGACGACTTTTGTTTATTTTTTTTTATTCTTATTTATTTATTTGAAACACAGAGAGAGAGAGAGAGCTCAAGAAGTGGGAACAGCAGGCAAAGGAAGAGGAGAAGCAGACTCCCCGCTGAGCAGGAGGCCGATGCAGGACTCCATCCCAGGACCCTGGAATCATCACCTGAGCTGAAGGCAGATGCTCAACTGACTGAGCCACCCAGGAGCCCCTGACTTTGGTTTAAATACCATTGGCCAGACTTGGCTTGTGACCAAATGTAAGGGCAAGGGAGGCTGGGAGATGAGCCAGGGTTTACTTCGAGGCAGAATGGAAAAATAGATATTGAGGGGAGAAAAAGCTAGTGCTTTCGTAGCAATCCACAATCGCTATGAAGTCAGTGAGCTGGGTTAGAGATCTCGGCTGAGCTCAGCACACAGCGGACATGGAATCATCGAGATGTCGAGGGGTGTGTGCTGTAGGTGTGAGCTTAGGAGGGCAGGAAGCAGATGGCGTCAGGTTGTAGAGTAACAAAATGAGGAGGGGTACATAGTCTGGGCGGGCTCAGGGAGACAGTGAGGGGTATGCAAAGTCGGTGTGGGTTCAGAGAGGTACTTAGCCTCCCTTTGGCCAGTACGGATGAAGTTTCCCAAAAGCATTTCAACCCATTTTGCAGCTTTTGAGAACATCAGTCCTTAAGGACCACTTGCAGGATTAAGGAGAGCTGGGAAACGCTATGCTGTCCTCGATGGAGGCCATGCCCACCCGCGGGCTGTCGACCCACTTGGTCATGAGGGTCTGCCTTCATCAGCACAGATGTCACACTGACAGGAACGGGTGGTCCCTCTTGTCAGTCCCAAGCAGCCTCCACTTTGCTATGGTCCTTCCGTGGCCCGGCTTCCTTGGGTTAGCAGGCTTCATACATCACGGCCGGCAGGTTTGTACACCTCGACCCAAAGTCAGAACTGCTAGCAAATTACCTTGACATGTTGATGGCTTGCCTTATCTCACCCCCGAGGCCTCCCGAGGCCTCCTTCCCACCCTCGGAAACACTTCCAATTACTGCTCTGGTTTATCAGGGACTCCTTCCTCGGCGTTCCCATCCTGCTCTCTACAGCCTCAGTCGTCTGAGCGATAGGACGTCTGAGTTGTTGCTGGACATCTCTTCGATTTGCTCCTGCTTATCTCTCCTCTGTCCCTCAAGGACGGGTCATCGCCACAAAGACTCGGCTTGCACGCAGCGTTGTATCATCAGCACTGACGGTCACTCGAGCCGCTCTCGGACACCTGTGGGTGACCCCTGTAAGAGAGGTTTCCAGCAGCAGAATGCCAAACACAATACTTGGTCAGACTTCTTGATTTACACAATGGGAGGAAGTCTTTACTTGGGATTTGAAAAGACAACAGAATTTCAACGTAAACCGGGAATAGCGTTCTGTTGTTGACCCAGCCAATGCCACGGTGATGACGGGAAGGACACTGGTGTGTCACATAATTGCAAGGCACCCTCCCGAATCCCGCCCAAGGCCGGCATTCCCAGCCCCACCAGATCCTACAGCTCAAACACTGCTACACATATAGTCAAGTAGGACATTGTAGAGATCAACAGCTTTGAGAGTTGAGCAGGAATGTGGTTGATGACGTCCCCTTAAAACCATCATGAACTCTAAGAGTTGACACTGACCCATTGACTTATCTGCTGTAACTCACATGTTTAGAAATAAGCTCAGTGTGAGGTCTTAAGAACAGTGGTCTGAAAGGATCCGTGTTTGAGGATTCGCCTTATCTTGGTTTTTCAGATTTGATTTATTTATTTGAGAGAGGGAACAAGCTGGGAGAGGGGTGGAGTGAGAGGGGCAGAGGGGCAGAGAGAAACAACTTCCCCACAAGGCAGGGAGCCCAATGATACCAGGACTTTGAGATCGTGACCTGAACCAAAGGCAGACGCTTAACCGCATGAGCCACCCCAGCGCCCCAAAGACCCAGCCTATCTTATTTTGTGTATGCCTCAATGTATTCCTGGAAAAGAGTAAGAAATCAATCCAGTCACTTTTGCCCAAGAAACTACATGCCCATGGTTACACATTCTCAAAAAACCTGTGAGACAAAGTGCCAGAGCTTTCCTGGGAATTGAGTTTTGTTTTGATTTGGGTTAGTTATCTAGGATGGGAAATTCCCCTTCCTTTGTTGATACCCTATTGAGATAAGCTGGGATTTCACACAGGTAAAGTTACATCAAAAATCTAGGCTCTGTGGGGAAACTGACTTTTGTTCACTTTTAGAAGGAGGGAGAAACAATCAAAATTATCATTCACGAGCCCTCATCACAGGAACATGTCTGGTCTTCTTTGGAGAAGTGCGCTGACCCCAATTTCAGGACACCACAGGAACTCTATATAAATTTCGAACACTACGTTATAATTTATAGAAGCATAGCTAACTCAACACTGGGGAGAATAACAATTATTGCCCCTTGATAACAAAATATTTCTTTTGCTCAAGCATTTGTTGAACTCCCATTACATGTAAAACAGCTCCGTCATCAAAAAGGCCATGAGAATTGTGCCAGTTGCTAGACGGCAGCATGAGGCTGTTGACCCTTCCACAGTCCTCCTGTTTGCTTGGCTGTTCAATGAGATGGACTCTCCCTATTGGGTCAGGACTGCTGGTGATGAGGAGTCCCGAGCCAGGGTGGGAAGAAGAAAGTAGGCAGTAGGGTGGGAAGGCAGAAAAGTAGAACAAATCTGGGAATTACAGGTTGGGGCTGGGAATGGGAAAAGCCAACAGGGCTCAGAAGCCAAACGAACAGTCAGGAATCAGGTGCCTCCCAAGAGGTTAAAGACCAAGGCAGCAGTTAGGAACCAGGAAACCCCCAGGCACCAAAGCCAGTCAACCTCAGGTTCAGAGTCTTCACCATGATGGATTTGACACTGAGGCACCTGCTCTCAGGGGGGAAAGGCTCTTACTCCAGTTCTGTGGGAGCGATCTAGGATGTGACCCTTCTGGTTGGTGCCGGTAGGAGCAGAGGGGCCGTGTGAGAAAGGATGAAGTCGAATGACAGAGGCACGTGTGTGGAATCACGCTGAAGGACACATCACGACATTTCAGTGCAGTGCTTGGCAATGGTCAGAACTGACAGCTAGTACTTAGTCACCTGCGTCGTGTCAAGACCGTGGGACACACTGGCCCGGAATAGCCATGAGGGGTCGGGGGTGGGGTGGATGGAAATCGAGAAATTTTGCTTTGACACTTTCCCAGCTCCCTCTCTGTCAGTTCCATATCCCCACCTTCTGGCACCCTTCTCTGCTGGTTCTCCGGTGCCAAGCAGTCCCAGGCCGCCCATCTGTGGTCCACATTCTTCCTCGGAGGCATGGCACTCACATCTCTCCATTCCTCAAGTTGTCCTGGTTAAAAAAAAAAAAAATTTTTTTTTTTGTTTTTTGGTTTTTTTTTAAATTTGGAAGGCATGTCACAGATGTTAAGAGGAAAGCAGGTGTACCAGAGAAAGCCTAACAGAGGTATAAATGATGAATATGCTTCGTGCTCCTGAAGGTATTAGTACTTGAAGGGAAGAGCTAATTAATACAAAAGAGCCTCTCGAGGTTTGCCCCCAACACTTTAGATGAATAAGGGTTAAAAAAAAAAAGAAATCTATCTTCTAAAAAAATTACTTAAGCATATGACTTGAATTACAGCTTTTTAAAAAGTTGGTTTTCCTTCACAATAAAAAAAAAAATCAAGCCTTCTAAGGATGCTGTCTGAAAGGGATAACTGGTTCGTCTCCCTTATCTCCCTTTTAATCAAATACAGTTCTAGGAATAAACACAGACAACTTGAATTTTAATGGTTTCCCAAAAATGATACTTGGCCATATAAATAAAAAAAAAAAAGGCAGACATTTCTGTTTTCTAGGACAAGAGATAAATTACTACAGGGGTCTCACAGTGCAGCAGAGAGGGCACGGAAGGCCCTATTTTCCCTCCAAGCCCCTCCTCGTCCCTGGCCTCATCGCCTCACAGAGACAACGATACACACTTGCAGAGCCCCTGTGACGATGGCAGACCAGGTGCGGGACGTGTCTGGCACAGACCCGGCACACTGATGAGCCCGGCTGTCGTGGAGTGGCCTCGATGACTGATGGGGTGCCCAACGGCCTCTCGCTGCAGACGCGTCTCTACCTCGTCCAAGGAGAGCACGTGACAGGGAGCGTATCCAGGGAAGCAGGAGAAATTCCTGCATAAGATCCAGAAACCTGGGGAACAGTCTCGGCTTCTCATCAGTTGGCTGTGTGAGTCTCTGCAAAACCTCGTGTCCCCAGGGCCTCCACTTGCTCATCTGAAAATGGAAGGACTTGAACTCCGCGATGACTTTGGTCACTTCCGGATCCGGCGATCTCTGACACTGACTCGTGACCTTCCCAGGCAGAGGGAAGGCTGGTGAGAGGCTGCCCTGTCTGAGGACAGCCTATCCTAGATGATCAGGTGTTGGCCCGTGTACCTCTGCGGTCACCCTTCCACCTGTGGTTCCCAGCCCTGCCTCGCCTCTCCCAACCCTGCTTGGGAGCCCAAATGGACTTTGACCCCAAGACCAGGTGGAAACCCCTCCACTGATACTGCCCCGAGATGGGATAATGTGCTTAAATTATCCGGTCCTCAGTGTTCCCATCTGCAAGAGTCAAAGAATCATCTTCACCTCTTGGAGCTGTGATTGGGATTCGATGAGACACCAAATAGGGAAATGACTTATCGGAGGATGGCACTGGGCAAGGTGAATAGAGGAGCTGTGATTATGGGTGGTTTCACACCATTGGAAGCCCTCTATGGAAAGCACCCCAAGAGGCTGGATTCCGAGTCCAGACATTGGTGGGGCTCCTGCCTTTCGGGGGTTTTGTGTGCCCAGAAGAATCTGGCAGGATGGCGTTGAACTTTGCTGTAATCAGACATTGTTTTTTTTGTCTTCCAACCAAGGAAGTTTCGTTAAACTTTCACTTGTAGGCAAGGGGAAGGATCTTGTTTTAATGGCCCGGAAAAGTTTTCACACCATTAGTAATATCCTATCCATCTGACCGGGGGTTTTCCTATTTCAAAAGGCAATTGTGGACTTTCAGGAAAAGCACCTATTACTAGTTGTGACCAATCAAGCAAGCACAGGAAAGAACTGCAGGGCTGTCCCCATGAAGTCCCACTGTCCAGCTCTGCTGGGCGTCCTGTCCACGGAATGCCCCGCTCCCGTGGTCACAAGGAGGCCACGAGAAATGAAAGGCACTCAGAAGCAGCTGAGCGTTCTGACGCGTTCTGAGATGTCCTCGTTCTCGGGGCTGCTCAAGCTTGTGGGATCTTTTCCAGCAGCCTCTCCACATGGAAGCCAGAGTGCTCCTTGTTGATGAAGGGTTCTAAGCAGTTCCCCCAAAACACAGCCCCATGTGTTGGGTTTTCTGGACAGTCAGCTCTGGGGAAGCCGTAATTAGCATCTGTCTCTCTCTCTGAGTCTGTCCCGTCCACATGTGCAAGTCACCTGCCCTTGGACGGAGCTGGTTTCATAAACAGAAGAGTAAGCAAGTACTCGCATAGGATAATTTGAGATGTGTCACAATCTCTGCTGCCCAAAATATCTTCCCGGCCAAATGCCACAGTGTCTAGAATTCCCAGCATGAAACCCATGGCCGCTAGTCCTGCCTGCCCTTCACCTCATCCCCTCCCCCAGTGTCCACATGTCTGAATCACAGCCCCACACCCAGGCCTGGCTCGGTAGCACTCTTTCGGGAAGCCTCCCACAATCCTGCATTTGCCAGTGACCCCTCACTGGTGTGAAGTCATGTGTCGTTTATGATAAATCACTTCATGTTTCCACACGTGTGCTATCTCCCACTGGGTACGATCTTGAGGGTCAGTCCCTCAGCAAGGTCTTCTTTATCTCTACACCACTGTCCCATCCCCAGAGTGGACCCTTCATAAGGAACCAGGATCTGACCCGTGGACACCATGTGGGTGAGTGAGGGGTAAGCCAGTTTCCCCGGGCTGAGGTTCTGCTGTCCACCAACAACACGCACCCCTCAGCTGTCACTCTGCTTCTCAGGGTTTCATTTCCTTCCTGTGAACTACGGCCACTTGGGAGTTAGAAAGTACCAGAGTTCTCCCAGCCATCGTCACTAGCCCACTGGCTGAGTTTATAGGGCACATGGGTTCAGCAAATGCTTAACATGACTTCAATCCATTGTTGGAAGTGGCTTGACAATATCCACACTGCAGTGACATTTTTTAAAAGGAGAAAAAGGTAAAGGGAATAATGAGGTGAGACCAAAGGAAAAGTAAACACACAGAAACAAATCCTCCATAGTCTCATTGAGTTACAAAGGTGGGGCAAGAATTCACCTTTGAGCTTCCCGACAACCAAAGCAAAAAGGTATGAATGTAAAAGAACATTAGTTGTCCAAGAAAGGGCACCCTTCCTGATACAGATCTAACAGATAGTGATGTAGTGGACATTGCTCAACAATGAATACACCAGAGAGTTTCATAGAACAGTTTCCGGCTTCATCCTTTTATGCACGAGTGTTCCGGTGAGCTAGTGCTCTGTGACAACCCCAAAATCGTGGTTTCAAATGATAGCAATCATTTATGATTATCTCACTGGGGACTGACTGGGCTCAGCCAAGCAGTTCTGGCTCAAGTGAGCTGCAATCAGACAGTGGCTGGGTCTGGAATCATCCGCAGCCGAAGAAGTAGTTGGGGGCTAGAACAGCTGGGGAGGTGCTTGCTCTACCGGACTTCAGCGTGGGAAGGTTAGAGCAGCCAGGATTCTTATGTGAAAGCTCAGGAGGAAAGGGAGAGGGCCAGGCAGGCTCTCCCATCTCTCGTGAGCCGTCTCGAAACTCACATGATATCACTTCTTCCACATTCTGTTTATGGGACGCAAGTCACTAGGGCCAACCCACACTCAAGGGCAGGGTGATGGGCTTCCGTAGCTCAATGGAAGACTGTCCAAGACTATGAGAACATGTTCTAAAACCACCGTAAATGACACGAGAGAAATACGCAGCCCAATAAATCCTCTTCTTTTGAAAGCTGAAGAAGAGAGAGTCTGACTTAATTGAGGGATAAAATCTACAAGCTCTAGGGTGGCTGCTAATATGGCAAGTAGCCAGTGGCATGCATGGCTATTTCAAATTAATTAAGATAAAACAAAAAAGGACAAATGCTATTCTTCAGTCTTAATGGCCACGTTTGGGATGTCGAGTAACCACAGGTGGCTAGTGCTGTCAGACTGCATAGCACATTTACAGAATTGCAGAAAGTTTACATCCTTGCAGAGAGTTCTATCGGCCATTGCCGAGCTGGAATAATGAAAGGACTGCATACCCTTTAGCGGTCATGCTCATGCTTCTTATTAAAGCACCTCTAGGCACTGGGCAGCAGAAATGTACAAATTTCAATATTTGACAAGAGTATGAACTGCATGCAATCTGTGTTGCTAATGAAGAAGACTCCCGTACAGCGCGAAAATCAATAGGATGAAAGATAGCTTCACTCCCCTTAAAGTAAATGAAGCTTCCTCCCCAAGACCCAGATTGCGGGTCACCCCACCTTCACGTGGCGGCTTCCAAAAACCTTCTCCTAAAAACAGTTCAGAAAGAAAGATAAGATCCAAGCTACAAAGTAAATCCCTTCACTCCTTCACTCAACCAGTGTCTACTGGGCAGGCGTGGACACTACATACCTGAGAACATTTCCAACACAGATTTTACTAATCTCCTAGGCCCCACAAACCAACAGACAAATGTCAATGATGCACCCAAGAAATGTCTACTTTTAAATAGCATAATTTTTTCATGAAACCACCGGAGAGAAATGGTTACAAAGTATACCCCTAAAAGAGACCGCCAGCTACATGTAATCATCAACTACAGTCAATTAAATTGAAAATACTATCTGCCAAAAATGATGATTTGGGATTTAGAAAAGTCAAAGTCAAGCCGTTCTGTTTTCCAATAAGACAGAGAGGCCATTTCTGGTTAATGACAATAAAATTATTTCACCAGCAAAGAAAATAGTTATTTTTATACTTTTCATAATAAGGGCATGTGCAGCTAGATCATGCATCGATTGTTGCAAATCATTAAGAAACAAATTAAAAAGAAGCACTGGAGGAAGCAGAAGCAGAACACTGGCCATTTTTTAAAGACTGGAATCACTATCTGATCTGTTAGGAGACCATTCTCATGAAGGCTTTCCATGGTCTCAATCTCAAGTTGAACAGAAGCATTAGTTATTGGATCCCACATCCCAGCTGTGCTGAATGTCTTCTGTTTGGGCACCCCACACCATTGTGCACACCTCTGCCCCCTGCTCTGTATCCCAGGAGACTGGCCCTATGGGCTGCGGAAGTAGGTTCCCTTGCCCCTTTGCTTCTAAAATGCAGCCAATGGATGGCATTAGCAGATTAGAGGATGGGAAGATAGAAAGGCTAGTCTCCCTGTGCCTCCAGCTCCCTCCCTGCCAGGCCACCATGGGTTGGCTGCCCCAAGCAAAGGCTACAACTCTTGTCTCCATAGAGTTTCACTCTCCAATGCCAGGATCCTTCAGCCCTGGGAGCTGCAGTGGCTCCCAAGGTCCTATGCCAATCCTTGTAGGCTTTCCTCAACCTTGTTTCTAGCTTTGTGTATAATTCCTTTCATTAACCTCTCTTCAGTTTTTCAGTTTGTGTGGGCTGTTTCCTGATAAGCCTTGATACACGAGTCCATTACTAGCTTTATGTACAAAGAACAAAGCAGGATCGATTCATTTGTAAGAAATCTTAAAGCTCCTCCTGACAAATTTTTCCAACACATAATAGTGTAACATGGTTAACGATGAAATATCATATCTAATTCTAACCTGTTCCTCACAGAAAATATCAGTCAGAAAAAAATCCAGAACTATAATTTAAGAAAGACAAAACCAACACAACATTTAAGGGAAGAGCCTACCAAAATAATGGTTCTATGATTCAATAGAACAATACTATCCTTTTAAAAAAAAAAAAAAAGCAGGGCAAGGAAGGCTTCAACCAGATAAAACTAATAAGAGTAAACAAATCAGCTCTCAGTTGGAGCAGAACTTGAACCATTCTGGTGGTGAGAAGTCTTCAGAAGGCACTTTGTAATCAACAGGACCTACAGGAGGAAGCAAAACCAGAATCTAATCAGTGAAGAGACCCGTTCTCCCAAAGATAAGTAGGGTCATTCTTGAGTTAAAGGCAGTGCACCCGAAACTAATATAACATTGTATGCTAACTATACCGGAATTAAAATAAAATACTTTAAAAAAAAAATAAGGCATTGCAGTTGCCCTACCCTCCACCACTGTGGTGCGGGGAATGAAAAAAATCCTCAGAGTCAGACAGATCTGCTTTCCCATCTCTCCAAATCAAAATCATCTATAAAGTAGAGAAAGTAATATCTTCACTGTAGGGTAGGCATGAGGATTAATTAGAAAAATGCATGTAAAAGACCAAGTACAATCTTTAATGCATTAAGGTTTGTTCAACAAATGGAAATCCAAAAACAAAACCAACAAAAGAAAACCAAAGAGTTATACCCTGACACCAATCTGAAAATCAGCAAGATTGGTGAAAAAAAGATGGGAAGGAATAGGTTGATAAACTATGCCTGGTCTACCATGGGTCATGTACATCTTGAGGACCTTCATAATAGATGGATTCCCTTCCCAAAGGGACCATAAGCAATAGTTACCTAAGAGAATTTTCTTGTTATCTGCCCTGGAAGAACATCAGCATTTTTCTTCTTCTGCCATCTTGTGTTTTGAGGTTAATTGACACTTTTTCCCCACTGCACCATGGTGATCATTTCTTGCTATCACAAACTATCCTGGAGGCCAGCAGAGGTGAAAGGGGAATAGACTGAACTAGACAACTATGGACAACCATGGTGCCCTTCCAGTTAGCCAGGAGTTCCCCTGGAACCTTTATTCCAGAAGTGTCCTGGTATGTGCCCAACTGCATCCTCTGCTTGGCTTTTTGGGACCATCTCATCTGACTGAGGAAACATTGCCTTTGCTGGGTTGACCACATCCCAGAGCCAAAAGTAAGATCATCATTTCTCACAGAAGGAATACCTTCCTTTATATGTCACGGGTTATGTCAGAGACACGTTACAGACTCTACTTCTAGATGGAATTCATATTTTGACAGTAACTTATAAGACAAGGAGGTACTCCAGCAGGACCCTAAGGAAGTGGGACTGAGGACAGAGTATTTTGACAAGTGAGAGAGGAAGAGGGTTCCAGGGACTAAACCAATGCACAATGTTGAGAAGACCAAGGCAATCACATGGGAGAGAATCCTAACGCCAATTCAGAAATCCTCCTCTACCCCTGCAATTGGCTGACAGATCCAGTTTCCCGGCTTCCCTCCTCCTGGAGTTGCTGCTCCATGATCCTCAAGGACAAGGTCCCAAGGGCCTCCTCAGTGTAATGCTGTATGGTGAACAAAGCAAGGTCAAGAAGAGAGAGATCAACATGCAGTGCACACCTGCCCTGCACAAGGCATTACACAGCATGCTTCTGTACATGTTATCGTGGCTAATCCCGATAGAGATCTCATAAACAGACAATGTCATTCCCATTTCACAAGCACAGAAGCAAAGACTCAGAAGTTCAGGAACCTGCCCAAAGGTAACTTGCAGAACTACAATGGCACCGGGTCTCCCTGTTTCCTAGCCCGTTCTCTTTCCCTTCCGCCCCACGTTCATCAAGGACTGCACCCCATTATTCATCATCTTCACTGGCAGCTGAGACTTCTAATACCTGCCCTCATTCCATCGTCAGTCCTTCGTTCTGCACACAAAGCCGCCAAGAGAACATCAGGGACTCTCAGAAAGCCACATATCCCAAGTTTGCAGCATCTTCCTATGCTACAATTTACTTGATGTAACTGGGTGCTGAGTAAGGGACACCTGCATCGTTTATCTGTCTCTGCGTGGTAAACCATCCCGAAGTTAGAGGCCTAAAACAACAATATATTCTACATCTGATGCTGTGAGTCATTGGGGCCATTCTCCACTGGTCTTTCCTGAAGCCCCACCCCCCGTCCATGAAGCCACGTTTAGCGGAAGTGTGAGCCAGGTACAGGGCTAAACCAGGACTATTTGGGGTGACAGGGCCTCTGTCCCCCGTGTGGTATTTCAGCAGACTTTGTCACAGCACAGTGGTCTCAGGGCTGCTGCCAAGAGGACAAGGCCAGAGCGAAAGCAGTTTTCAAGCCTCTGCTTGTGTCACAGGAGCTGATGTCCCATTGACCAAAGCAAGTCTGGTAGCCACAGCCAGAGTCATTGTGGGTGGGGGCTGCTCAAGGCATGAATACAGCAAAGCATAATTCACTGAGGGTTGTTGCCATAACAACACGCCACAGTCTCCCACTGTGGCCCAATGATTCACATTTCTTCCATTTGAAAAATGCACGATGCCTCCCAAAGCACCAAAGATCCCATCCAGTCATGGCACCAGACTTCCAGTCCAGGATGCCCTGATCGTCTCAGGCCCAGCTGTGGGCTGAACCTCCTGAGGTGCATTTCCCTGTGCAGCTTCTCATTGTTCAGGACCCATGGGCTAAAAAAAATATTATCTGCTCTAGACATACTGGGCACACAATTTTGAGATGGACTACCCAATAGATACTCCCACTTTAAAGGGGGAGAAACAGAGAGCCACCTAGCAGTCACTGGTCCGTAACGGTTTTGAAATCCAGCTGGACCACAGTTGCAGGGTCTTGGACCCTGAGTGCAGGAAACGGTTCTTGCACAGAACTGGATTTACTCCCTGGAGGTGCCTGGCTCTCCCCCTCTGAAGGGTTTTCTTTTGCAAATAGTCTATGAGCACTGCTAAGTGACTTTTCTCTGCTTGCTTCCTGGTCCTTTGGTCTAAGCTTGTCTGATGCTCTTATAAAACTTTGGGCTTTCTACATCTCAGGCTATGGTCCATTTCATTCCACAAAAGCTACACCAACAATTACTTCTGAGATAGGCCTCTACTTTGGTCAGCATGTCAAGGTGCTGTGGGGAAAAGTGCCCTTAATTCCTAAAAGCCCTTTTGTCTAGCAAAGAAAGTCCAGTTGAGATCTTTCTGTGGTCCTTGCAAAGTCTCACAGCCACTCTTGATTTGATCTGGAACCTGATGTCATTTCTTGTTTGGAGAATGTTTTGCCAGTTGGAGAGACTGGAAATGTGAAGTGGTTTTCTCTCCCAGCCCAGCATACCCCAGGCCCTGCATATCGACTTAAATTCTGCTTCTGAACAGAGCAGTTCTTCCTGGAAAGCATCCCTCTCTCCTCCTACCCTATTACATACAACTTTTTAAGGTAATTGACCCTTCTAGCATCCCAAATGGAAACCGTAAGCCAAACCCACAAGTTCATTAGGTGCCTTTTCCATCTTCCAGGTCCCTGGAGGGGGCAGTGCCGCCAGGTGGGGCCCTGCTATGGGGCATGGGTTGCCTGGGATCAGCTTCCAGTCACAGCCTCGTGTCAGGTTTCCGGGCTCCACCAGAAGTCTGCTCGCTGCCCCCACAGCCTCTGCCAAACTCCCAGTCCCAGAGCCACCGCCACATAGTACAGGTTTTCATTACACTGTCACTGTCGGGTATCTCCGTGTCGTAAACCTCCCCAAATCTTAGCAGCCCAACCATTTATCACTTGTCACGATGCTGTGAGTTAGCTGAGTCACCCTTCTGCAGGTCATGTCTTGGATCGCTTGTGCAGCTGCACTCAGCTGAGGGACCCTTGGGGACAGGACTCAGTGGCCCTTTCCTGCTTCATGGTATTGACTTCTGGGCTCCCTCACAGCCCGGTGATCTCAGGGTTCTTGGGGGACAAGGCTCACTCAGTGCACAAGTGTTCTTTGGGCCTCTGCCTCCGTCACATCTGTGTGTGTCTCATTAGCCAGAGAAGTCATGCAGCTGAGCCCAGTGTCATCGTGGAAGAGGAATGTGTGAGGGGGTGGCTGCTGGGAGGTGTGATTCACTGGGGCTGTGTTTGTAACAAACCCATGCAGCACCAAGATGTAAATTTTGTGTTTTCCCTGTATTTTCATTCAAGTATATATATCCCAATGTCTCGTGCCCTTGGGTGTCTTTGGTATATACATCTGTGCAACTGAACCAGAGAGGCACAGAGTTCTGGAAATGCAAGCACCAGAAAGGCTAAAAGTGACCACAGCCTTGGAGAACCAAAAATACTATAAAACAGAGGTAACCATCACAAAACCTTTTTCCCTGCCATCTTTCCAACGTTCTTGAGAACCAGGTGTCTTTTCTGGTTGAAGGTCTTTAGGGTATCATGAATTTCCAATAAATAGCTCTAATACATCCACCTTGTTTCTGTTATGGTCAGAGGCCATTCTAGAAATAAATTCTATATGAATTTGAGGAACTCCTGATCCTAAATAACGGTTTGAACATCTGAAGAATCACATAATGTCTATCCCTCGGTATTTGCACAAGAGAAAAGGAATTGAATAGAATTACTGGCATTTCAAAGCAAGTATTTGAATTTTGCTAAGATCAGACAGAAGACTTGATTTGTCTTTCTCATCTGAGGAAAAGGTATACTTAGTTTTTCACTAAAATAAAGAGAATCATGAACGTGTTTTAATGGCCTCAAAGACTCTCTTTCCATCGATCATTTTCTCCAGAAGAGGTTGGGGTTTTTCATCAACAGGAGTGGGTAATGATGAACACATTTTGAAACTGTGTCTTGATTAATGATGTCTTGCCTTCAAGGATTGATAGGCCATAAAACTCCGTGCTAAAAGACAGGTGCTTCCCTTGCTACCAGTTGTGATTGTAAGGATCCAGGTATGCTTGCCCTGTTTGTCCCCCATGAAGCAGAACATCCCTTCCAAGGGCAACAAGGGGACTCACTGAGAGCTGGACTCACAGGTGGTAGGTCTCTGTTCTGTTCTGTTTGCTTCCTTGTTACACAATTAATTGTCTGCCTAAATTCCCTGCCTTTGCACAGCCAATGATGTTCCTATCCCCATCTGGAGGGGACAACAGGAAGAGTTCTGAAACTATTCTTTGGGATCAGATGTGGTCACTAACACACTCCATGCCGAGGGCAGGGAGGAACGGACATCACTGTTGCTCTCTCACTGAAATACTGCCAATTAGTCCTGATGAGCACCGGAGCCTCCCGTGCCCATGACGATAACGAGAGCCAGCCTTTATCCATCTCTCGCCATGCCGAGCATTGCTCAAAGCACTTTGCATGGATTAACGCGTTTAATCCTCACGATCCCGGTAGGTAGGTGCTGTGATGATCTCCACTTGATAGAGGAGGCACCGATGGGTAAAGCAATTTGTTTATTTACCTTTAAATGGCAGAGGTAGGATCTGAACCCACCACCAGCTCTGCTCCTTCAAAGAGACTAGTCTCGTGAAGAACTCAGAATTCCTTCCCACATCTAGCACCCTGGGGCTGTACCTTCAGCAGCAAGTCACAGACATTTACACACATACAATATGGCGGCTCTAACTTTCTGATGATCCACACCAACCGTTAACAGAAAGGCAGCTGCAGAAGCTCTGGCCAGTCCCGCTAGGCAGTGAACCTCAGGCCAGGTCCCGTTCTCTTACACCGTCAGGGCATCTACGTTCCCCTAGAATGTGGATGGAGCTGCTACCCCGAGCTGGGACCCTCAGCCATCCGCCCTCCTCAGCCACCACCACTGGGCCCCGCCAACCAGTCAGTCCCAGCGTATTTCCTGAGGACCTACTGGATGCCAGGCCCCAGAGCAAGCAAAGGAGATAGACTTCCACACTGGCAGCTTTGGGCCCCCACAGCCCAGACACCCAATTGGAGAAACATGATTAATTTGGGGGAACACCAACCTGGAAGTAGTTAGAGGGGATATTTTTAAAAGATTCAAACTAAACCACCTTTACGGTCCCCTCCCAGCCCCACCCCTATCCTGCTGATTTCTCTCTAAGGCAAGCATTTATTAGTTTGATTTCAACACACACACTTGTACCTGTAATTACTATATAATGTCTGTTTACTTTTTTAAATGAATTTAAATTAATCTTGTTTTATGAATTTCAAGGCACCCCCTGAGATAAATGAAGACACTCCAGGGTGTCATCAAACCAGTGCTGGGAATCCTTGCTCTAAAAAAGTAGAGAAGCGAGCTCATTAAACCTTCAAGGAACCAGAGGGGAGAAATGTATATAAATGTACACATCGAGCACAGTAAAGAGAGTTTCATACATCAGTTACTCACTTATGTACACGTACGCGCACAATTACCTAGGAAAGGTGGTGCGTCAGAATGCGGTCGTCTTCAGAAGAACCGTCTGTTGTAAACTTAGCACCTCATGTGCTAATGTGCCTCATCATCAAAGCCTCCACACCACAGAGGAGAGGCTGGGAGCGGCATTTCTGACAGCAGGAAGAGGCCGTTATTTTCCAGAGTTGGACAAACGCATGGAGAGATTCCTCACAGCAGCCTGGTACATCTCTTGGGACTCCCCACATTAGTGCTGTGGACTGAGATCATCAGTGGGAATTTTCCAGATGTTCTTGAGTTTTATAGCGGAGTGGCTTCCAGGCAAGGTCTTTGAGGGCCTCTCACTTCGATGTCACGAGCCAAGATCGATCATCTAGGACCTTTGCTACCATGGGCCATCCCACAGGTATGTGAACCTTTAATGACCTTACATTGCTTCTCTTCTTTCCTGGAAAACTTAGGGTGGCTTCTCTTTGGATACCAACTAATATAACGAGGTAATAGGTAATCATTTTTCCTTGTTTGTGTATATATTTTAGCAAGAGACATCGTCCCAGAGAGCTTTCTGCGCCAGTCTACAAACGTTAGGATGTTTTGTCTTAAAGGCAGTAAGGAGTTACTGGGGGACTGGAAGTAGGATCTGTGTTCTGTGAAATCACCGCAGCCGCTCAGAGGGGAAATGTGTAGGGGCTGGGATGGCGGACGACAGTCCAGACAGCCACAGAGGTGACGGGTCCTAAGAAGATGCCACAGAGATGGGGTCTGGGCGGGAAGGTCTGCTGGGGGCTGGCGGATGGGACAGGGGGTGGTCCATGGCTCCTTCCCCTTTCCCTCAAACTGCAGGAGAGGCTGGGGGCACTTAAATTGGAGGATGAGACATCAGGCAATTTCTGGCATGCCCGGAACATGCTTCATAGGTGGAGAGAGTGGAAAATGATGCCTCAAGAATTCCTCCAGAAAGGAAATCTGAGAACCAAGCCCTTCCTTGGAACAAAAACAGGAAAGTGGCAATGTACATCTAAGCATATTTTTCTTGGACATCTTCCTAACATGTAGATAAAGCAATAAACTGTTTTAATCAGAGACTGTTAGGGGTTGCTCAGTGACCTCGGGCTTCAACCCAGGCCAGTTAGGCCTCTGCCTGTGCTGGGCAGTTCCTCTGACCACAGCCCTGCTCAGCCAAAGCTCCCAGGCTCCAGAGAGGAGACACCTAGACACGGCCTCCTGTGGTCATAGGGTAGGTGCTGCCACATGCTGTCAAACAGGAGGGGGGACAGAGCTGCAGGACAATGGGTCTTCCACCAGGGCTTCTCGGGCACAGGTGTGCAAATGAGCCACCTGGGGATCCCACAGGTCTGGGGTGGGCCCGAGAGCCTGCATTTCTCAAAGCCCCCAGGTGAGGCCGAGGCTGCTCGACTGGGGTTACAGTTTGAGGAGAACAGTCAGAGCCACAGCCAGGCAGTCGGTCAGGCGACCAGAAGGAAGAAGATGTGGACCCTTCCTGAGCTCCCCTGATGCACTGTAGTTGCTGCCTCTGCACTGGGGAGCGGACCTGTGCAGTCTGCCGTTCGGGGCACTGGAAGACTTAAAACAATGGGGAAAGACACAAGAAATAAGACAGCCATTCAGAAACCTCGAAGATCTAGTAAGGCAACCAGCATATCAAGGAGAAGAAAAGAAAGAAAAGAGGGCCTCTGCATTCCTTGTCTATTGCTACGTAACACATCGCCACAAACCTAGTCAAGAAATGTTCATTTATTATCTCACAGTTCTGTAGGTCAGGAGTCCAATGACGGTTTAACTAGATCCACTGCTCAGGGTCTCATCAGGCTGAAATTAAGACCCCAGACAGGCTACTGCTCTCATGAGAGGCTCGAGGTCCTTTCCCAAGCTCATTCAGACACAGAACTCACTTCCTTGCCGTTGTAGGACTGAAGTCCCACCTTTCTTGGTAGCTGTCACCTGGGAACCAGTCTCAGCTCCTAGAGGCCACCTCCCCATGTGGCCCCCTTGAACTGAGTAACATAACAAAATTCTGAGAGCCATATCCTCACGCCAAAAGGTGTGGGCCTTTGGAGCCGTCTTAAATTTCTGCCAACCACAGCAACCTACGAGCATTCATCTCACACTGGAGATATTTCAATGTAACTGTAATTCCTTCCTTAATTCTCATCAGGCTCTGGATCATCCTGTGATGGCGGTGACGGAAGGAGCAGCCCCCATGTTGTGGGCGCAATGATGGTCCGACAGCCGCTGGGTACTCGGCACACCCCTAACATCTGCAGCCCTCTCAGGGATCCTCACTGATCTATATTATTGTGAACATCTGTATTTTGTAGGTGAGGAAATGGAGACCTAGCGCTTCTAAGTAGTTTGGCCTAGTGACACAGTGTAGCGACCCAGGGACTTTTGATAGAATGGATTGGGTCCCAGTCTGGACCACCCAAGGGACCATTAATTTCCTCACCTAGAAACAGAGAGCTGGAGCCAGGAGATCTCCGAGGTTCCTTCCAATTGTGACGATCACTCCATGAAAACTGCAATGTTGAGATCTTCGGTAATGTCTTCCTTCTGGACACCAGGCAAAGCCAAGGCTGTAGCAGCATGAACAGCAGATGTGAGAGAGCTCCCCGAAAGGGTTTCCATCACACAGGTGACTCTTTGCTACCTGAGAGCTCCCTCTTCTCTGACTCTGCTCTCCCCTACCCGGGGTTGATAGCTTTGAACAAACCAAAGCCCGGCCACATGTCCTTCCCCATCTCCAGCTCCTCCAATCACAGCTTCTGCTCTAAGGCGCCCCCCACCTCCCAACATCCCAACATGGAGTCTCTGTGGGCTCCTGGAATGGTCTACAGGGAAAAATTTAGGTGCCACGGAGGTGACAGAATTGTCGGAAATACAAGACATCAACTGGTCAATTGCAAGATTTCAGTTATGGAATGCTCTGTAGCAGGGTACAAATCAGATTTTTCAGCTAACAACAAAGAGAAACAAGGAAAAGCTATCAGTGCCATCTTGTGGAAAGACCTAGATTAAAATGTCCAAGGAAATCTGGCCACACCCAGATCATGTCAAAGCCTCCACACTCCACACTGACGGGCATGCAAGGGATGGCAGGATGGCTCCACTCTTCATTTACAGCAATGGAACTGATTGGTGAAGGGTCCGTTGTATTGCCTACTTCCTGTGTGTATATTATCCCTCATTATATGAATATCACACAAACCCCCATAGCTGCAACACCACACACACACAAACACACAAAACCCACAGTCAAGCTGTCTGCCCCCACTCTCTGCACAGCACGACTCTCCAAATGTAGGAACTTTGCACCGACCTATCACTGCCTCTCATCCCCAAAAAACGTACGCACACTTGGACCACAGCTGTTTATGGTATACCTTTCTCGTGCAAAAACAAAGCTGTTCTTTTCCCACTTCTTGAGTTGATCAGAAATTATTTCTCCTCCTTTCTTCTATCTGAATAGTCCCCTCATATTAGTTACCTGTCACGGCATAAAAATTACCCCAAAATTTGATGGCTTCAAATAATGAATAATTATTATCTCATGGTTTCTTGGGTTAGGAATCCAAGAGCAGCTTAGCTGAGTTGTTCTGGGTCAGGGAATCCATGAGGCTACTGTCCAGATTCTGGCCATCTAAGGTCTTGATGGGGCTGGAGGATCCACTTCCAAAACAGCTAGCTCCCTCACGTGACATTGGTATGAAGGCTTAGATCCCTACCACATAGATGTCTCCAAGAGACTCCTTGAGTGTCCTCACAACATGGCAGCCGGCTTCTCCAAGGCAAAGACCACAAGCTCTTTTATGACGTAACTTAAGAAGTCACACGCCATCACTTCCACTGTATCTTGCCAGTTACACTTCTATCAGTGTGGGAAAAGACCAGACAAGGCAGGAGGTGGTTCACTGGGGCCATCTTGGAGGTTGACCTCACACCACCCCCCTTTCATATCCAATTTCCAAATCATCAGGTTCCAGGTGTGAAATGTGTTTACACAAAGGAGGATCAGCATACTTAAGACACTGAGAATTCTGACTACAGTCCAAGGGCCCAGGAACTCAGCCCCAAGCAATCCTTTGCCTTGATGGGACACAGAGAGCAGGTTGGAGCAAGGAATTCTCTGACTCTGACTTCCCCTCTAACTGCCACTGGCATCAAGCCAGTCTGGAAACTGGGACCTCAACATGAAACAGAAGTAGGTCAAAATATTTTTATGGACTGGAAAAGGGGGGGCTAGGATTCTCCCAAAACTGTACTGTTGAGCTTGTCAAGGAAAGTTACTTCTCTTGCTTCACAACGGACAGAACAACCAGAACACGGGAAGACTCCTGTCTTCATAGGACTTTTCTGGTCGTTCTAACCCAAGCTTATCTTTCCCCCACCGACTTCTTTAGCACTTGTTATTTTACTGCATAATTAACTTTTTAATACGTATTATCTGATTGTCTTTGATGAGTAATTTAGTGCTTTATTATATGTTATGAGAGCAATTACACTGGAGTCTAAACCCTCTCCAGTACGTTGTAAACTCCTTCAAGTCACATTCAGCTTATTACTCGGCTCAGCCTCAGTGTCAACAGACCGTTCTCCAGGAATGTGTGTGTCCCCCTCAACACACACACACGTATTCACATACACCCGCAATCACTCACACCCATACAACCAAAGAGGAGCTCAACAAAGAGCAAGGCTTATTGATCCTTTTTTACAAAAATAGCCATCAGACGCAGCCAGGATCATACTGACACAGTCATTCTTTCCTTAAAAGCACATACAGGTAAAACGCGCCCCTTGAGAAGGTGCTACACGACATCCAACACAGCCCACACGCTCGTGCGTGGAAGAAGCAAGCCAGCGTACATTGTCTTGTAGTGCCGGACACTCACATACACCCCCAGAATTGAGCATGTGCAGTCTCCCCTCTGCATTCCTTTTTTTTCTTCATTTATTCACTCCTTTAACATTTTTGAGCACCGTGCATTAGATTTGTGGAATTCAAAGATGGAACAATGCAGCCTTGGCTCCCACACAAAGAGGTAACCCTAATCCAATGAAATGACAGTTTCCTGGGAGTACATATTTCCACTCCTGGGAGAAGTGAGCACAGAAAAAGGCTAAATCTTCCTGAGGGTCTGGTAACACTCTACAGAGGAGAAAGGAAAGGAAGATCAGTATTGAGTTGGGGGAGAAAGGAAAGGAAGATCAGTATTGAGTTGGGGGGAGATCAGTATTGAGTGCAGAGTGCCCGCACGGTTAAATCACAGAGGTCTGAGCCAAAATACATCACAAGGGGGTTTTCTTTTCAGTTCAAAACTCCCCAGACCCAAGACAAAAAATTAAATAGCATGCTTGACCATGGTAAACAGCCCAAGGCAAGGACGCTGGGCCCTTTTCACCCAGGCTCTGTTGAAAGGAAGGGGCACAGCTGTAGAGTAGAAGGAAATTCCTTTTTTTTTTTTAAGATTTTATGTATTTATTTGACAGAGAGAGCATGTGCACAAGCAGGGGAAGTAGCAGAGGGAGAGGGAGAAGCAGGCTCCCCACTGAGCAGGGTGCCCGATGCGGGACTTGATCCCAGGACCCTGAGATCACAACCTGAGCCGAAGGCAGAGAAAGTTCCTACAGTGTGACCCAACTAACCTTTCTCTAAGGAGGTCCAGGCAGGTGGAAGTTTGCACTTCTTCCCCTGCAGGAAACTGCACAAGTGGAAAGTCACAGTTAGGGGCTCAAGAATCTCCACCCCCCTCCCCAGAAGTGTCTTCCCTCTGAAGAAGACAGGCTTTGAGGTAGATCTCAAGGAGAAAAGGAAGCGGCATAGGGTGTGGGGAGTGAAGGCAGCAAAGAAAGAAGAATAAGACAAAAGGACCAAGAAAGGTTCAACTTGAAAGGTGCACATGCCAGAGTCTTGTCTCCAGAGTCCGCACAGCCAGCGACCCTGGGAGCCACAGCAGGCAAGGAGGGGGAGCAATGGACATGGATGGGCAAGAAGACTGGTCAGGAGTTGGTGGAAGTGGGAGTGCCAAGGCTCAGATCGCAGGGAAGGGGAGGAAAGGGGGGATCACAGAGCTCCTGGCTCCTGGCACCTGGCAAGGGTAGGTGGAGGCAATGCTTCAGCCTCATCCAGGCAACTGGTAAGTGGATTTTTACAGGGTCAGAGGAGCCTCTGAACTTGAGGAAAGAAAAATTCCTTTCCGTTTTACTGGAACCAGATCTTTAAGTGGTCAAATGTGTGTCAGGGGCAGGTGGAGACAGGGGAAAAGGAGTGTCTTTACAGCTAAGTGCCCTGGGCTTGGACTCAGAGAGGCCTTGGCTCGCCAGCCCAGCCATAAACGAGTCGCTTGTCCTTGGCCAAGTTAACCAGCTTGTCTAAGCCTCAGATTATGTGTGGACCAAAAAGACACAAAAATACCGTCCACGTGTGGTTCTTCGGAAAGCCCTTGGCGCAGGGCCTGGTACACAAGCAAATTGAACAAGGGTTAACTATTTTCATAATTATAATTAGTCTGCATCCCTAGAAACACATTTCAAATGAGGACCCAGGGAGGTCAGATCCCAGCCAAGACACAGTGTTCAGAGCTAGGTCCCTACATTCTACTAACAACACCGAGGAACTCTGGTCTCCCCGCAGCAGGGTGAGAGCCTGGAAGTCATGAAATGTTAAGAGAAATTAAGAAGTCCTGCACTTTAACACAGATGATATTTGGGAGTGCGAGGACGGCCCTGTGAAGAGGCAGCATCCTTCCCTTCCATTCAACTTTAGGAAACAATACTGGGCGTTAAAGATGCCGGTGCCAGGCTGTCTGGTTTCAAGTCCCCAGACCATGACTCACCTTGCTCAAGTCCCCGAACCTCTCTGGAGCCTCAGTTTCCCCTCTGTAAAGCAGGGGGATTAGGGGCGCCTGGGTGGCTCAGTGGGTTAAGCCTCTGCCTTCAGCTCAGGTCATGATCTCAGGGTCCTGGGATGGAGCCTCGCGTCTGGCTCTCTGCTCAGCGGGGAGCCTGCTTCCCCCTCTCTCTCTCCCTGCCTCTCTACCTACTTGTGATCTCTCTGTATCAAATAAATAAATAAAATCTTAAAAAAAAAAAAAAGCAGGGGGATTAGATTACCTGCCTCATCAGATTACTGTGGCAGTTAAATGAGTCAACACAGGTAAAGTGCTAAGAATAGTGTCTGGCATATAGCGACTGCTCACTAAACGTTCATTCTGTGTCGTGGGTCTTTATCATCACTGGACTGTGATTACTACCCCGGGGAGGACTTCAGGGCAGCAGAGGCAGCCAGTATTTCTGACTAATCCCAGCCAAGGACAAGGAGAATAGTCCTCCGCACAGTGGCGACCGCCCTTACTGGACAGGTTCACCAAGTCACTGACAAGGACCAGTCAGTCACCGTAGAGGCGGTTCCTCCCCAAGAGGAGGAAACCCTTGGGCGTCCACGATGAAGGAAGTCAGACCCCCAGGAGGCCAGGCCCGGGGACAGCGAGGGCCAGGGACGCTGGTGCAATAACCGCCACCGGCCGCCAGGGAGCAGCAGAGCCCGACCCCGCTCGCCGCCTCCGCACTAGGCAATTCGTCCTTCCCTACGGGTTTGCCTCCCCGCTATTTGGGTAGCTCCACCAATCCCCGTGCGCACCGCTGCGGTAATCCCGCCCAGTCCTGAGATCCAACCAGTCAACGAGTGCGCTGCTCCGGACCGGGGCCGGGTCGCGGAGCCCGTCCTGTCACTCAGAGCTCCGGGGTCCGCGCTCCGGCCCCGCCCCCGAGACGGCTCAGCCAATCCCCGCGGCGGAGCGGGGCGTCGCCCGACGGGGCGCCGAGCCCACGTGTCCCGGGGCGCCGAGCCCACGTGTCCCAGGGCGCGGGCGCGGGTAGGAGGCGCGGGGCCGAAGCGCGCGGGACGCCAAGGGGCGGCGCGCCGGCGTGTCCTGCCGCAGCCATGGGCGCGCAGCCGCCGAACTTCTCGTGGGTGCTCCCGGGCCGGCTAGCGGGGCTGGCGCTGCCGCGGCTCCCCGCGCACTACCAGTTCCTGCTGGACCAGGGCGTGCGGCACCTGGTGTCCCTGACGGAGCGCGGGCCCCCGCACGGCGACAGCTGCCCCGGCCTCACGCTGCACCGGCTGCGCATCCCTGACTTCTGCCCGCCGGCCCCCGAGCAGATCGACCGCTTCGTGCGCATCGTGGACGAGGCCAGCGCGCGCGGCGAGGTCAGCGGGCGGGGCGGGGCGGGGCCTGCGGGTCAGCGGGGGGCGGGGACAGGCGGGGCGGGGGCGGGGCCCGCGGGGTCGCGACGGGCGCCTGGGGACCCGGGCCGCGGGCGAGGCCGCAGGGAAGCAGCGAGCGCTGGGAGCTGAGGGGCAGAGGCTGGAAGGCAGAGGCCGCTGCGCGCTTTCCGGAGCCTCGCGCCGTCCAGATAGACGGGAGCCACGTTTCTAAACCAAAAAGAAGCCGGCCCAGGGCTGGGGGCAGGCAGCCTAGGGGCCCAGCCCTTGAACCAACTACATGGGAGGTGACGGCGGCCTCCAAGCCGCCAGGCGCAGGACAGCACTCCCTGACTGTGATGCCCCTGAGAGTCGTAGACCCCTGCCAGGTCCTGGGCCTGACCCAGAAGAAGCAGGTGTGGGAAGGAGATGGGGCCCCCCGGGAGGGCGTCGGGCTCCACCCCACCGAGCTCCCTCTTCCCAGGCCGTGGGGGTGCACTGCGCCCTGGGCTTCGGCCGCACTGGCACCATGCTTGCCTGTTACCTGGTGAAGGAGCGGGGTCTGGCCGCGGGGGATGCCATCGCTGAAATCCGGCGCCTCCGACCTGGCTCCATCGAGACCTACGAGCAGGAGAAAGCCGTCTTCCAGTTCTACCAGCGGACTAAATAAAGGGCCTCAGCTCCAGTCTGCGCCCCAGGCCCTGACCCCCGTGTTCAGGGGGCCGGAGACGCGGACAGGCCCTTGAAGCGTTCAGCCCTGCCGCTCCTGCTGGCCGGGGAGACGGGGAGACTGCGCAGCTGTTCCCTGCAGGCAGGTCCTGACTGAAGAGACAGGGGCAGCCACACTGGGGGACAGGGGGGCTCCCTCCTCTGCTTCCCTGAATAAATAACTTCTGAGAACCAGCCCACAGTGCACAACACCCGGCTTTCCGAGCCTCCCTTGAGCCCTGTGACCTGGGGATGCCATCAGGGCCCTTCCTGTCCTGTGGGTGAGGTAGCTAAGCCTCAGGCCCAAGGCCACACTTCTGCAAACTGGAAGGGTGGGCAGGCCCTCTGCCTCTGAAAGATGCCGAGACTCTGTTCTCTGATGATCTTTGATGTGTCTCCAGGGAAACTGGCCAGTGAAAAGGGCACAAATTCCCAGCAGCCCCAGGTCTCTGATGCCAACAGACCAGGAGAGCCCCTGGGGATACAACCCCCCCACCCAGTCAAGACCCCTCTGCCCCCTTGTGTGGCATCTGTTAGCCCTCTCGAGACCGAGAAGGCCTGGTGCTCACAGATAACCACCGTCTCCAGCTCCCAAGGGCTGGGCGCCCCTCACCAGCCGTGGGCTGCTCCACTCCCGAGTGAACAGTGGCCCATTATGCTGCCCCACACCTCACACTGAGCTGGAACTGAGCCAGCCGGGGTGCTTGTGCCGAGAGGATATTTGGTGGGTGAATGAAGACATTGAGGGCCACAACTCTTGGCCATGGTTCAGCTGTTACCTTCACTCCCAGCTGGGTCCCATCCTAGCAGCCCTAGCACCACGCTTTGGGCTTTGAGAGACAGGATGGGTGGAATAGACCAGCTGGACAGACTCTCTTTGCTGTAACTTCGGTCTGTTCCATGGCAGGCGGGCTGGACAAGGTAGAAATGCATCAGGAACTGCGGACCGAGTGCCCATCTGTGTGTACCGGGCTTTGTTAGGTGCGGAGGCTTCCCAGCCCAGTGCGATGACTCACAGCCTCCTGGAGGAGATGGCGCACACCGGGTCCAGTCCCAGACAATGGCACTGTGAGAGACGTGCGTCCCAGATGCAGGGGAGACAGGGAGGGAGGGGGCCAGGGTCCCCCTGAGGCCCCCATCCTGTGTCGCCTAGGCCAGAGGCAGGTCTAAGGCACCTGCTCCTGATTCATCTTTCTCCTTTGCACCGTTGCCCATCCAACTCGGCCCCCGTCCAACACACACAGTATCATATCAGCCATTCTCACCATATGTCTCTGGGAGGGGGAGACGGGCAGTAAGATGCCCCCCCTTTCTTCCGAGGTGTGGCAGAGCTAGGGACTCAGTTGGCCATCCTATTCCCTCAGTCCCCACCCAGCCCAGCCAGGTCAGAGGGTGTAAGGAGCCCCCAATTCCAGGCACACAGGCTGCCACAGAGACGTGGGAAGCAGCGCAGAGATGTACTGCGCAGAGTGGTACTGAAGTCCCCCCACCCTACCTACTGCTCCCTGGAAGCCTCCCACAGCCCCTCCCAAAGGGGAGCACGCACGTGTGTGTGTGTGTGTGTGTGTGTGTGTCTGGATGCCCTCCCTCTGCCTACCAGGATGGAAACCAGAGGCCAGAGGCTTGAAGCTGCACCCAGAGTTCCCCTCAGCTCTGCTCTTGCCCCAGCAGGTGGGACAACCAGTCCTCGAACTCAGTGCCCTCCCTCCCTCCCGAGCTCCATCCGCCCCACATCTCTGCACTGCAGGAGAGGAACCTGCCCTTCCCTTCCTCCCAAGGCTCCTTCAAAGGAGACAGAGCATTTTTCTAACCCCATTAGAGCCCTGTGTGCAGCCTCCGTCCCCATAATTTAAGCAGATCTCCGCTGCCTCAAGAGTTCCTCCGGGAAATAAACATATAATTATGTGCTTAAGGAAATCGGTTTTTAAATAAGTAAGAGTTGACTTGAAATGAAAAACTCTGCCCTTCTCCTTCATCTACCTTGGGAGGTGAGCCTGAGGCTCCTTCTGGGTTCATCCCCACCCCCAAATGTTTCACCTGCTCCCCACCTCCTTTCCCATCCACGGCCAGCAGCGACGGCTTCCAGGCTGGCCATGACCCTTCCCCGTTCTGCCTTCACCGAGGTGATGGGTGTGAGGAACGAGCCACGTCCACTGACTAAGGACCTTCACACCGCCTCGCACCAGGGTCTGTTAGCCTCCGCACTGCTGATCTCTGGGGCTGGAGACCTCTTTGCTGTGGGGTCTCCTCTGCACTGTGTGGTGTTTAGCAACATCCCTGACCTCTGCTCACTAGATGCCTGTAGCATGTCCCCGCCCCCGCCCCCCCTCCCCCGCAAAAGAAAAGTGACAGCAAGAATGTGCTCGGACGTTGACCGACGTCCTCCAGGAGGATAGAATTGGTCCCAGTAGAGCAACAAGCACCAGGTGCCACTATACGCTTTCGTTTCCCATGGGAACGTGCTTGGGAATTTCTCCCTCGGATGCACTGTCTTGTGGGGGAGAAAGGACCAAACAGCATCAAACACTCACCTTCTTGAGCGGCGCCCAGTTCCCAGCTCCGGCCCCGCCCCTCCAACCCGGTGGCTTTTCAAGATGGCGACAGACACCATTACCTCTTGACATTCAGAAGGGTTTATTTTCCATGAGCGGCTGGGGGGCACAGCTGCAGTGACACAGACTCACACCCCCGTGTCTTCAAAGTTCATTCATGTTTGTTGTCTGCAACCTGACTTGAGTTCCCTGCCGGATGGAGGCTGTCGGGAGGGAAGACATCCCTCCGTGTCATTCAGCCGCTGCAGCCGTCACCTCCTTGGTTCCTCTCCCAGAGAAGTATTCGGATGCGCAAGCAACTGGCATCAGGACAGAAGGGGCACCGGCCACTCTGAGACCCTTTGTCCCGGGCCTGGTCCTTCTGCCTCCACTTGATCCAACCATGCACACACACAGAGGTTCTTCTGCTCTGTGGCCCCAGGTTCTGTAGCTGGCCCCAGGCATGTGTCCCCAGCACACAGCCTCCTGCTGCGGAGATCAGCCTGCATTGTGGCCACTCCCCAGACCTCCCTTGGAGCTCAGCCTCCTCAGCACCCTATCGCCATCCCAAACACATAAGGACCTGACCCACGGGGTGACTCCTCCCCTGTCCTCCCCCAGGGGAAGGAAACCCACTCCTCATGCACAGCGCCCCTACCCGCCCCCCAAGACCCCTCCAGATCTTCCCAGGGATGAGCATGTCACGGGGGCTGGGATTTGATCCAAATCATCAACTTTCTCCTAGAATGAACTGCACTCATTTGCCAAGCCTCCAGTCCAACCTTCTGCCGACCGTGTCGCATTCTTTCCAAGAAGGAAACTGAGTTGGTCTCACAGGATCATTTTGTCACAAAACAACACCAGTTACCACTAATGTGTTTCGCCCTTGCTCATGACTGTACTTTGTTTACTTAGACAGTTACAGCCGTCGTGTTTATGAAGCCCTACCACAGGGCAGGTGTTTTTATGTACATCATCGCATTGTGTCATTTTATCCTTACAACCACTCTGCAGATCAGGTATTTTTCCCTTTCCAGGGATAAACTAAGGTTTATGGAACTGGCTGACTTTGCCCAGTGCCTCACACTTGCAGTGAAAGAGCCGGGATCACATCCAGACGTCCCTCCCGCCAGGACCTCCCCCCGGCTCCAGTGACACAGGGCAGTCTGCCCTCATAGTCAGAGCTTGGCATCAGGGGCCATCCGATGGCTTCTCTCTCCACCCTCCTAGGAGCCCAGGGGGTAAACATCGGACACCAACGCCGACACATCTGAGCTGTGGGCTGTGCTTGAAAACGCAGCTCAAGCATTTAAGTCCAGAATAGTGAAGCTGACTCCTCAGGTCACTTAGTCCCCTCCACGACTCATAACTCAGAGCAGACGTCGTCCTCACCCAGCATGACAATCTGGAGGCACACAGGGATGGCACTGAGCCTTTGCAAATGTCTTTTTGTGTCTGATGGTTTATTAAAAACTCTAATATCCTTTCAGTTTTTGTTGTTGTTATTTGAGCCCTTAATGCATGCCAGGCACTATGCCCAGTGCTTTGTAGACATTATCTCACTTAATCCTCCAAACAACCCTACGACAAGGTCTTCTTATAACGCCTAGTGCACGTATGAGTAAACAGGCCTGGAGGGTTTGAGCCGCACACCCAGTCACGTAGCTAGAACAGGATTCAAACCTGGGTTTATCTAACTATAAACTGCCTTGTCTCTTGGGAGCCGAGACGAGACTTCGTTGTCATTACAAAGTAGGCAGCAGCATCTGTGTCCCCCAGAAGCGAGGCACTGGGACACACAGGCCGTTAGTGGGACCTGGGATCACTGACCCCACCCCGTCAGACGGGCAGTGCTGCTCTGACCCGGGAGTGCTGACCTGCCAGCCCGGCCACCAGCCCAACAGGCTTCCACCCCCACACCTCCCGCTCCATCAAAACGATAGTCCCCTATTGATTGAGAAATGAGTTATATGAGCACTTCTGTCATTACTTTTAAATTTTTCTCTGGCTATTTTGGATTCAAGTCATACTCTTGAGAAGGCGGCATGCTTGTCCAAGCAAGCAGAAAGTGGCACGGCACACGTCCACGCCTGAAGTTCATGACTTATTTGCAACCTTGATAATGGAATCCTTTGTGCCAATAAATTCCTTAAATTGCTTCAACCACTCTCCCACCCTATTTTTCCCTTGACTTAATCTGTCACCATGGTTATGTGATCATGAAACAAATTGGTGATGTCACCTCTGAGCTTTCAGTATGTAGGATTCAGCAAGGTGAATGGTTCTGGGATTCTCCTCCTACATTTATACTAAAGACACCACTGTCTCTTCCCGACAGATACATATGGAGTAGGGACTCCGCTCCAAACCCAAGGTGAGACATATGGACAGTCCTCGGTATGGCTGTCCCATGGGTTGGGGACATGCCTCACCTCCTGCAGTGGGTTCTATGTGCCCTTGGGCTCCACAAGCCCACTCCAGGCAAATTCGCCAACTGGCATGTTTCCCGTAGACAACTTCATGAGGTCTAGTTGGGGCTGATGCAGCCTTGGGCCGTGGAACAGGATTAAATAACCACACTGAGGTCAAGTCCACAGAGAGAACTATGCCATTTTGACCATGACCTGTGAGGCCCCAAGGAAGCCAATCCCTTCCTCCAGCTCCTTCCTCCCTCTGCCATACACCTTGTTCTCCCTGCTCTCCCCGTGTAGGGGTCCCCAAGACCACCCTCGCTAGAGGGACTCACGGAAAAGCTGCCATACTCTCAGTAATGGTGCGTTGCAGTGAAAGGACACAATGATAATCAACAAAGGGGAAGGGCGCACGGGGCAGAGTCCAAGCAAAGCAGGCACAGGCTTCCAGGGGCATCCCAAGGACACACACCTCTCCCGAGGACTGTGGAAACATACAATACCGTCCAACGGCACAGTTTCCCTGAAACTGGGTGCCAGGGTGTTGTTGGGGGCGGGTCCATGGGCACACAGCCCCTGCAAGATTGACCTTAGGCGCTCAGGCTCCAGCCCCAGAGGCCAGCCTTGATACTGCATGGCCCCCAGCAGCCCGGCATATACACCACCACACTGTGAGCACAGACCATCTGCCTGGCCCAAGATCTAGGTCCACAGAGAACTTCTTATCAGACAGAATGTCTCAAGAGCTCAGCGATCAGCTCACAGGAGCCGGTTGAGACACAGGCCTGACAACCTTGGGCACGCGTGAGGTTTGGCCCAGCCAGTTTGCTGAGTTGCCCCAGTTCTGCACACGGCCAGGCATCCTCCACTCTCTCTGCACGACAGTCAGGGCAGCCTGCCGGGGAGGCATTTGTCCCCAACTCTGCCCAGCTCCCAACTCCCACTCCCCACTGGTCTCAGCTTAACACCCTTTCCCGGGGAAAGGTTTCCAACCGCCCCCTCACATACTCACACATATTCCCAAAGCATCTGTCCTTCTACCTCGCGGGCCCTGGCTCACCTATGATTCATCTCATCGTTTAATGTCTCCCTTTCCTGCCAGAGTCGAAAGACCGTGCCCAGGCTGCTAGCGCCCAGCACGACGCCTGGCACCCGGGCGCTCGAGATGCACGTGACACCGGACCCAGTGGCCAGAGACGCAGAGCCGGGCAGGATAAATCCAGGAGATGCATCATCTGGGGGTGGGGGGAGCAGGGGGGATACGTGACAGGTGCACGCCCGCAAGTATGATGCCAAGATCCAGGGCATAAATACTTAAGCTGTGATTACAGACAAAAGAGGAGTGTGTCCGGTCAGATTCAGGAAGTTCACCTTCCGTAAGAGGCGGATCGTAGCGTTGGAGAGCCAGGGGATGTCTACACACGGCAGGTGTTGTTAAACCGCTGACGGTCTGTGTCAGGTGCAGAGCCCACACAGGGCGGCTTAGAGAGGTGGGCAAGGTGAGTGGGTGGCCACCGGGGGTGGGAGTAGATGCTGGGAGGAGCTAAAAACCCCTCCCAGGGGCAGCAGAAAACACAGGATTGGACTCAGATGGTGGAGGGACCGAAGGGTCAGGGTTACGTCAGATCTCCAGCGGGGAGACGCCACGGGCCTCTGAGCGGAGGACCTCTCACTGGGCTCCATTTGTCTTAAGTTGCACCCAGACAGAATGGCCCCATTTCTGAGCGACAGGATGGTGCTTTATGATTCAGCACTGAAAGAGAAACAAATTCTCAACGCGGCTGATTTTTAAGACTTTTCAGAAGATACGAGTTAAGTAAGAACCTGCTTTCCCTGCTTGCCACAAGTTAATGACTTTAATGCTTTGCCAAAGAAAGTAAAGGGGTTGTTAAGTCCGCGCTCGCCCTCTGGGCTCGCTGGTTATGACTTTTTAATGCTTTTCAAATGGGAAAGGATCTCAAGCGAGCGTCATCTGCACGCGCTGGAAACGCATCTTTCAGATGGCCGCTGGCCGGGCTCCCGCGTGCCCACTGCCCTGGCCGGCTCACTGGCGCCACATCTCAAGTCTTGGTGGGCGCGCAGTTCACCCGGTTCAAAGGTCCGCGGGCGGGGGGGCGGCGAAGCTGCCTTCAGGCCAGGGCCATGGTATTTGTCCCCATGGTCCCCAGGCCAAGGGCGCCCTGTGAGCTCAAATTTTCTACCTTAGTTGTACCTCCAGCTCCCTTATGTCTGCCCCCTGACCTGCAAACTTGTCTTCTTTTGCCCCAGTGGTGGTCAGTCTGTCAAGTTCAGAGGAGCCAAGCAGACCGGGTGGCATGTTCTCCAGTAGGGGCAGGGTACGGTGTGTGCCACGGGCAAGTGATGCCAGGTCCCCAAAGGCTGCCCCCACCAAGGGAACACGCAGACCCTCAGAGGAGCCCAGGCAGCTGTGGACACCAAAGCACCCTGAGCCCCAGAGCACCTGCGGCTGGCGCTCCCCAGAGGGAGACCTAGGGAATAATGGGCCAGCCTGGGCACCCAGGGTGCCCTCTTCTCCCTCCTGGGAGCCTGAGGGGCTCAAGATGGAGCCAGGTGGGGACAGTGATGGCGGGCAGCCTCCGCAGTTCACTCCTCAGTCCTGCGGGTCCTGGATCTGGCCCAGCACTTGTGCTCAAACCCTCCAGGAAGGGAAGGAGGCTGGGTTGCAAGGAGAGCTCCGGGCCCATGCAGGTGTCAGGCTGTACCCTTGCGAGCTTAAGGGTGACCTTCAACCCACTTCAATCCATATTTCTGCTCATCTGATAACCCAGAAGCCACAAAGGAAATCATGACGCGGGGGGGGGGGGATCAGAAAGGAGTTAGGGAGATACAAATTAAAATAGCAGTAAGATATGATTTTATATATATATCAGGTTGAACACACACATATACCAAGTCTCAAAACACCAAAGTTGCCAAGGCTGGGGGAAAGGGAACTCTCATGTTGCCCGAAGATATGCAAATAGGTACAATAGGTTTGGAGAGTGATGTGGCTGGCTCACAGGAAAGTTCCAGTCACTTCATATCTGTATGTATCTTCTGGACAAATTCTGCATGTGAGCAGCCTGGGACCATGAATGAGGCTGCTTATTTATTCATCAAACCCAGCACCACGTCTTGAACACCGACTACATGCCAGGCACACTTCTAGGAGCTCAGAACTGAGCGTGAACAAAAAGCAAAACCATCTGTTGTCCTGGAATGTATGTACAGCGTGGTTTAAGGCCTGACCCTGAGAACGATTTTGAAATAAATTGTTAGGACGGGGAGCCTGGGTGGCTCAGTGGGTTAAAGCCTCTGCCTTCAGCTCGGGTCATGATCTCAGGGCCCTGGGATTGAGCCCCACATCAGGCTTCCTGCACATTGGGGAGCCTGCTTCCCCCTCTCTCTCTGCCTACTTGTGATCTCTGCCTGCCAAATAAATACATAAAATCTTTTTTTAAAAAAATTGTTAGAACAATGGATGGACGGTGAACTATGTATATGGGCTTCCGCACAGGTTTATCTCGGAAATGGCGTTGGGCACTTAAGAAAGGAACCTGCAGAGATGTGGTACAGAACCATTCGTGTGAATAAAAGCAAACGCAGATGCGGACATAGTTCATAAAATTAATGCTTAGGCCCCACCAGACTCAACACAGGAGCCGGCTGGAGCGTTGGGGTTGGGGGAGAGTCGGTGAAGGCCTAGGGAGGAGAACTTCAAGCAAACTCTGGAACGTTTTATTTCCCCAAAAGGAAAGTCCGAAGCGAATGCCGGCATTGTCCTCTCTGCCCGTGAAGCGCGCCGGTGTTTGTCTTCGCATCCCGGGGCCTTGTCGGTTTGAGCTCAAGGTGGGGAAGTCGTTGGTTTGCACAGCTTTCCCCTTAGAACGGACTTAGTTGGGAGAAGGACTGAGGCCACGTCCCGCAGAGACGCAGGGCTGGAGCGCGCCCGAGGCTGTCTCGGGTCCGGCCCTCTGGGCTCCCCGGCAGGTGCAGGCGCGGCCCGGGTCCGGCGAGCGGCGTGGGGCCCCCTGGCGGCGAGGCCGAGCGCGGCAGCCCCGACGGCGCCCAGTTCGCAGCGGGTGCACCCAGAGCACCGGGCGCCCGCTGGCAGGGTTGGAGAGGCACCAGCGCTCCTCTTCCGAAATGCTGCTTTTCAGGGTCTACCCTGGAGAAACAAATATGTGCCAAAGGAGACGTGTACAAATGTTCTTTGCACGGCGTTCAGAATGGCCAAAAACCGAAGGTGGCACACTATCCACCCTAGGAGGAGCAGTAGTTAGACTCGTGTACCGGATAGAAGGCTGGTAGCGGTGGGAGTGACAGCTAGAGCCACGTGGGTCAGCACGGACCCGTCGCCCAAGCCCTGCCCCGTCCTCCCACAATAAAATACCATTTACGTAAACTTTCAACTTGCCCCAAATACTATCTATTGCAGACGGACACACACGTGTCATGAAAGTGTAGAAACAGACATGCAATGGCGGATACCAAGGTCAGGGGTTACTTCGGGAGGGGAGACAGGACGGTGGGGGAGGGGCAGGACTTTAAATGATTCCATACTACTTTATTTAAGGAAACAAAAATCTAAAGCAAACATGATATTTTGGAATTAAATAGAGCTGGGGGTGGGTACCCAGGTGTTTCTGTTTTCCGTTATGCTTTCTTTATTTTAAGATTTTATTCATTTATTTGAGAGAGAGAGTGCCAGCGAGAGAGCAAAAGCAGAAGGAGCAGCAGAGGCAGAGGGAGAAGCAGACTCCCCACTAAGCAGGGAGCCTGACATGGGCCTTGATCCTAGGACCCTGAGATTATGACCTGAGCGGAAGATGGACGCTTAACTGACTGAGCCACCCAGGTGCCCTCCACTATGCTTTCCAGAATGTTTAATACCACTGTACACACACACACACACACACACACACACACACAGGAGGAGCCCGAGGTAGAGGGAAGAACCAGTGAGGCCCCAAGGGAGGGAGGAGAGGAGGAGAACCCAGGGGGCGTCCCCAGCACAGAGGGAGAAGACCGTGGCCTCCTGTAAGCCTGGAGAGGGAGACAGGGCCCAGCCTGACCCGCAGGATACAAAGGGACATGCTGGAGAGGCAGTGGGAGTTTCAAGCAGAGGGTATTTACGTTGGGTCTGTTCATATCCTGAGTAGTTCGCATCTTTCTTCCGTGTGGGAAACACATGGGAGCAAGCCTGGGGGCCAGGAAAAGTAGGGAACGGGCTCTCCCAGCAGCATGGGCCAAAGCTGTGAGGGCTCCCAGGAGGCAGCGGCAGTGAAGATGGGGAGAGTGAGGGGCTCTGAGACACACTTTGGAGAGGGGCCTGTAGAACTGGGGGAGCGATCCTGGCAAAGGTGACCCTGGAGCTTCTGTTGGGGTCACTGCTGCGGAGGAGGAGGGCAGTGGGGCGCTGGTGTGCGCATCTGCGCATCCTTTCACCCCAGGGAGGAGGGCCAGGCAGGGTTTTACTTGGGGCACTCCACATTCCGAGTATTCAAGAGCCCCCCAGGGAAGGGGGAGGGCCTTCCTGTATATTCCTGTCTGAAGTCCACAGGAGAGGCCGTCACCTCGGGAGATAGGAATCTGGGGCCACCACACATGGTTTAAAGCCACAGGACTAGGGCACAGTGGGCAGTGGACAGAAGGGACAGGGCAGGGGTGGGGAGGGCGCCCAGGACAGAACTGGAGGACCTGTCCCCCCACTGTGCAGTGTCAAGAAGAGGAGGTTCCGGCCAACAGATTGAGAAGGAGTGGCCAGGGAGGTGGGTCAGGAGGGGGCAGGATGGACGCCAGGGAAGAAAAGCCATTGGGGAGGGAAGCAGGGTTCAGCCTTCGAATATGCCATGGAGCCCAGTTTTCAGAGGGTTGGAGCTCAGGGGGTGGGAACTGCCACAACTGAGTCGTTGTGGTGCTGAGCGAGGTGGTTCGGGTATGGCAGTCGAAGCCAGACCTTCCAGGACAGGAGGAGCTGTGATCGCAGCAGAGGAGACGTGGATGCGGCGGACCCTCGAGAAGCCAGGCTGCGGTGGGAGGGGAAAGGTGGGGTGGGAGCTGGAAGGGGGCGAGCCAGGCCAAGGGAGAGGTCTGTCTCGTTGGGGATGACATCTGCTGGTCCATGTGCAGCTGAGGACAGCAGCGCAGGAGGGATTAGTGCGGGAACAACGAAAGGAGAGGAAGTCAGGGAAGAGCTCTTAGAGGAGGGAACGGAGCAAAACCCAAGCCCCAGGATAATGCACCGAGCCGGGGTTCTTGTCTGACCGCCTGCAAGTGCCACACTCTCACCCAAGTACCTCACTGCCGGGGTTCCAGTCTGACCGCCTGCAAGTGCCACACTCTCGCCCAAGTACCTCACTGCCGGGGTTCCTGTCTGACCGCCTGCAAACGCCACACTCTCGCCCAAGTACCTCACTGCCGGGGTTCCTGTCTGACCGCCTGCAAACGCCACACTCT
>NW_019154178.1:4522743-4558276 GCF_002288905.1 Enhydra lutris kenyoni
TGCCCAAGTATCTCACTGCCGGGGTTCCTGTCTGACCGCCTGCAAACGCCACACTCTCGCCCAAGTACCTCACTGCCTCCTCTGAGTTTGTTCTTGCCCCCGGGCATCCAGCTCCCGCGCCCAGCATGCAAAACCCTTTAGGGCCACCTCCCCTAAGCACACGTCTCCCAGCCTTTCCGCTTCCATTTGGGCTCCACGTCTACCCAGGGAACTGGGGCGACAATATGCAACCTGCAGAAAATGAAATCTGACCTATTTTATGCATTCTGTACAAGCGCAGGAAATAGATTACGCTTGACAGTGGTAAACAGAGAACCCAAAAACGATCCAATTCATCACCTTAACTATAGATTATATATGCTTTTCTTCCCCGATCCCCAGGAAAGAATGTGCCTCCACCCGCTTCCAGCCCTTCTGCAGAGCTGTCCCCTACTCTCTACACCTGCCTTTGGTGAACAAGACAAACGTGGCCTGTGCCCTCAGCAAGCCCGCAGTCCTGGGGAGACGCACGCGATAGAAACCCATGCCGGATGGACAAATGGACGGATAGACGGATGGACGTGCTATGTGCAGCCACGGGATGTGTGTGCACCTGACCCCACCTGGTGGGACACAGTGGTCAAGAATGTTACATAAACTGAAATCTGGGGCCTGACCAGGCTTTCGCCAGACTGGCCGAGGGGGCAAGTAGTGGGGAAATTACACACGACAGAAATACAAAGCGTGTGTGCTCACACACACACAGCCAAGATAGCTGTCATCCCAAAGGGTCATATTTGGGGGAGCATTCTTGCTGAGCTCATTTGCGCTTCGGGGCAAATCAGAGTCATGACACCACGTTCAGACTTGCAAGCAGGTGGTGAGTGGTACTCCCGACCAACACAGGCAACAACAGAGAAGGACCAGGTTGGGGGGCAGAGGCTGGGTCCAGTCTTGACATACTGAGTTTAAGGATCCTCCAAGACCCCGTGCATATTATCCTGTTACCCGGTGTTCTGTCTAAACAGAACTTTCTCTATGCGCCCCATTGCCACACAGATGGGAAGCACGGTGGGCGTTCCTAATCAGTGCATTCTAGCTGAGTTTCCCCAACAGGAAGGTGCTCGGTTGACCCTGAGCCTCGCATCCACATAATTCAGCACCTTTATTCCTTCCTTCATGGCAGGGGGAGGTGGCCAGTTTCCTGGGGGGCCTCCTCTTCATCTGTGCTGCTCCTTTGAACCACGAGCCCACCCCCATCTCCATGTCCTTACTTTTCCCGTCCTGCACGCCCATTACATTTCATCCCCCAGGTAAGCTGTTTCATACCCCAAATGCGGGATTGCAGAATGTGTTAGAAAGACGCGCTTGGGACTCATTGCCTTAGAGGCCGTCACTTAGACCACGATCACAGATGAGAATACTTGTGCTAGAGTGTAGAGTACAGAGAGAAAGGTCCTGGGGACAGGGTCCACAGAACTCATTCAAAGTTGCCAGAGGAGGGAGGCTGAGAGAGCCAGAAGGAGTGCAGCCAGAAAACGGGGACGAAAACCAGGAGAGCCCTCCCGTGCCCTGGTGCCCAGTGTTTAAGAAAGGATGGGGTCGTCTGCAGGAACAATGGGAACAAACAGACAGAGCGAGAACAGACAGCGTCCACCAGATATGCAGAGACAGAAAAGCTAGATGACGCTGAGAATACGCGGCTCCTAAGAAGACGGAGGGTGGGTTCACTTTCGGGCGGAAAGGCGAGCGAGTATGCAGAATGTCGTGTGTGCGACCGCGTGATCCTCTCCACGATGCTAGAAGTCAGAGGTCATCATGGCCTGGTCACAGGCTGCACACCTGAGTTCAGTGAGATTAAAGCCACTGCCCCCAGGTCCTCTGTTTAGGAAGCAGCAGAATCTAGATTTGAACCCAGATCTATCTGGCCTCAGAACTCCTAACAGTTATGTCTGGTGTATCTTGAAGCTCAAAGTGTGCGAGGCCTGGAGACACAGACAGGAATTAGACCTGGCCCTTGCCTTTGAGGAGGTCACAGACCGGAAAGACAATGAAACAATCACGAGGCAGTGTGACAAAATAGAATAATGGAGGCATTTTGAAAATAAAAAGCACAAAGGCTGTACTGAGTATAAGCCTGTCTCTCTGGGAGGCAAAGCTGGGCTTTGTGAAAAATGGAAGCTGGGTGGGCTAAGAATGACCTTCCAGTAGTAACCGGCTCCCTAGTGCGGCGGCTATCCAAGTGGCCACAAGGGGTCGCTGCAGACCACCCACACACCCACACACCCCCCCCCCCACCCACCCCCACCCCCCCACACACACACCCCCCCCCCCCCCCCCTCCCCCCCCCCCCCACACTTCGGGCTCCCTCCAGCTGCTTCTAGAAGGAAGGTGGGGAAGGCTGGGAGGGTGAGTGTGGTGATGAGACGCCTCCAAGTGACCCTCCCCTGCAGGCCAGCACAGACCTCCATGCCCAATCTGGCTCCGCCCTCACAGACTCCCCCCATTTTCCGCATCTGTCTCAAGGAGGAGGCCAGTAAAAGCCCAGGTGGGGGGCAGGCTCCAGGGGCTCCAGGCTTCCTGGCCGGCTCCTTCTCTGCAGCTGACCCCCATCAAGCCGTCCTACCTGCCAGCCACTACCAGCATCCAGTGAGGCAGCCACTGGCCACCTGTAAATGCTTACATTTAAATTAAGTAAAACTAAGAACAACTAAATTTCAGTTCCTCACTTTCTCTGGCCGATTCAAGAGTTGGGTGACTCCATGAGGCTCCAGATGCTGACCGGACAGCCCAGGGAACATCTCCACCATGGCCGCGGGAAGCTCTGGCAGCACCACTCACATTTTCTCACTGAACCTTCACAACAACCCAATGACGCAAAGGTAATCATTCATTCACCTTAGACACAAGGACCTTGAGGTCTCACCAGGTTCGGGTCTGGAGGGATCTCTGAAGCTTAGATGAGCAGCTCTAGGATCCACCGTGCTGTCCCCACGCCCAGAGCTGCCCCTAATCCCAGCTGCTGTGTTCTCCCCTCCACCTCGTGCAAGTGGGACTGACTTCCCTGTCCTCAGCAGCCACTGTCCCTCACAGCTGACCCAGGCTGATGGGGGATTTAAGTACCCCCCTTTCTTTAGATTGAAGTGTAGTTGTCATACAGTATTATATTAGTTTCTGCTGTACAACAGAGGGAGTCGCTGATGTTATGTACACCAGGATAAATGTAGCTCCCATCTATCATCACCACACCAACTAGTTACATAGTATCAACCATATCCCATATGCTGTACCTTGTACCCCATCATGTCTATTTCATAACTTCAAGTTTGTACCTTTTAGTCTCCTTCCCCATCTGGCCCATCTCCCAACCCTCTTCACTGGCAACCACCAGATTGTTCTCTGTATTTGAGTTTTTTCTGTTTTAGGTTTTTTGCTGTTCATTTGTTTTGGTTTTTAGCTTTCATGTATAAGTGAAATCATACTGTATTTGTCTTTCTCTCTCTGACTTCTTTCACTTAACATGATACCCTCTGGGTCCATCCATGTTGTCAAAAATGGAAAGATTTCACTCTTTTTATGGCTGAGTAACATTCCATTGTATAAAAATATCACGCCTTCTTTATCCATTTATCAATCAATGGACGCTTCGTTGCTTCCCAGTTTGGCTATTGTAAATAGTGCTACAATTGAACATATGGGTGTGCATATCTTCTCAAATTAATATGTTCATATTATTCAGATAAATTCCCAGAAATGGAATTGCTGTATTATATGGTATTTCTATTTTTAATTTTTTGAGGAACCTCCATACTCTTTTCCATATGCACCATTTTGTATTCCCAACAGTGCACGAAACTTCCCTTTTCTCCACATCCTTGCCAATATGTGTTTTTTTGATAAGGCCCTTCCAACCAGGCGTGAGGTGATAACTCATTGTGCTTCTGATTTACATTTCCCTGATGATGAGTGATGTTCAGCATCTTTTCCTGTGTCTGTTGGCCATCTGCATGTCTCCTTTGAAGAAACATCTGTTCACTCTCCCTGTTTTTTAATCAGATTGTTCATATCTTTTATATATTGAGTTGTAGGAGTTCTTTTTTTAAGATTTTTTTTTTATTTATTTGACAGAGAAAGAGAGAGCACAAGTAGGGAGTGGTAGACAGAGGAAGAGGGAGAAGTAGGCTCCCTGCTGAGCTGGAAGCCCAGGACCCTGAGATCATGACCCGAGCTGAAGTCAGACGCTTAACTGACTGAGCCACCCAGGCACCCTGAGTTGTATGAGTTCTTTATATATGTTGCATATTAACCACTTATCAGTTATATCATTGACAAGTCTCATTTCCAAGTAGGTTATTTTTACATTTTGTTGATGGTTTCCTTTGCTGTCCAGAAGGTTTTTAGTTTGATGTAGTCCCATTTGTTTTGTTTTTGTTTCCTTGGCCTGAGGAAATACATCCAAAAATACATTGATAAGGGGCACCTGGGTGGCTCAGATCAGTTAAGCATCCGACTCTTGATTTTAGCTCAGGTCATGATCTCAGGATCCTAGGATCGAGCCCTGCATTGGGCTCCCTGCTCAGCAGAGAATCTGCATCTCTCCTTGTTTCTCATCCTCTGCCCCTCTCCTCTCTCTCTCTCTCTCTCTCTCTCTCTCTCTCTGTCTCTCAAATAAATAAATCTTTAAAAAGTGTATTGCTAAGACCAATGTCCCAAAGCATACTACCTGTGTTTTCCTCTAGAAGTTTTATGGTTTCTGGTATTACATTTAAGTCTTTAATCCATTTTGAGTTTATTTTTGTGTATGGTGTAAGAAAGTGGTACAGTTTCATTCTTTCTCATGTAGCTGTCCATTTTACCCAATGCCATTTATTGAAGAGATTGTTTTCTTCCCCATTGTATGTTCTTCCCTCCTTTGTCAAAGATTAATTGACCATGTAAGTGTGGGTTTATTTCTGGATTGTCTATTCTGTTCCACTGATCCAAGTCTATTTTTCTGTCAACACTATACTGTTTTGATTACTATGGCTTTGTAGTATCATTTGAAGTCAGTGAGCATAATGTCTCCCAATTTATTCTTCCTCAAGTTTGCTTTGGCTACTCTAGGACTTTTGTGGTTCTATACAATTTTTAGGATTATTTTTTTCTAGTTCTGTGAAAAACGCCATTGGTATTTTGATAGAGATTGCATTGACTCTGTAGATTGCTTTGGGGAGTATAGATATTTTAACAATATCAATCCTTCTAATCCATGAGCATGGTATGCCTTTCCATTTTTTGTGTCTTTTTCAATTTTTTTCATCAAAGTCTTATAATCTGCAGGGTTAAAGTCTCCTTGGCTAAATTTATTCCTATGTATTTTATTCTTTTTGGTGCAATTATGAATGGGATTTTCTTATTTTTTCTTTCTGGTAGTTCATTATTACTGTATAGAAATGCAACAGATCTGTGTATATTATTTTTCTGCAAATTCTGCAAATTTACTGAGTTAACTTACTAGTTCTAATAATTTTTTAGTGGAGTCTTTAAGGTTTTCTACGTATAGTATCAGTCTGTAAATAGTGACAGTTTTACTTATTTTCTAATTTGGTTGCATTTTATTTCTTTGTCTTGTCTGATAGCTTGTCTGGTTGCTGCTAGGACTTTCAATAATATATTGAATAAAAATGTTAAGAATGGGGCTGCCTGGGTGGTGCGGTTGGTTAAGTGTACGACTCTTAGTTTTGGCTCAGGCTGTGATCTCAGGATCATGAGATCAACCCCTATATCAAACTCCACACTCAGTGCAGAGTCTACTTAAGACTTTCTCTCCCTCTCCCTGTCTCCCCCTTCTCCACTCTCATAAATAAATAAATAAATAAATAAATCTATCTATCTTAAGAAAAAATGTCAAGAATGGGCATCCTTGTCTTGCTCCTGATCTTAGAGGAAAAGCTTTCAGCTTTTTATTATTGAATATGATGTTAGCCGTGGGTTACTACTTATTCATTAATTTGAGATATTTTCCCTCTATACCACCCTTGCTGAGATTTTTTATCATAAAATGACATTGAATTTTACTAAATGCTTTTTCTCCATCTATTGATGCATCTATTCTGCATATATTATTTTTATCTTTCATTTTGTTAATGTGGTGTATCATGTTGATTGATTTGTGTATATTGAACCATCCTTGCAGCTCTGAAATAAGTCCCCCTTGATAATGGAGTGTGATCCTTTGAATGTATTGTCAAATTTGGTTTGCTAATATTTTGTTAAGAATTTTTGTATCAGTGTTTATCAGGGCTATTGGCCTGTAATGTGTGTGTCTGTGTGTGTGTGTGTCTGTGTGTGTGTGTTGCCTTTCTCTGATTTTATTATCAAGGTAATGCTGGCCTCATAAAATGATTTGGAAGTCTTCCTTCTGCTTCAAGTTTTTGAAATTGTTTGAGAAAAATAGGTATTAATTCTCCTTTAAGTGTTCACTAGAATTCACCCATGAAGCCATCTTGTCCTGGACTTTTATCTGCTGGAAATTTTTTGATTGCTGATTCAATCTCCTTACTAGAAATCAATCTGTTCAGATTTTCTATTTCTTCATGATTCAGTCTTGGAATATTACATTTTCTAAGAATTTATCCATTTCTTCTAGGTTGTCCCATTTGTTGGTGTATACTCGTGTGTAGTAGTTTCTTACAATCCTTTGTTATTTCTGTGGTGTCCATTGCAACCTCTCTTTAATTTATTATTTTAGTTACATGGAATCTCTCTTTGTTTCTTGAGGAGTCTGGCCAAAGATTTACCTACTTTGTTTTCTTTTCACAGAACCAGCTCTTAGTTTCATTGATCTTTTCTATTTTTCTGTCTCTATTTCATTTATTTCCACTCTGATCTTTATTATTTCCATCCTTCTACTAACTTTGAGCTTTGTTTATTCTTTTTCTAGCTCCTTTGGGTTACGTTTAGATTGTTTGAGATTTTTCTTGTTTCCTGAGGTAGGCCTATATGGCTATGAACTTCCCTCTTAGGACTGCTTTCGCTGCATCCCATGTATTTTGGAACGTTGTGCTTTCATTTTCATTTGTCTCAAGGTATTTTTTTATTTCCTCTTTGATTTCTTCATTGACCATTGATTGTTTAGTAGCATGTTATTTAGTCTCCATGTTTATGATTTTTCCAATTTTCTTCTTGGAATTGATTTCTAGTATCAAAAAAGTTCTTGATATGATTTTGAGCTTCTTAAATTTGTTGAGAGTTATTTTGTGGCCTAACATGTGTTCTATCCTGGAAAATGTTTCATGTACACTTGAAAAGAATGTGTATTCTGCTATTTGGGAATGGAATGCTCTATATCTATTAAGTCTACAAACCCCAACTGGATGAGAATTCTCCCCCCCCCCCCCGCCCCATTATCCTCCCCACCTCTTTTTAGCCCTGAATTTTCTTAGAGTTTTGGGATTATAGGTTTCATTCCTATCCCAACCCATCTCCATCTCATTTCAAGATCAGCCTGAGTCTTGGAAGATTCCTAACCTAGCAGCAGCCTCTAACTTCACCTTCCTCCCCCAAGAGAATGATATGCAGCAAGCTCAGCTCAGAGAGGCAATTCCACTAAGATCTTTAAAAATGCAGCGACATCACTGTTCAGGGGTAGAGTGAGAAGTCAGGAAGAGTTTACACACCCAAGAAGCCAGAACCTGGTGAAAGTAGAAGCAGATAGGGTAGAAGCTTCAACTGTTCTGCATGCAAAGCACAGTAAGTGCTTGCAAGCTAGATGGTTTGCCCCACCTCTACCTTAGCTGCAGCCCTGCAGAGCTGATGCTCCACACTCTGGATCTGCAGCTGAGCAAAGGCATAGACAACTCAAGTCAAGAGATCTCCTAGAAAGAGAACAATAGGGGGAAATGTACGAATGTTAATATCTTAAGACAAGTGGATAAGATATCCATTTCCTATTTTACTTCCTCACCATGTCCACCTCTCTCCCAATCAATAGAGTCACTTAAGAAGTGCCTGCCAGTGTCATTGTTTTCCCACTTCCAGTGAATCAGGGAATCTAGAGCACAAAAAGAAAGTTCACACTCTCCATTCCTGTCTTTGGCAATAAGCACACTGAATTCTTCCCAGGCTATGTGGAATTTCTCACCTAAAGAATTCCAGGAAAAACCTTACTGTCAGAAAGTGCATCCTAGTATGTTACCCAACCTTCAGTTTAAAATCCCATGTTCTGTCCTCAAAGGAGGTGAGGATGTGTGGCCTCCTTCTCTGTTGAGGGCTCATTAAGTAGTTTCCAGATTTTATCTATTAGCAGTGATGCTGCTTTTGGTGTCAATATAAATGTATTTCTGTTTAGCACGTACCCAGGAGTGAAAATGCTGGGTCACCAGTTATTTTTATGATTCAATCAGAGTTTGTCATGCAGGTTTTCAAACTGGTTGTACCAATTTACACTCCCACTAGAGGTGTGCAAAATTTCTAGCTGCTTTTACACCTTTACCAGCACAGGCCTGTCTATCTTGATAGTTTTAGCCATTCTCATGGGGAATGTAGTGTTGTTTCATTTAGTTTAAATTTGCACTTCCACGGTGATTTATGAAGTCAAGCTCCTTTTTCTAGTTCATTTGGCACTCGGTTATCTACTTTTGTAAATTACCTGTTCAGTTATTTCGCCTATTTTCCCAATGGGTTGTCAGTCTTTTTTTAATGACTTTTAAAAATCTTATATTCTGGTTATGGGTCCTTTCTCACCCATGTGTATGGAAAATATCTCATCACCCTGTGGCTTGCCTGTTTACTCTTCTACTGGTATGTTTTAAGGAACAGTTCTCAAAATAATAACCTGACAGTCCTAAAATCTCAGATTCAGAACTTCCAGCCCATTCTACTCTGACCTCGTCAACCCCTGACTGCCTCCTAAGCAGATGATCCTATGGACCATTTTCAGGATTCCACTTTTCCACTTCATTGTAATGTACAGACAGACACATTTCTCCTTGGATAGGAGGGAAACTTGGAGAACTGGAGGTCACACAGGGTGGGGAATGAATGTTCTTAGTGTTTGCAGAACTGTGCTGCCTTTCAAGCTAAATGATACTGAAATCACACAAATTCTGGCAGTCTCTGGATCTTTCCATAGCCTTGTCCCATCTTGGTTCATTAGCATAAGCTTTTCGAAGCCACAGAGAGGGTTCAAAAGTGCTTACTAGTAAATTACATGACTCCTTTATGCATCATGGTGAAGAAAGTTCACTTATATAATGCCCCTTCACCAAAGAGGAAATACTAATTTGAACTTTTAAAGTTTCTTCCCCACTTCTTCTATTTGGTGTATGAAGCAGTAACACCACTACATCATGGGGGTCACTCACCTACCCCTGGGCCTGTGGCTTTGATGCTCTTCCCTCCACCCTGACTTTCCATCTGCCTTTAACTGGACCTATGTCCCTCCTCTGTGCCAGGCCAGGCCCCATGGTGTGCTTCAGGATTGTGCTTTGGTAAGTCATCAAGCATGAGCTTTCCCTCTTGGGCACCAAAGATTCTAAGTCATTTATGGGACTTCTTGTTTTACTTTTTTGGATTCAAGTGGGTGTTATGGCTGGAGCTTGAAATGAGTGTGTGCGCATGAGTGTGCTTGACAGAAATATGGTGTGGTGGGGGGCCTCCCTGTTGTTCCCATCCCATTTTCCTTGGTACTTGGAAGGGCAGGTCTTCAAAGTATCAGAGCTAAATTAAGGAGGCAGAAAAATCACATTCTGAGACCCACTGACATGTTTACCCTGTCAAATAAGATTTAACTACTCATCAGGCTGTCTCAAAACAAAAATGAAGTTATAGAAGGAAAGAAGGCTTTGGGTAGGGGGTAAGCTGGAGGGATCAGGGAAATGGGAAAAGACAGTTCTGTGTATTTTGCTCAGATAAAGGGAATGGGCTTTTACAAAAAGATGTATTGTTATGAAGCCTCAGTGTTTTCTTAGAAGCAGTCAACCATGACCAGTCTCCTCCTCTGGTCAAGAGGCTTTGCTCTGAGTGTTCAAAGCCTTTTACAATCTGGCTATTCCCCCTTCTGCCTGCATCCTCTCTCTGTTGGGAGTGAGGTGGAGGGTCTGTTTTGGGTCTGACTGGTCCTTGGGGATGGTTTGAAGGATCAAATCTATTCTCCCTGTTCTATAACTCTCTCTTTGACCCACCTCCCCAGGGCCGGTCACCCATGCCAGCAATGGAAAACCTTTTCCTCCAATAACAGAGAATTATGGGGATGGGGAGAGGGTCACTAGATCCCCCAGACTCAACTCAGTCTCAGCCACTATTACCTGCTACACTTAGAAGGAACAAGTCTGGGCATACATTTTACTTCGGTTTACAATTTGAGTCGATTTATTTTTTGTTTTAAACTTGGTCCCAGTAGTTTCCTTGTTTGTTTGTTTTCATTGAACCAGAAAAGCAAAACCACTCCTAAATATGATCTCTTCCTAGACAGAGTTTGTGGGAGTTTGATCCTGTGAGGAAGACCCTTGTTCTACTCAGTGTTTTTCCTTCCCCCCACGTCACTGTTGCCTGTGTGTTTATGAATGGCCATTTGGACAAGTGAAAAAGTCTAGTGGTCATACCAAAGGCAGGATCAGGATGGTCTAGTACCTGGATATACTCCAGAGGAAAGGCTTTTAAGGGCAAATCACTACCTTATAAAAGGACCAGATCTTGGTGGACTTGAATGGATAAAGTCCCAGTGCTTTCTAGCTTGGGACCCATGATCTGAACAGAAGAAAGCAAATGAAGAGGAGAGAGTGAAAAACTGGCTGACTAGGGGACAGGGTGGTAGAGGACCCAGACCTAACAGAGTCACACTCGATGCTTGGGGACCTGAGAAAACTAGCCTAAGATGCTGGGACCCCAGGGCTAGATGTGGAGGAACAGAGTTTCCGTAAGTGCAAAGCTGCTATTTCCTCTTAGATGTAGGCAGAGACCAAGAAGAAAGCACTGAAGGCCTGTTTTATAGTGTGTAATGTATCACATCTAACCTTTAGAATCATAGGACAGGTTTTTTTATCCCTATTAAACAATTGAGGATATTGAGGTTCAGAAAGGTTACGAAGCTTGCGTAGAATCACCCTGCTAGCAAGAGCAAAACAGAGACGTGCAAACCCACGTCCACTTGGAGCTCCTTTCTCCGTCCCACTGTAATATCACCAGCAGGGCTGTGGTCGGGTTCTAATCAAGTAGACAGGAAAATAAAATTCATTTCAAGTGCCAGGTGGGGTATGTTCACACAACAAATGGTGCCTAATGCTATTACTGACAATCACAGATTCGTGAGGCCAGGGTCCCCGACACTGAACGTGCTGGTCCACGGCTGTACACTAAAGGCATATTTGAAGTTTAGGGGATGAACCTTGACTTTCTGCTGAGCTGAGCATTAGCTAAGTGCAGTGCCGGGACTGGAACCCACCCTCTGTAGACCCACACCACCCGTGCGAGGTGTCTCAGAGCTCCCACAACACCACCGCTCTAGCTCCATGGAAGCCACAGCTTGGTAAAGCAGCCTGTTCCGATGTTCTCAAGCTCTTGTGAGCTGGTCCTTCGTGCTTTGCTGAAACCTGCTTCCCTGGTCTCTCTCATTCCCTGGAATCAGTCCCACTTCGGCCTGAAGTCTCTCCCCCTCTTTTAAGCGTCACTCATCGACTCTTTGAAGACTACTGTGTCCCTACTCTGTTGTGCCTTTCTCAGTAAGTGTCTCCTGATCCCTCGAGTGGGGAATGGTTTCTCAGCCCTGCTCATCAACCTGGTCTGCTGGGTCTTGATGCACCTGGTCAGTGGGCCAGGAGCTGGGCCTTCCCCTCCTCCTGACCGCAGCCTGAGTAGCACTAAGGTCTACTGGGCTGCAGCCTCCATTGTCTGGGACTCTGTTGTGTAGCTTATGCAATGGCTGTGTCACCACATCATCTTCAGCCTGTAACAAACTGGGGTCCACGGTCCCCTTTGTAAGAGGACTGTAATGCAGCCACCACCCCTCGGCGTACCCCACAGCCAGCTGTCTTCATCACAGACACTGGGTCTGCAGGCACAGCTCCCAGGTCTCACAGTGATGGACAGCAGGTCATCAGAGCCAGGGACACGAGCTTATCTAAAGTGTCCCTCTGCTCTCTGGATCCCTTTTGCTTTGTAGGCTTCCGTGCCCTCAGCCCTGTTTACTCATCACTTTGAAGCTGCAGAGGTGTTTTTCTGGTAAAGAGGGGAAAGAAAGAGGGGCATTACTACATTGCAAGGTTTTAGTCACTCTTGAGGTCAGGCCTTCTTTCTGCTTTCAGTGAAGACAGTAACCACATTTCCAGGGAGTGAAACTCTGAGTGACCGCTCTGTAAGGAGGAAATGGGGGGCGCCTGGGTGGCTCAGTGGGTTAAAGCCTCTGCCTTCGGCTCGGGTCATGATCTCAAGGTCCTGGGATCGATCCCTGCATCGGGCTCTCTGCTCAGCGGGGAGCCCGCTTCCCCCCCACTCTCTCTCTGCCTCTCTGCCTACTTGTGATCTCTGTCAGATAAATAAATAATCTTTAAAAAAAAAAAAAAAGGAAATGGCTGTCGTGGTTCCTATCATATAGAAAGAATCAGGAATGGAAGGCTATTGGGATTCAAACAGTGCATCCAAGTTCACACGGAAAGAGATGGGTTCATGAGTCAAGTTCAGGTCCTGGGATTCCAAATCCTGCATGCTTCCTACTACACCAAGCTCAGAGGAAAAGATGTGTATAGATGGGGCCAGGGGGAGATGGAGGGGATGGCAAGAAAGACTCCTCCTTCTGCACACACCGAGAGCCTGTGGCTGAGCTAGCCCCGAGATGAGCTGAGAAGTGAAGCTGAAAGCCTCCGTCTGGATCCCAGGCCATGTAGACCTCGTGTGACATCGTGTGAGTCACATGCCAAGCAGCCACATCTCAAGCCCCCAGTGAGAGGGTCTCCACCCACAAAGGATGCAGCAGGGCCTGAGGACAGCTGGCCTGACTGTGCTTGGCCATGTGCCACTCCTTGCTTCACGCCTTGTCCCAAAGTCTAGAACACTCTCCACCACTTCGTGTCCAGCTGTGCCACCCATCCCCTGGGCTACTCACGCCCATCTAACCTCATCCGCCATCATTTCATGGCTTGGCCTGTCTTCCCAGGCTACTTTTGCTCCTCATTCATTTAAAAGCATTAGGGGCACTGGCTGGCTTCGTCGCGGGAGCATGTGACTCTTGATCTCACAGGCATGAGTTCAGGTCCCACACTGGGGCATGGACCCTACTTAAAAATTTTATTTTTAATTAAATAAAAATAAAAATTCTGCTCTGAACAGCCTAGCTCACTCAGGAGAGCGTGTGACTCTTGATCTCAGGGTTGTGAGTTCAAGCCCCGCATTAGGTATAGAGATTACTTAAAAATAAGATCCTAAAAAATAATAACAAAATGATAAATAGACAGACAGACAGCTAGAAGCATTAGGGGCGCATATAAAGAAGTGCAAGCTCAGTGTTTGTCATCCCCCAACGGATCGAGCCGCCAGGCCGGGTCCCTCATCCTTTCATGATTTCTCACCTCCTTTGCCTGTCACTTGCATGCTGGGCCCTCCAGAGCTCTGTGGACAGATCAGGCCGCCAGACGGCCTGGTCTGCCTTCGCTGTCTGAGTTCTGCAGGTGCAGATAGGAGCTCAGACACCGCCCCCTGCCCCTTGCAAAGATCTACTCTTCTGTCTCCTACTTCATATGCCCGTCCCACGTGGCTGGGCACAGAGGAAAGCCTGCGAGTGTTTGTTAACAGAGGCTTGTGGAACACGGACTATTCCTGGCACAGATCCCAGACGCAGGTGACATGACTGTGAAGAAGACAGGCAGAGTCCATGCTCTCACGGAGTTTACATTCTAGACAGAGGGAGGGGGGTAACAAGTAGGCAATTTAAAGAATAAGATAACTTCAAACAAAGCCAAGTGCTCTGATGATAACACAGTGGGGGGTTGTAATAGTGACTGAGGAGGATTATTTCAACTGTGGGTCCCAGAAAGACCTAAGGTTGTGACATTTGAACTGAGATAGGGCAGAGGATTCTAGGCACTGGGTCCAACATAAAAGCTGGTGGCTGGGGGGTTGGGGGATGGAGTGGCTGGAGAGCTGAGTGGCTAGGGGCCTGGGGAGCTGTGGGGCTGGGTGTTTGGGTGGCTGGGAGGCTGAGGAGCTGGGAAGCTGGCAGGCTGGGGGGTTTGGGGGCTGCATGGTTGGGGGGCTGAGGGCTGAGTGGCTGGGCGGCTGGGTGTTTGGGTGGCTGGATGGTTGAGTGGCTGAGTAGCTAGTGGCTGGGTAGCTGGGTGGTTAGGTAGCTGGGTGGTTAGGTGGCTGAGTTGTTGGGTGTCTGGATGAGTAGGGGCCCAGGGGACTGGGTGGTTGGTTTATTGAATGGGTATGAGCACCCATTCCCGAGGTGACAGGCCTCCTTGTGAAAAAGTTCTTCATGCTGCTTACCCTAATTCTATCACTCTGTTCTCTTACAGTTCCCTGTGTTGGACAAACCGATGAGTCTTATATATGTCTTTTCCAACTCCAAATATGACTCTGGCCCAAAGCTTAATTGATGGGCCTTTGGGTCCCCTGGAAACATCTTCAGAGCAGCAGACTAGGCCCATTGCTCAGGAGTCCTGGCTGGTGCCCAGGCAGAAATGGGACCTGGGACCCCACTGGTCTCAGGCTGAGAGTAATTCTAGGTGATTCGGTTCCCAGCAAATGGCTCTGGGCCTCATCTTATTCCCTTGTAAATGGAACTGACCTCTGTCTCCTCCTCTCTGAGTGGCTCTAAAGTCCTATCTATGTTCTCCACTCACCAAGGCCCCAGACTCCCTTCTGTCCCTTGTGTGTTCAGAGAAGGCAGCTTTGTCCCTCAGCTCCCTTTGTCTTCCAGTCCCTCCTGACCTCCACGGAGCTTCCTGTCAAGTAGGAAAAACCCTGGCCTATGAACATCTTGACGGCCAGGGACACGTTCTGTGGTGCCAGGCTGGGGTGAGGGGTGCTGGGCAGGACGCAAACCCATGGTCCGCGCTGCTAGAAAGAGCAGCAGCAAAAGCAAGGCTCAACCTTAAGTTCTGCGTGAGCCTCCAGTGGGGGTGGAAGGGGGTCCTAAGGGCCCAGAGAGACCCAGGCAAAAGCTATTCTGGGGCTCCCTCCTTTCCCCACCATTGCTCTCAGCTCTCAGGCCTGGCTCCTGAGGCTGTCTGGGACCAGCGGTGTCTGGCTTGTCAAAGAAGTATGGCCGGGGGACAGGCCAGCCTGGGACTGCCCTGCAGAGGGTGCTGGGCCCCTGGGAGCTTGTCCCTTGTCCACATCAGACCATAGAATGCATTTTAGGAATGAGGACAGACAGGACAGGTCTCTCCCCAGGACGGTGGTGGAAGTGAAACTCTCTGCAGGGATGGGAGCTGGGCCTGGGGGCGTGGACAGGAGAAGCAGGAGCGAGCCCAGGCAGGGGCACTCCCCACGTCCCCCCTCCGGCTTCTGGCTGGCGGGCTGTGTGCAGCTGTGCTTGGAAGCAGAAGCTGCACAGAGTTGCCCTGGGGCAGCCAGACGGTGAGGAGCCCGTCTGGGGCAGAGAACTGGGTCAGAAGGAAGGAGGTAGAACAACGGACGGAAAGAATTTAACTGAACCCAAGCTGGGCGATGTTGGAAGAGCAGCTGGAAAGGAGCCGAGGAGGAGGTAGAAGGGAAGACCAGAAAGAAGGTGCAGGAAGAGTGGGGGAGGGGAGGGGAGGGGACTAGAAGAGCAGGGAGGAGGAAGGAGGGAGGAGGAGGAGGGGAAAGGAAAGCGGAGACCCTTCCTCAGTCTGGTACGAAGGCCCAGGGGACGGAGTGGCCATGTAGGTGCTATCCAGGAACCTCTATCCCCAGGGGAGGCCTGAGGCTAGGGGATGCAGGGAGAAAGTGGGCTGATGGGATCCCATTCCTGTGTCTCACACAGGAGGTTGTACCTCCGAACCTCGCCAAACCCCATGTTTGAGGGCAACATCCTGACTCTGCAGTGCCAAGGATGGCGGAAGGTAGCTCTGTCCCTGGCCAAGTTCTACAAAGAAGGGAAATCACTCCATGACCCAAAGGGCAAACGGTTTCTGCCCATGGGGACAGCAACACTGGAAAGCAACAGCCAGTACAGCTGCACTGGGAAAGCAACCTTCCCCCCGCACCTAGGCACACAAAGGTCAGATATGACCACGTTTCAAGTCCAAGGTGAGTCACCAGCTTCCAGGGGTCAGGGGAGTGGGGGCTGGGGTGCTGCTCAGGGATCTGGTCGCTAGAGGCCAGCAGCTCTCCCTCTGCCTGCCCCGAATGCTGAGCCAATCACAGAGACCTGAGATGTCCACCATGCTGTCCAAATGCCCACCCCCATGGTGCACATCTGGAGCCCAGGGAAGGAGGGGGATGCCCTGGGCCATGGAAGCACCCTGAACCAGCCTAGCCACTCAGTCCCAGAGACCCTGGGCCAGAACCTGCCCTCTGGGGACCAGATGACTGACAAGACCTTCTGGCTCTGGTTCAGGCGGTGCGGGGTACAGCTGAGAGGTGGGTCCTGGGGGACAAGGACAGTGTCTCCCATGGGACACAGGGCTGTGGCCTGGGATGTGTCCCACCTTACACCCCCGCCCCTGGGGACTCAGGATTCAGGAGTCGCCACTGAGCCTGGGCCTGCTTCTCCCCAGAGCTGTTCCCACCTCCAGTGCTGCGCGCCGTCCCTTGTCCCAAGCTCCATGAGGGGAGCCTGCCGACCCTGAGATGCCAAACGGAGCTGCAACCCCAGAGGTTGGCCTCGAGTCTCCTCTTCTCCTTCCACAAAGATGGCTGCACCTCACAGAACCAGGGTCCCACTCAGAGCTCTGCCTCCCAGAAACCTGGGAGGGAGCCTCTGGGCTTTACTGGTATCAGGCCACCACGGAGGGTAACAGGTCCAGAAACAGAGCCCCCAGCTGGAGGTGAGGGTACAAGGTAAGTGGGGAGGAAAGAGAGACACTCCCCAGGGATCTGAGCTTCAGGTAATGGGAACCCAAGGCCCGTAGAAAGGGGTCCCCAGGGGAGGAGAGGCCAGGAGCCTGGGGAAGTAGAGCTGAGCCTCCCACCCCGCGTGCTGCCCAGCTCCTGTGTCCCAGCCTATGCTCACCCTGAGACCCAGGTCCACAGACCTTGCTGTAGGGGACGCAGTGGAGCTCCTCTGTGAGACCCAGAATGGCTCCCCTCTAATCCTGTACTCATTCCACTTGAACGGGAAGATCCTGGGGAACCAGGGGGCTCCCCATGGAAGAGCCACCCCCTTCCCCTTCACTGTGACGTCAGAGCAGGATGCTGGGAACTACTCTTGCCAGGCCAAGAACGATGTCTGCAATGAGACAAGTGAGCCCAGGACGCTCTCCCTAGATGGTATGTCTTGTCCTCCACCCGGGCTCTGAGCCCCAGGAAGCAGGCAGGGGTCAGGTCTCCCATTCTGTGCCCCACCCCCCACACCCTGCACTGCATGAGGGAGTATGGACCCTGCTTGGGTATCTGTGCACTGAACCTGGAGGGGAAGCGAGAGCTCCATGGGGGGGGCAGGGGTGGGTCCATGGTCCTCAGTGGTGTTGCCTGCCGAGCTGGTGTCCCCTGGACCACCCTCATTCTGTCTACAAGCCTCCTTTGGGCCACACACTTCCCCCGATGCCAGCCATTCTGCCTCCTCCGTGCCCGTCTGGGATACATTTCTGAATTCCATCCTCAGTGCTCGTGGTCACCCCACCTCACCCCTCGGTCCTCGGGGCTTGTCTGCCGTCACCAGCAGCCCCTGACTGGTTCCTTGTCTATCTGCGAGCGTGCCTGGTGTGCTGGTCGTTGCCACTGCACTTGTGGCTTACTTCAGACCCTGGGGAAAAACCGGTCAGTGACCTCTGTGACTTTCTTAGTGGCTGAGTCCCTGTGCCAGGCACCCCAGCCTTTAAAGAGCCAGCATCTCAGGGGACCAACTGCTTCCTCTTCGGGTGCTGGGTGGGAGGAGGGACTTCTCTTTGCGTGTCACACAAAGGAGCCCATGGAGGGACTCTAACAGCTTCCAAAACACACACACACAGACACACTGTCTCACACCCACAGTCACACAGAGATGCACAAAGCCACGACCGCACACCTGGGCCTGAAAGGAGGATCAAACACAGGAACTTTCACCAGCCAAATGGAGTGCACATTGGAGTCCTTCATGTCTGAGAGACACTCTGGCTGTTGAATATGCCAGGAAAACCCCAGGCCACCAGCTCACAGTCAGACCAGAGCTCTGCTGAGCAGAGGAAAGGAAGGAATGAGAACCCCAGTGCCCATCTCTGTGCTCATGAGCACGCACCCATCTTGTCCGGTCCTAGGACCAAGGGAGGGCTCGGTGGACATTCACTCATCAGAAAGGAAACATGGCAGAGAGGATGGAGCGATGGCCTTCTCCCAACACTGCTGTCTCCTAATTCTGTGACCTTGGGCCTGTTCACTCTAAGAGTCCTCAAGTGTCTCCCTCTTGGGGTCATTGTCTTTCAGCTAAGGAAATGACATCTACGTGCTACCTAACGTGTTGAGCCTGATACCTCGTGGGGCTCGGTACATTCTCCCTCTGGTCTACACGGATTCCGGACCCTCCCTGGCTCCCGTCCGGTCATGACGATGAAGCAGGAATTGGGGGGCTCTCACAGCAATCACCTTGGGTAGCTCTACACGTGCTCCTATTCTAACCTTTCTTCACCTCAGGCCACATTTCAGGGAAGGGCTACCGATGCCAAAGCTTTCTGGTGCCAGCTTATTCTCCAAACCCACCTACAGAGACGCGAGTCAGCCCCACCCTCTCCCCTCCCCCCACCCTGGGGTATCGTTCTTATTTTCCACCTGCCGGGGGAGAAAGTGGCTGCTGTCGTAGACGCCAAAGCTACGTTTACTTATTCAAGTCGACAGCTCCTTCTGTTAAGGACTGTGTGATGAGTTTTTCAGGAGCTGGGCCCGGCTACTCTGTGAGAAAGACCACCCCGCCACGCTGTCCAAGTGCTCCTCCCTAGCTGGGCTACCTGAAAGGCTCTCTTCCCAGCCCTGGACCCCTGCCCTGCTTTACCAGCCCCCACTTAGGGCTCGGGCCAGCCTCCAACTTCCTGTCCCCTTCTAGCTATCTTTGGGCAACAAACCTTCCCTCTAGTTTTGGGGGGGGGTCCCTGCCAGCTACCTTGCTTCAAGGCACATCTGTATGGTAGGAGAAAGATGGAGGCAGATCTGGGGCTAGACGGAGAGGCAGCTGGAGTAGCAGACCAGGAGCTGAAGGTGTGTGACTGCCACCATCCCTGCATCTGCAGTAAAGCCTCCTCCTACTGGCCCAGCCGTTCACCTGGCCTCAGGAACACAGGTGTGTCTGTTCCCGGCCCCTCACCTCCGGGTCAGAGCGTTCAAGACAGAGCAGCACAGCAGAGCTGTCTCCCTCCCAGCCCCAGACAAGATGGTGGGGAGCAGTCTCTGGGGAAAGATCCTCAAGAGGAAGAAGCCTCTCGCAGGGAAAGAGAGAACATCCTCTTCGTGGGGAGGCTCTGCCGCTGCCCGGCCCACGCTCCCCGACCCAACCCCCACTGCCAACCTGGGAGCAGCGGGGCTCCCCTGTAGTAAGGAACCTGTCTCTCAGGGAAGTTGGGCTCCTGCTGAGCATTCCTGGGCCGCTTCTCTCGGAAACTCCAAGGCACAGAACCTTGAGAATGTCACACAGAAAACAACCTTCAGGCCCCTTTCCAAAGCTTCACAAGAATAACAGGAGATCAACCGCTCCGTTCTTCACACCCAGGTCTGGAAGACACTTAACCACCTCCGGAGAGCATGTCCACTCCCCCCACAAACAAAACACGTGCTGCCACCAAAGATACGTACAGGCTGTATCCCCAAAGGCAATTTTCAAAACATCTGGGCCAACAATGGTGTCACTAGCACCGTGTATAGTTATTCAAGGGGCCCACATCCAAGGAGCACTCGCCTAGGTGTGCCACGGCAGTTCGTCCTTTTTACTACCCATTGTCACACCCCACGTGAAACAGAGGTCCGTCGAATTCCCGGAGCTCTTCGGCACATGGCGGCCCAGAAACACGCCCTGACGAATGAGCTCGAGGGGATGTTTAACAACCAGGAGCCTCTCGGAATTTCCATAAATGCCCTGCTGGTTTTATAGGAAGCACCCTTCCCCCAATCCTGCCAGTAATCCTGGTGCCTTCTTGCTGTCAGAGATAATGAACATTTTTTTTTTTAGATTTTATTTATTTATTTGACAGATAGAGATCACAAGTAGGCAGAGAGGCAGGCAGAGAGAGAGGAGGAAGCAGGCTCCCCACCGAGCAGAGAGCCCGATGTGGGTCTTGATCCCAAGACCCTGGGATCATGACCTGAGCCGAAGGCAGAGGCTTTAACCCACTGAGCCCCCCAGGCGCCCCGATAATGAACATTTTTTAGGCACCAGGCATCAACCCCATGACCCAATCCCTATCTCAGGAGCTAATTTTTAAAGTCCTGGAAGCACCTGCTTTCCAAGAGGCAGTATGCTCGAGAAAAAGCACGTAAACCTGGATTAAGAATCTGTCCCTCCCCCTTACCTTGTGTGACCTTGGAGAAGTCCCCTCTCCAGCCTCAGTCATCTCATCTACATATGATACTATGACATCATAGTATCAGCCCTTGCAGGACAGTCGCAAAGAATGTCAGACACCAAAGAGTTAGGAAGAGAGGACTTTTTTGTCATCCAGCTACGTGCTGGTCGCTGGGCTCGGCACAGGTCGACGTCGTATTTGAATTCCCAGGCCCAGCGTCTGGCACAGTGTGTGGCCAAAGTGACCAGCTTTTCCTTCTTCTGAAAAGCAGCCTGACTGGTGAGTCTGGGCCCTCTCCATGCAGGGGTGTGACCCCTCCTTTCTGACCCTGCTTCCTCCCAGTTTGTGATTCCCCTGGGGCCACTCTACCCTCCGGGATATTTTTCAAAGGAAACATCCTGTAACAATCAGCCGTGTCCAGACCTGTGAATTAGCCTCTTAAAAACACCAGCCTGAGACCTCCGGCAGCCTCCACTGACTTTCTTTCTCTCAGACTCTCTACTCCCACTGTCCAGCCTGCTCTCGGAGGGAACTCAGAATTGTGCCTTTGTATCTCCTAGGGAGCCTTCCTACCCAGAGCCCGCCCCCAGCTCCAGGTGGAGAGCAGCCCCCGTTGTCTGGAAATGGTAAGGACTTGCAGCTGGACCTTGCTGAAGATGCACCTTGCACCTCCTGAAGATGGAGAAGGAGTCTGAACGGGAACGAGGAGACGGAAACCCTGCGAGCCCCAAGCCTTGGGAACCAGTCATCGGGGTAGGAAGCGGATGGCTTCCGGGGGGAGCGTGAGGAGCTGGTGCTCTGGAGCTGGTGAAGCGACAGGGAAGTGGGAGGGGAGACTCGGCCTCCAGAGGGAGGGCAGGGAGGGTTTAGACGGGGGTTGGCAAACTCTGGCCCATGGGTCAAATCCAGTCCTCCAAGTACTTTCGTAGAGAACATTATTATGTATCAACAGAGCAGAGCCATGGCAACAGAGACTGTATGGTCAGCAAAGCCTGAAATATTGACTCTTTTACAGAAGAAGTTTGCCAGCCTCTAGTTTAAACAACGTCAGGGCTGGTGAAGCTGGGAGAGTCCGCGGCGGGGCAGGCAGCTCCCGCCAGCACGGACATCCCGCGTTAACGCGCCTTCCACTCCTGTCACCGCCCTGACGGAGCCCCTGACTGGCTTCCCTCCAGACAGGTCCTCAGGACACTGACGTCCGGAGGTGAGAGCGCACGTGGGTCCTATTCAAGCCTCAACCTTCTTTCAGTCACTTGGAGGGAGAACGAGGAGGACGGGATTTACTCTTCAGTGAGTATAGTCCCAAAGGAGCGTGGAGGTGAGTGAGCTCGTCCGAACCTGACACGTTTGCTAATGTGAAAGGGAAGTCCGGGGCCTGGGTTGAGGTAGCTGAGTACCGTCGACATTACCGATCTACCACCACCACAATTATCCCTGTCATCTCTGTCCCCACCACAAACACCACTGTGACCACCATAATGACGGTCTTCAACATCGTCTCCCCCACACCACCCCTGCTGCCACCCTAACCAGAGAGGGTTTTTTGCCTTTTTCTGAGCTCCGTGAGGAAACAAAGAAAAGAGAAGGGAACAATGCAGTTTGTCCTTCCCCAGAGTGTAAGTCTCAGCACGACAGTCCCAGCTCTGAGAGGAGCCAAGAAGACCGTGAGCTCCAGCCACAGATAACCAGAATCAGATGGCAGGGACAGGGAAAGGCCAGTCCTTGCTCCCACAGAGAGGCGGCAACGTGGCGTCGTGGGAGGAGTATGAGTTGCTAAGTCAGTCGGACATGAGTTCAAAACCCGACTACGTACTCTCTGTGTGACTGGGGAGGTTATTCAAGGTCTCTGAGCCTAATCTATAAAGTGCAGATAGTGCCTACTTTGCAAGACTGTTATAAATTCCTAGGAATAGGAGGTGGTTCTAGACATCTTAAAGATTGTCTGGTGTGTAATAGGTGTTCGAAGGCAGGAAGCTTTTTGTTTTTGTGTTTGTTTTACTGAGATTTCTATTCCTGGTCTATAAAATGGGTTTGAATCAGCCCAGGGTTCCTGCTCCCTGCCATGAAGAGCAGCAGGGGAAGTGGACAAACGCGGAGTCTCCTGGACTCGGGGGCACTTTCCCCAGGACCCACGCATTGGCAGGCAGGTAGGAAAGCACACGTGGGCACAGTCCCTTCCAGAGGAGAGTTCCAGTGAGAACTTAAACACCAGAAAGAGAGAAAGAAGCCAGCTCTGAATATGTGGTTTTCATGGACAAAATAAGGAAATGTGGCTGTTTTAATCCTGGCAGGGCAACAAGGGGAAGGCTTCATTGGGCGGGGTGGAAGGGGGGCAGCCAGCCGGCTCCTGGCTCCTGCTTACAAGATGGGCAGGCTCTCCCTGAGGGGAGGATGAGGGGTTCTGAAACCCAAAGGCAAGAGAGGCCATCGTGTTCCAAGACACAGGGGAAGGGGCCATTGGATGGGCTACTCTTGGGAGAGTGTTTCACATTTGCATAGACTTGGTATTTGCTGGGAAGCCTGGCTGGCTCCGTCCGTTAAGCATCTGCCTTCAGCTCAGGTCATGATCCTGAGTCTCACATTGGGCTCCTTGCCCAGTGGGGAGCCTGCTTCTCCTCTGTCTCTGCCTGCTGCTCCCCCTGCTTGTGCACTCTCTCTCTTTGACAAGTAAATAGAAGAAACCTTTAAAAGAAAAAAGATTTGGTAATTGCCTCCAGTTCCCCTTCTTACGGATATGACCCTTGGGAGTATTAGCCGCTCTGAGCCTCCATTTTCTCACTCCAATTTGAGAAGGAATTAGTCATCCTTACTTGGCAGGGCTGGTGTCAGATTAATACAATAAATACAATCCCCACACCTGAAGGACTGCCTGGTGTGTGGTCATGGCCTGATGTCTCCTGATCACCCCTGTGAGGCGGCCATGTTACCACCGCCTCCCGTCTCCTGGCTGGGGAAGCAGAGGTCCCAGGGCCAAGAGGCTGGCCTGCTGTCACACAACTGGGCTGTGGTTGAGTTGCACAGACGCAGGCCTCCTGGTTCCTGGGCCCACCTATGTTTGGATGACAGGTGAGGGTACTGAGAAGCAAAGGGGGAACAGTGCTCCCTCGGGTGGAGGTGGGGGGACAGCAGGTGCACGGGTGAGCCAGACACCCTAACCCAAGTGTTTCTCTTTCCCCCACAGCCAGGTCTGCTGAGTTAGCCTCGGGAACCTGGGTGAGATGGACCTCCGCTCTTCTCTCCCCCACTGTGTTACACCTACCTCCTCAGCCTGACCTGACTCTCCCACAGGACAATTCTGTCATCTACACGGATGTGAAACACTTGAGGCTTGGTGAGGTTCCAGCCAGAGGACCAAATACAAGAAGCAGGACCCACAAAGTTCCCCTTGGTAACTTCCAGGAGGTCCTCTACTACTGATGGCAGCCCCCCGACTCTACCCACCCTAGGCCTCCAGTGCTCCCCAGGAGGCCAATAGGAACCCAAGCCCCTTCTCTAGGTCCCCAACCCCTGAGCCCAACACCAAGGGAGCCCGGTGTCCTGGCCAGGGTCCCGAGGAGACTTGAGGAAGCCCTAAGTGATCTGAATCCAAATGAGCAGAAGGACAGGAACACATGGGCAGGGTCATCCCCGCTCACACATGAGTTCCAAGCAGTGGACCTGACACGGAAGCCACAGATGTTCTCTTGCACGTGAGTGGAAGGGTTGGCATGCCTTCTCTCCACACATTTGTGAGGGCTTTCTATGGTGACCCTCAGTCCCCGTGCGTGTCCTTGGCCTCGCCCTGAAGGAGAGAGCTGGCCTGGGCGGTCCAGTAGAGCATTTCCAGTTCGGAGCTGCCACTGAGGCCCCTGGGTGACCGCAGGGCTGAGGACTTTTCAGAGGCTCGGGGAGACGAAGAGTTGGGGGGAAAGGCCTGGCCCAGATAATATCACGGAATTCTTAACCCCAGAGTCCCCCCGCCACCTCCACTGGCACTGAAAGCCCTGCCTCCCATTTCTGCTCATACCCCTTCCAGGCCGCCAGATTACCAAAGTTGCTGGAATTGATGTTTGCCCAAAACCCCCACTTGTAGAGTACCTTAGAAGACTTGGTTACCCCTCATGTGTTTACCAAAACATGCGCTTGTAGAAGTGTATCAATTTGTTTCATTTTATTCACCAATCACTTGCAGGGTGTGATGGCTGGTTTGGCTTGCCTTGTTGAGTCCATACTCCTTGATGCTGACAGTTTAGTCCCAGTAACTAGCAGGATTAGTTCTCCAGACTCCTCCTCCCAGCCCTGGCTCCCTGCAGGCCGTGTTCCTGAATCACAGAGTGAGGTCCCAGTCATGCTGCTGGATCACCGACTCCACCCACTTGTCCTGGGAAGAGGACCACATCCCCCACCCCCAGAGCTCCCACCCCTGGGCGCCCGAGCTGCCCACAGCCAGCATTCACCCTTGAGCTTAATAGAATTGCAGCCACTCAGACTCAGCCCCAGACCTGCTGAGCCCTGATCCACATTTTTTTTTTAATTTTTTTTTTAACTTCTTTTCAGTGTTCCAAGATTCATTGTTTATGACCACACCCAGTGCTCCATGCAATACGTGCCCTCCTTAATACCTACCACCAGGCTCATCCAACCTCCCACTCCCTCCTCCAAAACCCTCAGATTGTTTTTCAGAGTCCACAGTCTCTCGTGGTTCACCTCCCCTTCCAATTTCCCTCAACTCACTTCTCCTCTCCATCTCCCCTTGTCCTCCATGTTATTCCTTATGCTCCACAAATAAGTGAAACCATATGATACTTGACTCTCTCTGCTTGACTTATTTCACTCAGCATCATCTCCTCCAGTCCCGTCCGTGTTGCTACAAAAGTTGGGTATTCATCCTTTCTGATGGAGGCATCATACTCCATAGTGTATATGGACCACATCTTCCTTATCCATTCGTCCGTTGAAGGGCATCTTGGTTCTTTCCACAGTTTGGCGGCTGTGGCCATTGCTGCTATAAACATTGGGGTACAGATGGCCCTTCTTTTCACTACATCTGTATCTTTGGGGTCAATACCCAGTAGTGCAATTGCAGGGTCATAGGGTAGCTCTATTTCTAATTTCTTAAGGAAGCTCCACACTGTTTTCCGAAGTGGCTGCACCAGCTTGCATTCCCACCAACAGTGGAAGAGGGTTCCCCTTTCTCCACATCCCCTCCAACGCACGTTGTTTCCTGTCTTGCTAATTGTGGCCATTCTAACTGGTGTGAGGTGGTATCTCAGTGTGGTTTTGATTTGAATCTCCCCGATGGCTAGTGATGATGAACACTTTTTCATGTGTCTGATAGCCATTTGCATGTCTTCTTTGAAGAAGTGTCTGTTCATGATCCACATTTAAAGAAGATCTCTAAGGGACACCTGGGTGGCTCAGGCATTAACCACCTGCCTTCAGCTCAGGGTCTTGGGATGGAGTCCCGCATCGCATTGGGCTCCCAGCTCAGTGGGGAGCCTACATCTCCCTCTGCCTGCAGCTCGCCCTGTTTGTGTTTGCTCTATAAACACATTAAAGTTTAGAAAGCCTGGTCTGCCTCCAAAAGACACTTCATGGGATTACCTTCATCCACTCGCCTTTGGGAACATCACGGGATAGGACAGAGGACCCAGAGAACTTGCTAAGACCACCCGCGCTGACATTTTCCAGCTTCCCAGGCCTTCTCTTCCTTCCCACCCCCCACATGACCTGCCTCCTCCCCAGCCTCTTCGGTTTCCTCCCCATCTCTCTCATCACCGGTCCAGTCCAGGTCCAGAAAACATCAGGGCCCCTCCCCTTCACTTCCTCTGCCAGGCTGGGGAGCACAGGCCAGGTCATGTAGAAGCCCAGGGTCCTCACTGGTCCATCAGGAAGCACCGCTGAAGCCAAGCCTGGCCACGCCCTCTATAAACAGGCTGGTCCCTTGTAAAGAGTCAAGTCAAAGGCAGGACAGCTCCTGAAGGAGACAGCGCTGATGGGGAGCGGGAAGGAGCTGGCCCTGCCGGTCATCTCCCGGACCGGCTCCTCCCTGAGCATTCGCACCACCTGCCCCCTGCCCCACACCAGTGACACTGGGACCTGTCTGTGGATGGCTTTTACCAACTCAGGGCAGGATAAGTGGATTTTATAGCAATCTCACAGAGTGATTTTGTTTGTTTGATACAATCGTAAAAAATAGGGCTCATCCTTTGGATATCTCTTTTTATTTCTTCTTTTGGTAAATTGCTTTTATCATATTCTACAAAAGAATAGTTCCACAATGGATTCAAAATAAAGAAAAACAGTTCCTTTGACACAGGTGATAAGTCCTATCCTCTACACACACCGACTCACACTCTTGCACACATGCTCTTGCACACACGTGCACTCACACACACATGCACACCTGTGTCTGGCCTCTCCTGCTCTTTGTGTCTTCCCCAGAATCCCTCCCCCACCTCCACTTCTATTTGTACAGCGAAAGTACCCTTTCCCCTTAGTTTAGAAAAGAATGGGCTATGATTTTTTAAAATGAACAATAACTAAGAAAATGGAAGAAAAAGAAAATCCGCAAAAAGCACATAGAGAAAGCAGAGGTTTCAGAGGAGTCCCCAGACTCTCCCCGGCCGGCCTGACAGCGGCACAGCGGGTCCCAGGGCCCTTGCCGGTGCTCAGAGCAGGAACCCGCTGCTGGTCCTGGAGGACGCTAGGACGCTGGTGGTGAGGAGAACAGACTCTCCCGCCAGAAAGGCTCCACACTCTTAGTTCCTCTCCAAGTCAGAGCAAAAGTAGACACTCCTCCAGCAGCGCCCAGTTGTCTGCCTGCTCTAGGGACGCAGGGACCGGGGCTGTGGGGGTCCACATCACTTCCTGGGTAAACAGGACAGAAAGTGCTCTGTGCGGGGTTGAGAGCCGAGCTGCTGCCCTTGTGGGGAAAGGGGGGTGCACATCGGGGGCTCACGGCTGCCCTCTGCTGGGTCTGACCATCCATAGGACAGCGGCATCCTGAGGTGCCCTTGGACACCTGTCCTTGGCTTTGTGTGTGGCCCAACACCTCAGAGAGACACCACAAAAATGGAGCATGCGCCTTCCCTGAACCAGGCAGTTTGCAGAGGTTGGGATTTCTTTCCATTCCAGGTTTATTTGAGATTTGGCTAGAAAATGAGGTGTTTTGACATTTTTACCTAAACCGGCATCCACTGGTACGGACCTTGGGGACAGGAACCACAGACGAGATGCACGGGACAGGGAAGACCCAGGCTTTCTCATCCAATACCGGGATGTCTTGTACCCTGAACGCAGGTTCCCATCGCCGTCTGCATTGCTGGCACAGACCGGCGACGCTGCGCTCCCGGGCTTCCGGTGCTGAGCAGGCCCCTCCCATGCTACACCTGCTCGAAGCTGAAGGGGCCCAGGGGGCAGGTTCCTCAGAGGTTTGCTGAGCGAGTGAGGGAAAAGCCAGCTCCTCCCTCCCTACCTCTGTGGGGCTCGGTGGTCGTGGTCTATCTCCTGTATGCAGCCTGCATTCAGCTCCCTGGGGAAGGATGTCTTTGCCTCAAATGCAGACCCTACGAAGCCTCGGACCATCCCACCCAGCTTCTACAGGGCTGTTTCTTGTCTCCTGCTTCCCCTCTCCTGCTGGGTGCACCTTGGTCTCACGCATCAAAGATCAAGCACTCCACTCTCTCTCCGCATCCCCAGCAAGGCCAGGACAAGGGCGGGCACGGCAGGTGCTGTGGGCACCGGGTCTCAGGACCATGAGAGCAGGCATGAGAATGTCATCTCAGGGGAGGTCGGGCTCCCTGCTTTCACGCATGCAGGAGCTACCTCTGCTGCCAGGGCTGGCCGATGGGGAAGTGGTGTGCATGGGCTGCCGCACCCAGGGCAGCCTTTGGGGCCAGCTGGTGCCTGGTGGCACAGTGTCTGCCAACAGACCTTGAAGGCAGGTGGTCCTCTCTGCGTGAACCAAGAAGATAAACGTAGACATAAAGATGTGGCTTAGGTGGGGTTCCCCCTGGCCTCTCAGCCCCCATCCCTTACCACCCTTCAGAGGTGCCCCCTTTCCTCCCAGAAAGCCTGCTGGGTGCCCTCCCTTCCTGTCTGAAGCTCTGCCTGCTTTCCCGCTCTCCCCCTTCTCTCCCGTCTCACTTTTTGTCCCTCCTGCATCTCTCCTGTCTTTTGTTGAGGCCCTAGCCTGTCCCCAAGCCAGTCCAAGAATCAAGGACAAGCGTGAGTGGGCAGGATACCCCGATTCCACTGGCCCCAGATGGAGCTCAGGCAGCACACGTGACCACCGGGCACACCTGCTCCTGCCCCTGCCCACAGCAGAGGTGGGCTAGGGGAGAGGGGCCGAGGGAGCCAGAGCCCCGAACCACGGAGACTCCCTGGCTTCCAGAAGGGCCCAGCTGCCAGCTGCTCTCTTAATTAAGGAATGTGGGAGTGGTGCCTTTGAACTCCCAGCCCAGTGACTCCAGCGCACCGTCCCGGTGGCGGGGTAATTATCCTGCTCCGAACCAGTGATCGGCAGTGGGGGGAGCCTGTCCCCGCACACTTGCCCATCCAGAGCTGCCCCTGTTCGTCTCTCTCCAGTTGCCACACAGCGTGGAGTTCTTCTTCCCTTTGCAGAGGGAGGATATCTGCTGACCTTCACCAACCTCCTCCTCGCCCTTCCTCAGCGTCCCTGAAATTCCCCTCCAGGAGAAGGGCTTGAGGTGGGGATACGAGGCTGGGACAATGGCAACTCTGCCCCTGCTTGGACGGACCCCTATGTAGGTCCAGTCCACTATGAGGGAGTGTGGCCACCCACTGTCTTCTCTGCGGGAATTCCGCGTCTATATTCCCCACATTCCCCCCCAAGGGCCCAGCTCCCGCCACCACACCCTCCCGGTCCCAGGCCTGACAGCCCAGCATCACACCATCCGCCTCTCCACGGGCTTTGAGGGCTCCCCCACTTGGGAAGCCTGTCCTTGGCTTCCGGTCTGGGACAGTCTGGGAGGGGGCTGCTCACACCCGAGCCCCCTTGCTCTGCATGGACCTGTCCTCCTCTCTTCCCTCTCTGGCCAGTTAGTCACAATGGTTAAGGGTTTTTTAAAAGCTGACTATGCGCCAGACCCCATCCTAAGTATACCCTTACCCGCACTCTTGCCCCACGAACTGTAATTAGCAGGTTACCTTCCCCGTCTCCTCACCCAAACTGCAGACTCCCTGAGGGCAGGGCCATGCCTTTCATCTCTGTGTCCCCAGCCCCTGGCACAGAAGTAGATGCTCAATAAACACCTGATGCAAGAAGGACAGAATTCACAGCGGGGTCATGGATGGGATCCCCCACCCCCCGGCCTCTCACTGTGAAGCCAGATGGCTCCCAATTCTGTCCCTGACTCCGCTCTGTCCCTTCCTCTCTACTCTGAATATTTCCTTCCTCTTCCAGTCAGACCATCCCAACAGCTGCTACCCAGGCTTTCCTGCCTCTTCTCTCTCTGCCAACCTGCCCTGCACGCTGTCCTTCCACCAGCCAGCTACGCTCAGCTCACAGCGGGCCACAACCCCTCCCTTTGAGCAGACCTTCTCAGAGCCTTCCCTCGGCCCACCAGCTGCAGAGTCACCTGGAGTGGCGCACGGGCCAGACTAGATTCCCAGGTCCTGTTCCAGCCCTATTGAACCAGAGTCTCCAAGGCTGAGTCCCACAAGGCAGAGAGCTGCTGCCCCCAAAACAAAAGCCTAGTCCCTAAGCCGGTATTCCAGGCCTCTGCGAGCAGACCCTCAACCTCCCTTTCCATTCCTACCCACTGCAGCCCTAAGGGACTCCTCCCCTCGCTCCTTCATCATCCCAGGAGCCCACCTGGGACTCCCCCCATCTGGCTGTACCCACTCGGTTCTACTTCATGCTCAGAACCTGCCCCAGCCTCTGGCTCTCCCCTTTTCTCTGCCTGTCCAATTCATGCCTACCATCAAGGTGCAGCTCAAAGCCCACTTTGGGGGATGTGCCCCCAGCCCACATCCACAGGGACCTCTCCCCCACCCCCTCTGCAGCAAGAAGACCCCGCTGCCCATTGCCAGAGCCGTGTTTGTCTGCTGGGGACCTTCCTTCCAGGCATATCCTGTTTCTACACTTGGGCTGTAAGGCCCTGGAGAGCAGGAAGCCTATCCCAGAGTCCCCCGGCTCTCCTGCCACCATGCCTGCCTCACTCTTGGCCGGGTCCCAAGCCGAGGTCAGGAGTTCCTCGGGACGAGACACCACGAGCCTGGCGTGTCTCTTGGGGGTTCCCCTTGTCTTCCTGCAGAGTCTCCCCTGACTCAAGCAAACCCTTGTAACTGGAAGTGAGAAGAGACTCGTGGTGAGGAGGGGTAGCGCCGGCAAAGTGGCCCAGGCTCCCTGGGGCGAGTCTCCCACCCCAGCTCTCGCTCATGACCTCTGCAAGGTGAAAACCTCGCTCTGGGTTCAAATCAGTAAGATCCTCAAGAAGTCTAGAATTCACACTCTCATTTGCAAATGTTTAGGAAATACCCACGGTATGCCGAGCACCAAGGGGAACACAGGCACAAGTAGGTGAAGACCTTGCCGGCAAGCAGTCCGTGGAGACCTGAAAACCACCACGAGACAGTGTGCCGAGGGCGGTGAGCCAGCTGGCATGGGGCTCGGGATGGCTTGAGTGGGAGCTGGCCGGCCGCAGCGTGCCCGGCCCCTGGTCCTTAGGACCAGATGGAGCAGCGCACCTGCCGGAAGAGCGAGCACAGAGCGTGGGGTGTCATGGGGGCTCCCCGGAGGGGCCATCCTGCCTTCGCATGGCCAGAGAGTGGGCCGGGGAGCCCAGCTCAGACAAGCAGACTGGAGTTGAACTGAGGAGTGCCTTGTACACCAAGCTGAGGGTATTGTCTTTTGTTTCCTGAGGGCAGTGGAAGGTGCGGAAGAATTTTAGAGAAGTAACACAGGTAATTGCAATCTAGAGGGTTCTCTGTGGCTACGGCAGGAAAGCAGCTGGCCGTGGGGCCGGCGGGATGCAGAGAAGGCTGGCGGATCCAAACGGAGGATGTGGGCTTGTGTTGAGGCACCTGTTGCCAGCGACGGCCTTGGCCAACCACGGGCACAGGGAAGAGGCTGACTTACAAGAATCCACTCCTGAAAGAGCCCAGCCAGGCTGGGGCCAACTTCCACTTTCCTCTGGAGACTTTCATTTTCGGGGCATCCAGTTCTGAGTCAAAGATTCCTCCTTCGAAACGTGGGACTTTCCAGAAAGACCACAGCCTCCTTCCGCACACCCACTTGACCCCAGATGTTCTGGATTTGGGTTGTTGAAGGAGTCTGCTGGCCTCTCGGGAGAAGGATGGCCCTGTGGTCTCTGTGGAGCCTGCTTCTCTGGGAAGGTAAGGGGGGCCGGTGTGTGGCCTGTCCTCAGAGAGTTGAGTGCTTCTCCCCAGGGCCCTTTGCCTGCCGTCTGGGCAGGGACCCCATCCCCAGTGAGAGCCCAGGGGCTGGGGAGGGACAGGGAAGACTGAAGCATGTTCTCGGTGACCTTGGAAGCTGGACCCAGCCAAGCTCTGCAGCTCCTTGGGTGGAAGGCGGTGGTGGCCGTAGCAGCGTCCACGTCCATGGGACATGAGCTGTTCCACGGCCCTGGGCCGTTCAAAACTGAGGCTGGTGGTCCCAGTGGTTTGGAAAGGCTCAGTTGTGGGAAGGGTGAAGGAATTCTACTACAGTCTGGGAAGAAGGAGGGCAGGGCGGAGCAGGCTCAGACACGGATGGGTGCCTTTCCCTCAGCCTGGGGGAAGCCAAGGCTGCCTCCCGCAGGTATGTGTGAGGGAGGGGGTGGTGGGGAGGGCGAGAAGGCGAGCGAGCCACACAGAGCACATGGACTGGGCAGGTGGGAAGGGTGTGCTGTGGGAAGGGCTACCCCCGCGACCCCCTTCCTGTCTGCTGCCTGACCTCCCCCCCGCCGTTAGCAAGAGGCACACGTGACAGGGACCAGCGCTGCACGGCCCGGGGGCAGGAATCAAAGGAGCCCAGATTCCCACCAGGGACTCCAAGGGACTTGGAGATGACTTCAGCCAGTGTCCCCCGCCTGGGCCTGTCCAAGCATGTGCGGGAAATCCTCACAAAGGAGAAAGAACCTGTGTGGTGCACAAATCTTTCAAATCCCGGGATGTGGAAGGCCCCTTAACGGTAAACCAGATGCATCCCCGTTTGGCTGTACCCTCTTGTTTCGGGGCTGAGACCACAGAAGGGACCGGGGCCATGGGCTGATGTCACAAAGCAGGTCTGCGGCAGACTTCGGGCAAGACAGACCAAGGAGCCTTGACCAGCATCCAGCTCTGTCCTCTGTGTAGGCCAGGTCTCCCCCGGCAGTAACCGCTGCAGCCGGACCCGGAGGGCAGTGAGACGGGTGGGGGGCTGGCCGAGTGACCCCCAGCACACAGCTCGTCGAGCCCACTCCCAGTGCCTGGGCACGTTCCACACGAGCTGTGTGCTGCTTTCCGCCCCTGCGTCCCCCGTGCCACTCCCGGGGACTCCTCGGGGACTCCTGTCTTTCACCCAGTACAATGTGCTGAGTGTCTCCTCCATGCTCCTGCTGGTGTGGGCGTGGGGGTAGGAAGAAGACAAGAGGAACCCATGGTCCCGCGTGGCAGCCCCTGCCGTAGCCACAGGCAATCACGGCAGAGGGACGAAGCACCCCCAGCTGCAGGGCCACACAGAGAAACAGTGCGGACCCCCTGCCCCTGAGAGATGGGGAGGCCAAGGGAGGTGGGGGGGGGGGTGTTCAACGATGAGCATCACTGGACAGCGAAAGAGTCAGGCCTCCCTACTGCAAAGGCACCGCCCAGAGCCCTCAAACTCAGCATCTCCCCGGCTTCCAGCCTGCTTCTCCTCCTGCTCCGGACCACGGAGAACAGCTCTCTGTGGGTCCCTGGTGCCCTCCGTGGCCTTCGCCGTCACTCCCCAGACCACACCTAGGACCAGACCGCACCGGCTACACAAATCCTCCCACTCCTTCCCATCTCAGCATCCCCCATCACTGCGCAGGCGCAGGCGGAGGAACAGGAGAAGGCCGGCCTGCTCCAGTGCCCCCACACCCCTGCTGGTGCGGCTCTCTACCGGCGTCTCACCCTCTTACTCCCTCACTTTAAACTCTGTGCGAGGCCCCCCAAGGCTCTAGTGCGAAGCTGAAGGAGCTGACTCCCACCCACTCCACGGGCGGCTTCCTCCCCTGCAGAGAGCTGCTTTCAGTTCCCAGAACCAGGAGCTCCGGATGCCCTCCAGGCCCTTGCACGCTGGCTTCCCTCCCTGGTCCGCGACACTTCCCCATCCCTGCTCCACACAGCCCTCCTCCACCCGACCTGGCTGATCCCCTCTCCTCCTTCTGGTCTCAGCTTAACCACTTCTTGGAGCCCCCAAGGCCGTCGCCGCACCTGTGCTCTCCCAGGGCATCCCTTCTTCCCCATCGTGGGACCTAACTTAATATGCTTAGAGTCGGGCTTCCTCTGTGAGCGCCCGGAGCACAGACGCAGGCTTCTGTCCCTTGTGCTTTTATTCCCAGCCCCCAGCACAGTGCACCTTGCTCGGGTGGAGGGAGTGTGCTTCGCAGCCGCTTAGCTGGGTACCTGAGTGTGGCCAGGGATGGGTGAGGAGCCTTGGCCAGGCAGCGACGGGGCTCCGTTCTTCCAGCATTTCTTCCCACCGCAGCCTCCAGCGCCCAAGTGCACGGCCAGGTTGGGGGCTCCGTGCTGCTGGTGGCAGAGCGCCCTGCTGGCTTCCAAGTCCGAGAGGCCATCTGGAGATCTCTCTGGCCTTCCGAGGAGCTCCTGGCCACATTTTTTCGGGGCACCCCAGAGACTTTGTACCGCTCCCGCTTCCTGGGCCGAGCCCAGCTGCACAGCAACCTCAGCCTGGAGCTCCGGCCGCTGGAGTCTGGAGACAGCGGCAACTTCTCCCTGCTGCTGGTGGACACGGGCGGTCGGTCCCGGACCCAGGTCCTGCGGCTCAAGGTGTACGGTGAGTGCACCCCACACTGGCTCTCCAGCTGCCCACAAAGAAAGTTCTGGAAAGGGGTCCTACGTCCCGGGAGCTGGGGAGACCTCTGGCCTTGGGCCTTGCTGCTGATTTGGGACACGTCTGAGAAAGCTCCTCAGGGACTCCCAGGTGCCCTCTTGTGTGAGGCAGCCCGGCTTTGCCACCCCACTGTCCTTGCCCGAATCCCAGCAGGGTCCTTTCTAGGCTCCGTGGCCTTGGACACGATGCAAAGCTTCCCAAGCATTCACCTTCCTCATTGATCAAATGGGCGTCGTGAGCGGTAGTACACGTAGCTGCCCACAAAGGCAGGATACACTGCAGCTGGGAACACATCCAAGACAGAGGTCTGCTACGGTTATAAGATGTGCCATAGTTAGACAAAACACTAACAAGAAAAAACATATTGCCAAACTATGACACAATGTTTTTTTTACTAAAAATTAAAACATAATTGAAGCATGGAATGTTTATTTCATATTGCTTTGAAGAGTTCTTTAGACGTAGAGACTTTTAACTATATGACATTCATGGGTTCTCTCAATTATTCATTGTTGCAAAACAAACCACCCCAAAACTTACTGCCTGAAAACAGCTATTTTAATTTCTCACCACCTGCAGGGTGGCGGGGCTCAGTGGGGGTGGTCTTCTGCTCCCCGTGGTTTGCCAGACTCGTCCATGCAGCCAGTCAACACCTCAGCTGGGGTGGCTGGCTTCACCAGCCACTGGGCGAGCTAATTTTTCCAGCAACTTCACCTCCACAATCTCCACCTCCTCCACCATCACCTTCACCTCCACCTTCTTCACCATCACCTCCACCATCATCCCCATTATCTCCACCTTCTCCATCACCTCCACCACCATAACCTCCACCATCACCTCCATCTACACCACCTCCACTCCCACCACCATCACCTCCTCCACCATCATCTTCACCTCCACCTTCTTCACCATCACCTCCACCATCACCATCAGCTCTACCTTCTCCACC